>NW_026042358.1:0-600000 GCF_023856365.1 Brienomyrus brachyistius | reverse complement strand
GGCAAGGCATGTCACCCAGGTTGTGTGACAATTATTTTATATAAATGTATATATATATATATATATTCCATCCACCATCCCTCCTTTACGGAGAACTGCGTTATTTTTCTTTTCTATTGCTAATAAAAAAACTATATATATATGTACATATATATATATATATGGGTGTATCGAGACTAGTTGGTCATTATGGATAACTAAGTTGCACTAAAATTGGGTGAGCAGGCAAGGCATGTCACCCAAGTTGTGTGACAATTATTTTATATATATGTATATATATATTCCATCCACCATCCCTCCTTTATGGAGAACTGCGTTATTTTTATTGTCTATTGCAAAAAAAAAAACAAAAAAAACTATATATATATACATATATATTTATGGGTGTATCGAGACTAGATGGTCATTATGAATAACTAAGGTGCACTAAAACTGGGTGAGCAGGCAAGGCATGTCACCCAGGTTGTGTGACAATTATTTTATATATATGTATATATATATTCCATCCACCATCCCTCCTTTATGGAGAACTGCGTTATTTTTATTGTCTATTGCAAAAAAAAAAACAAAAAAAACTATATATATATATACATATATATATATGGGTGTATCGAGACTAGAAGGTCATTATGCATAACTAAAGTGCACTAAAATTGGGTGAGCAGGAAAGGCATGTCACCCCAGTTGTGTGACAATTATTTTATATATATGTATATATATATATATATTCCCTCCACCACCCCTCCTCTACGGAGGACTGCTTTATTTTTATTTCCATTGCAAAAATAAAAAATTTTAAAACACAAAAAAAAAAAAAAACGAAAATAATAATAATAAAAATAATTTTGAATGTGTATTCAAATAAGTTTGAATGTGTGTGAACTATATATAAATATATATATACACATGCATATACAGAAATATATACACACACACACATATATATATATATACACACACACACACAGACACACACTCACATAAACACATACACACACTGTGTACAGTCTTATGCAAAGGTTTGGCACCCCTTGACAAATAACATCTTTTCAATTACAAAAGCAACAATATCAGTTAATACAGTCTCTTTAGGAACTGGGGGAAAAATACACAATATTTTCAGCAAACATTGATGAATAGTTACTTTTTATGCCATAAATTGAACAAAATTACAAAATAAAAACATTATTATGGCACTCTGCAAAAGTTTGGGCACCCTACGTAATCAGTACTTAGTAACACCTCCTCTGCCAGATATCACAGCTTACAAGCGCTTCTTATAGCCAGCTGAAAGGCTTTCAGTTCTTGTACTTGGGATTTTCTCACATTCTTCCTTGCAAAAGGCTTCTAGTTCTGTAATATTCTAATATATCAAGGGCTGTATTGTCAAATAGGAGATCGGCAGCATTCTCCCACCTGAGAAAACTGTACTACAATGCCCTTGATAGTGTGTAGAAACACACTCGTCAGCTCTAGTCCTCCTGTAACAACGCAAAAGGACTGGCAACCCTCAGGTATTTATGCGTGCGATTGTATGATAAATTCACCCTGACAGTCTCACACTTCTCTTGGTACCAACAGGTCTCATGGAATATATAAAAGGCAACTGCAACAATTATACTCGGCACTAAACATCGAGGCACGGAAATGCAGCAGAGCTTGTGTATTTCTCAGGATGCATTCTAGTAAAATGCCCGGAAAATGAGCTAAAGACATATTTCAAGGGGCACTATATAAAACCGATGGAAATTTTACTGATTAAATAAAAGGAAAAGCATCGTTTGAAAAATCACAAATGTTTCTAAGATTCAATGCATCGCTTTTTGACCACATCATAGCGATGAACACATCATTGTTCCTGACAATGTCCTAATACAGAAATAAAACTTTATGTTGGTAAACTCAAAAAGCCTTCAGCTGTCACACTGGCTAACGATCTCAAACGATTATAAAGCAGCATTTTGAAAAGCGCTGTTTTAAAATAACAGATACAACACTTACCTTGTCTTCTGGCCAAATGCTTTTCACGGCTTGGCACTCCAACGGTGCTGAAACGAAATTTGTATTTCCTCCTACCTCGTTGGCCCTTCAGTTCTTCTTTTCTCCCTTTGGATGTTTTTTTTCCTTCTTCTTTGGATATTGTTTTTTATTTTTGTTTGTTTTTTTTTACTTTGCATGTTTTTCCTTCTTCGGATATTATTTTTTTGGCTTATTTTTTTAGACGATGTTTTTTTCGTCTTCTTTAAAAATTGATTTTTTTCGTCTTCTTTAAATATTGTTTTTTTTTTCATCCTTTTGATGTTGTTTTACGGAACAAGAGCCGTACAGTGCTACTCTATCAGGAGGTAGCGCCAACTGAACGCCTTGAAGCAGTACCCAGCTCTTTTATAGGGAGCGTCAACCCGAAGTCAAGTTCTAGAACGTTGCACTCACTTTTCATTGGTTTCCCAGCTATGCTGTCAGAATAATGTTTGCTGATTGGTCGAAAATTTTAAAACGTACCCGAGTACTGTAAAAAAAACTCAAGATCTTGCTACCCTACGGAGCACCCATAAGGTGATTTTTTTTATACGTTATATGCAGCTATTTGTAGCAGGCCGTAATTAGACTAATCCACCCTTTGTCAATAAAGCCAACAAGAGAACAGGTTGCCCAAAGTTTGCTCAGGTACACGCCACAGCACAACCTTAAAAACACATCCAGCACAAATCACACTAGTGAATGACACAGCAAATCACAGCAATAAAAAAGACCCCTATGGGCAATCCAGCACCCAGACTACAGGTGCCAAAAGGCCCAGCCTGCCTAATAATGAACCCAAAATATACATACAACAAAGAAAAAGACACAAACAAAAAAGAAAATAAAACTAGCCAGCTGCTCCCACTAAACCCCGCTCCCGAGGCCACTAAGCCGGCTGGCTTGATAATACACGATACAACCTCAGATAAAACATATTAAAGCAACACCAGGGAGGTTTACAACCTGATCCTTAAAATTATCGACCCGTAATTCCACCTTGAAAACCCCTAAAGAACAGTAGTTTACCCCATGACTCACTGCCCCATTCAAACAAAAAAAAAACAGGTTTTTGGGGTAACCTTTAGGTCAGCTCTTCAAAACCAGGTATGAGGACTCTTCAGCTAATCAGTCCTCTAATTAGAAATCTAATTAGGGAGTTGCAGCGAAAACCTGCATACACACCGGCCCTTTGCGGATAAGATTGTTCACCCCTGAAACAAGCAAACAGAAAGGCTGCTACACTGCAAATTCAATATGCCCGCCGATGCTCCACCAAATCTATCAGGACCCTGCCTGTCTTTCCCGTGCCTGCTCCTTTGCCAATATGCCCTACCATCGGAACATGCACAGCCATCTCGCCCCGGCTATGCCTCCAGTCCGAACTGCAGTTCCTATACCTGCCTATAATTGCCTGGCTACAATCCATCCCCCAAAATGAAATTGATGACCCAACGATCACAGCTAAGAATTCTATCCCCAAACCACTGGTCTTCCTCCCCAACCGAACGATCATTCACTGACCGTGGTAACTTATAAGGGTTGGTATGATGACCAGTGGTGGACCTCACCGAACGTTTAACTGGTCTCTACACCTCGGGGGGGACATAACCTCCTCCATTATACGAGGCCTACTTGTGGATGCTCTATTGCGACCCCTCCCACCAGCCCTGTCCCCGTAAAATCACAGAGTCCTCATCCGATTCCATTTCTGTTGCCCCTGTGGGCAACCCAGACTCAGGAGACATTACCAGAACATCTTCCCCTGACATAACAACCCCCTGTGGTACTGGACGCAACTCTGTTCGGTGAACTTGACGGACAACCCCGTCCCCCTCCATTGGAGTTGCAGAGTAAACTGCACCCTGATCTTGGGGACACCGAACTACCATATACAAACAGGCATCCCAATGATCCTGTATTTTACCTCGAACATGGTTCCGCAAACACACCAGCTGACCTTCATCAAACCCCTAATCATTAACCAACTCATTGTGTTTCCGATTTCGTGGTGTGGCTTGTTCCTCCAACTAAGCCTTCACATACTCTTGAAGCACCTGCAAACTTTCCTGATGGTTTTGTACCCATTCCTCCAAAGGTCCACCATACTGACTGATCCCGGCAGGAGCCTGAAGATAGTGTATCGGTAATCGAGGCTCACAGCCAGACCTTAAATAAAAAGGCATCATCCAGTCATTTGGTGGGGTGTAGTATTGTAAGCTTCTCTGCTGGAGGAAGTGTGTGAAGCAAATTGTGCAAAAAAAATATTAAAGCAACACCAGGGAGGTTTACATCTAGATCCTTAAAATGATCGACCTGCAATTCCACCTTGAAAATCCAATTACCATATAAAGGATACAAGATGTAAAGATGACAAATGACATGGCACACATTTGTTGTTTAGACTGTTGTGTCAGGTTAATTGAAAGCTGAAGGATCTTAGTGTTTACTAGTCTAAGTAACAGAATGTCTAAACACTGTGCTTGCCTTTATGGGTTTTTAAGCAGAACATATAGGTATAGAAACATATTAACATTACGTTTCACGATTCACTGACTGGAGAATAGGAGAATATACACATCAATATTACTACTTAAGTTAACTAACCCTAATCCCAACCCCTATTGGCACGGAGCCCGCCAGGGTTCAGGTGAGATATAAATCTGTAATCTGTATCAATGGTTTTGCTATCCATACCCACCCTATTAATGTTAGCTTCCCAGGGTTTCTTGTTAGACAAGCTCTGTGTCTCTCTATACCCCCATTTACTGCACGACTGATTGTCCATTTATAAAGAATCAAATAGGGTGAAGATGGTTTTAGTTTACAATTACTCTGGAAGGTGACCAGATTAAAAAAAACTAAATACCATGCCTACGTGTATGTAATCTCCATCACAGTCCCCATTTTCCCCATAATCCTCGTTTTGATAGTGCCAATTTGTGTAATGTGAGTTTTTTTTTTTTTTTAAAAACTGTTATAGAAGAACATACTGGATGCCACATGTGTACAATTACCCCTTTCTAATTAGTGGGGTCCGTTGTGTCAGCTACAGCCTTTACTAACATACACATAAGTATACAGTCTTACAGCACTTTTGTTTTCCTTTTGTATTTAATGGTTTTCCATTTAGGGGGCAGCATGGTGGTGCAGTGGTTAGCACTGTTGCCTCACACCTCTAGGGCCCGGGTTCGAGTCTCCACCTGGGTCACATGTGTGTGGAGTTTGCATGTTCTACCCATGTCATCGTGGGGTTTCCTCCGGGTACTCTGGTTTCCCCCACAGTCCAAAAACATGCTGAGGCTAATTGGAGTTGCTAAATTGCCCATAGGAGTGTATGCGTGAGTGAATAGTGTGTGAGTGTGCCCTGCGATGGGCTGGCCCGCCATCCTGAGTTGTTCCCTGTCTCGTGCCCATTGCTTCCGGGATAGGCTCCAGACCCCCCGCGATCCAGTAGGATAAGCGGTTTGGAAAATGGATGGATGGATGGATGGACAGTTTTCCATTTGAGGAATTAGCAAAAAACTGCAGTGCATGATGGGTAGGATCTAAAGGCTGCCTAACGCCCTTAATTTGTTTGCAATTTCGCCAGGTAGGCTACCTTCTTTAAACTGCGTTTTGCTAGACTACACATTTCGAGATGTTTTATTGTAGTCTTGGTAAATATATATATATAGTTTAGCCTAACCCAGCCACTTAAGGGAGCAAGCCAGCTCAGGTAGGTGCCAGTCCCAAGCCCGGATTAATGGAGAGGGTTGGCATCAAGAAATAAAGAGAAATAAAGACAACTAATACTCCTAGTTTGCGAGATCTGACTGCAATGGCAGCACTGCTACAAGGGTGTGGATAAATCTATACAAATATCACCTGCATGCACATTACTTCTTTTACAATAACCAACTCCTGATCCATACTGTTAGTCGTGAAAAAAAAAACTATCGTGTACATAGAGGCCCTGTGTAAAAAGATAACTGCCAAGGAAAAGATCAAAAACATTTATTTCAAGGATACAAAGTTTTTATGGTCATGTACAGTGTACAGTGCAATTCTTATTTGATTAACTTGAATGTCTCCACAGACTAGACGATTAAACAAATAAAGCAGCGCAACATTACAATAACTAATAACAAATAAACAAAGCTCACGAGTACTATTACAGTATTTATATCATTTATTTAAACTTAATTTTACCAGGTAAATTAACTACAAAGCAGTTACCACTGCTTTACCTGCTTCTCGGGAGAAATAGCAGATATACGTCATGTATGTGACTAAATTCTTAAGCCAATAAGGGCAAAGTTGTGTCGTAATGGAGGCGGATCCAGTTTGTGCAGCCGGTTAAAGACACTACGGGCATGTAAATGGAGAACGAAATTATAGTTATACCGAATCTCCTACACACAATACCAAGGTTACCAACTTTGGTCAGCTGACCGGAGTGAGACGTTCAATTCCCGTAAGATTTCTTTGCGCCAGCCTGAGAGTCTGAAAACACGTCACACCAGATGCATGAGAGATGGAAACCTGGGATATTCAGTCGAATCAGATCAAATATGATGCTAAGTTAGTACTAAGTTAAAATATGTTCCGGACTTGTAACATGCACCCATGATTTGGAACAGTCAGCAGGCTGTCTCTGGCCACGCCCCCTACACTCGGTCCGGCCCCTGGCTTTTCCTGAATTCTGATTCCTTTAGATAAACATTGACTTCATTGATATTGTTATTGATTTATCGACAGACCATCATACTTTTTAGACGTTATAATAACAACACTCTATTGATCCCCAAAGAGAGAAATTCTCTCCTTGCCTGCCCCCTCTTACTGTCCATGATACACAAGCACATATGTAGAAAAACGTCAGCTTGGAAGCCAAGGCTGGACTTAACCTACTCTATTCTGGTATTCTGTTCTCCCAAGTAAGGCATCCCAAGTTCGAATCCAACTTCCGACAAAAGTTCTTCAATCGCTACAGCACAATTTGAGCCACTGATCGGCTTTAATTGCTTTGTTTTATTTTTGCGTTTCAGGCAAAACTACATAACACTTAAAGACACTTCGGGCATGCAAATGGAGAACGAAATTATAGTTATACCGAATCTCCTACACACAATACCAAGGTTACCAACTTTGGTCAGCTGGCCGGAGTGAGACGTTTCTCAGGCGCCAGCCTGAGAGTCTGAAAACACGTCACACCAGATGCATGAGAGATGGAAACCTGGGATATTCAGTCGAATCAGATCAAATATGATGCTAAGTTAGTACTAAGTTAAAATATGTTCCGCACTTGTAACATGCACCCATGATTTGGAACAGCAGCATACCTGTCAAGGTTTGGATTTGAAAATAAAGGAAATTTTCCGGCACCCGCCGTGAGCCATCCCACCACCGCAACCAGGCTCCAGTATCCCTTACATTTTAAGACAGGAAATATAAAATAATATAAATTATATAAAATATAATATAAATATAATATAAATATATAAAATATATAAAATATATTTTTGGCCACAACCGGGATTCGAACCCCGGTCTCCCGTGTGAAAGGCGGCGATCTTACCACTACACTATCCAGCAACTATATAATATAAGGGAGATTTACGGGAAAATACTAATACGGGAGGACGGCGGGAAAGAGAAGTAAAATACGGTAGTTTCCCGGCCAAAACGGGAGACTTGACAGCCTGAGATGGCTGTCTCTGGCCACGCCCCCTACAGTCGGTCCGGCCCCTGGCTTTTCCAGCGTGTTCGCGAAAACGACTTCATTTATTTTCTTATTGATTTATCGACAGACCATCATACTTTTTAGACGTTATAATAACAACACTCTATTGATCCCCAAAGAGAGAAATTCTCTCCTTGCCTGCCCCCTCTTACTGTCCATGATACACAAGCACATATGTAGAAAAACGTCAGCTTGGAAGCCAAGGCTGGACTTAACCTACTCTATTCTGGTATTCTGTTCTCCCAAGTAAGGCGTGGGTTCGAATCCAACTTCCGACAAAAGTTCTTCAATCGCTACAGCACAATTTGAGCCACTTACGGCTTTAATTGCTTTGTTTTATTTTTGCGTTTCAGGCAAAACTACATAACACTTAAAGACACTACGGGCATGTAAATGGAGAACGAAATTATAGTTATACCGAATCTCCTACACACAATACCAAGGTTACCAACTTTGGTCAGCTGGCCGGAGTGAGACGTTCAATTCCCGTAAGATTTCTTTGCGCCAGCCTGAGAGTCTGAAAACACGTCACACCAGATGCATGAGAGATGGAAACCTGGGATATTCAGTCGAATCAGATCAAATATGATGCTAAGTTAGTACTAAGTTAAAATATGTTCCGCACTTGTAACATGCACCCATGATTTGGAACAGCAGCATACCTGTCAAGGTTTGGATTTGAAAATAAAGGAAATTTTCCGGCACCCGCCGTGAGCCATCCCACCACCGCAACCAGGCTCCAGTATCCCTTACATTTTAAGACAGGAAATATAAAATAATATAAATTATATAAAATATAATATAAATATAAATATATAAAATATATAAAATAAATTTTTGGCCACAACCGGGATTCGAACCCCGGTCTCCCGTGTGAAAGGCGGCGATCTTACCACTACACTATCCAGCAACTATATAATATAAGGGAGATTTACGGGAAAATACTAATACGGGAGGACGGCGCGAAAGAGAAGTAAAATACGGTAGTTTCCCGGCCAAAACGGGAGACTTGACAGCCTGAGATGGCTTTTCCAGCGAAAACGACTTCATTATTTATCTGATTGATTTATCGACAGACCATCATACTTTTTAGACGTTATAATAACAACACTCTATTGATCCCCCTCTTACTGTCCATGATACACAATGTTCACTAATGACGAGAACTATTCTATTCTTTCCTTCAAATCTTACATTTACAAATCTTGTTCTTGTTCTCTGCTCGTTCCCGTAGATATATATTATTATACGGAGATTTACGGAGTCTTCAAAGACGGTCCAGCTCAAGGATCACTGTTGCTGTGGTGTAGATCAGCTGATCTGTAGTAGTCTTCTACGTACATCTTCTAGTAGACCTTCTGAGGGTACTTCACGCATTCTTGGTCGGAGGGTCCAGGGGGCTGTCTCTGGCCACGCCCCCTACAGTCGGTCCGGCCCCTGGCTTTTCCAGCGTGTTCGCGAAAACGACTTCATTTATTTTCTTATTGATTTATCGACAGACCATCATACTTTTTAGACGTTATAATAACAACACTCTATTGATCCCCAAAGAGAGAAATTCTCTCCTTGCCTGCCCCCTCTTACTGTCCATGATACACAAGCACATATGTAGAAAAACGTCAGCTTGGAAGCCAAGGCTGGACTTAACCTACTCTATTCTGGTATTCTGTTCTCCCAAGTAAGGCGTGGGTTCGAATCCAACTTCCGACAAAAGTTCTTCAATCGCTACAGCACAATTTGAGCCACTTACGGCTTTAATTGCTTTGTTTTATTTTTGCGTTTCAGGCAAAACTACATAACACTTAAAGACACTACGGGCATGTAAATGGAGAACGAAATTATAGTTATACCGAATCTCCTACACACAATACCAAGGTTACCAACTTTGGTCAGCTGGCCGGAGTGAGACGTTCAATTCCCGTAAGATTTCTTTGCGCCAGCCTGAGAGTCTGAAAACACGTCACACCAGATGCATGAGAGATGGAAACCTGGGATATTCAGTCGAATCAGATCAAATATGATGCTAAGTTAGTACTAAGTTAAAATATGTTCCGCACTTGTAACATGCACCCATGATTTGGAACAGCAGCATACCTGTCAAGGTTTGGATTTGAAAATAAAGGAAATTTTCCGGCACCCGCCGTGAGCCATCCCACCACCGCAACCAGGCTCCAGTATCAACAACAACAAACAAACAAATTTATTTTTATATAGCGCATTATCACAACATTACATTGTCTCAAAGCGCTTTACAGTATCCTCACCCAAAGCCCCCAGTGAGTAAGCCATAGGCGACAGTGGCAAGGAAAAACTCCCTAGAAGGAAGAAACCTTGAGAGGGACCAGACTCAAAGGGGAAGCCCATCCTCCAGGGGCCGGCAGGGATAGTCAAATAGAGAGAGGAGAGCAAGGAAGATAAGCCAATGCCGAAGCCGAGTCTTCTTCCAATTGCCAGGCAACCAGAGGTAAGGCAGCGGGTCATACATGGAAGATCAGAACGGCGAGCTGGATGCAGGGACGTCACTGGTGGTGGTCGGGTGTGCTGGATATCTTGATAGATTGAGGTCTCCAGGCATCACCCCCAGGAGGAGTAGGGGAAATAAAATGTACAATTAGGCATAGTAGAGGAGGCTATTGGCAGTGCTAAAAGCTAGGTGAGTACAATATGAAGTGCAATCTGCAAGCTCCGGCAGATATGGCTATGGCAGCATCAGTAGGAGGGAGAGGCAAGTGGGAATGCCGGCATGGGGAGTCCCTGAAATGTCAGCACTCCAGTTCCACAAGAGATTGCAAAGCTAGAGTGACAGCACTGACAATCCAGTTCATCCAAAGCCAATGGCACCGATCCCCACCCAGCTCTACACCTCACACTACAGGTCTGCCTGGGAGTGAAGAGTTAGCTAGGGCTAGAACTAGTGTCCCTATACGCTAAACTAAACAGGTGTGTTTTTAGTCTGGACTTGAGTTTTTAGTCTGGACAGAGCACGTTACTGACACACACATCTTCTTCGCAATGTTGCACACCTCTTTAAAATTTGCCTTTGTGATCTCCGATTGCCTCAATCGGACATCATTAGTGCCGACGTGGATAACTATCTGAGAGTATTTACGTTTACTTTTAGCCAGCACTTTTAAATTTGCCGAGATGTCGGTCGCTCTGGCACCCGGGAGACAATTTACAATGGTCGCTGGAGTCGCTACTCTCACGTTTCTTAGAATAGAATCACCAATTATTAGAGCACTTTCAACAGGCGTCTCAGTGGGAGTTTCACTGAGTGGGGAGAACCTGTTGGAAACGCGGATAGGCGAATGGTGCCGGTGTAAGTTTGGTTTGGATTTGCGACTATGCCGCCGGGTCGTCACCCACTCGCCTTGCTGCGAAGGCTCTGCTGCCGGAGCAGGGGGAGACTTACTGGCTATCGCGGACATATCCGGAGCCGCTAATACTGAGTCAATAAAACTCTCATTCTCCTGAATGTTATGTAACGTCCGGATACGTCCCTCTAACACTACAATCTTCTCCGTCAGTCTAGCGACTAACTGACACTTCTCACATGTATAAATACCGCTAATGACTGGAGAAGAATAGCTAAACATATTACACTCAGAACACGGAACAGTAGACATGGCGTTGTACTTACGTAAACTGAGGCTGTAAGGCTGGAAGCACCTTCTTAATTGAACGAAGATCGTGGGTCGGTACTTGCGTAGGTGATTAATCCGTCGGGGTCTGGGAAATTTTATTTATTTATTTTGGAGGATTATTAATCTTGCGAAGCTTTTTCCCAATGACTTAACTCGAATTATTATTTAGGTGATATCTATGGTTTCAAAGTTCGCGCGCTAGCAGTCAGTATCACTCTCGCAGGAAACAGGAAACAACGGAAATGACCATGTGTATCCCTTACATTTTAAGACAGGAAATATAAAATAATATAAATTATATAAAATATAATATAAATATAAATATATAAAATATATAAAATATAAAATAACCATTTGTCATTTATTTTCTATTAATTTTTCATGTTCACTCATGCGGCTCTGTCATTCACTAATGACTTGGATTTTTCATGCCGACTGACATCGTTCCTTCCCCGTGGGAGACAAATCTTACAGAACGCGTGACCCATCCTGCTCCTCTTCAGGAAAGTAAATTCGTCATCTTCGTCATCACCCCTTAAAACAATTACTGAAGCGAGACGGCGCACGCGTTACGGCGACAGATTTAAATTGTGAGTGCACTATATCTCGTCGCAAATGGTGCTTAACCACGGCGGGTCTCAAGCACAGGAGACTCCCAATTTCTAAATGACACACACTTGGCTCACAGCGCAAAGTTGTGTTAAACTTGCTTTGTCTAAAGCAGGCACACACATACGAGTATGATCCTGATAGGTAACTAAGCTATCGGTCTTATGTCCAAGCGCAACATAATTTAGGTTAGAACCTCATAACAAGTATTCCCGTTCGCTAATAGAGAGATCTCTCCCAGGATATATAGAAACGGAGACACTCGTCCGAATTGAACCTGGAAACAAAGCGCTACATCTGAGAATCTCGTCAGACATAGGGTTAAAGTTTACTGCAGTTTAATACGAAAGAACTACAATGAAATCACCGAAAATAAAACAAAATAATATAACTACTAATAATAGAAATAAAAATAACTAT
Organism: Brienomyrus brachyistius; assembly: GCF_023856365.1. Lineage (NCBI taxonomy): Eukaryota > Metazoa > Chordata > Actinopteri > Osteoglossiformes > Mormyridae > Brienomyrus > Brienomyrus brachyistius. The sequence continues at coordinate 587,583 of NW_026042358.1, read as the reverse complement.
AATAAGCCCATATGATCCCGCTTAAATGCCTTCAGATTGCCATGAGTGCGACTTTTGCAACCAGTTGACAGTAGCGCTTCTTCACTGCACGTTCGGTCATAAAAAGTTTAAATTGTGTGCTCAGAATAAGTTTAAACCTTGTGCCTTGTGATTATTAACCAATTTTTATGCTGAATGGTCGGCTCAAACTCAATTGCGAAACACCGTGAGTCTGTTAATGTGTGACTTAAATGGAACTCATTAATAACCAGTATCACGTAATAACCTGGGTTAGAATAGAAGGCTTGTCCAACGAGCTGCGTCACCAGGTAATGTAAACGATCGGTAGCGAAGCTCCCCTCACGGCCAATGAGAGAGAGTCTCGCGATATTTCAGGCGAATTTGAGGTTTCAGAGCGTAGATCGCACAGGCAGGGATTCTTGTGAGCACTCAATGAACGGAGGCTGAAGTTGTGTAAAAGACATGCATTTATTCCTATAACTAACATAAGACAGACATTACACCTAACAAACAATAAACACGAAATAACGGAGTGGACACAAACAATGTAATCATGAAAATGCAATGACCAGATTTAAAATGAGTAACCTTAAAAGGGAAAATACTGTTCTGCAAAGCAAGCAATTTGTGGAAATACTGTCCTAAAGTAATATAGCAGGTGAATAGGAGTTTAGGTTGTTATAAATGAAAGGAAGTTTGTTTACTTGGTTGCAGAGTGGGGGGGGGGGGGTCTTGGCAGTTGGTTGCGGAGGCTGATGAGCTGATGGGTGATGGCACTCAGGGAGGCGCGGTGTTTGCAGCGGTTGTTGGAGTGGAGCCCCTCTGATTCCCTCTCCTGGTGAAGCTTGGGCTTGGTTGCAGTTCTCTGTCCAGCTGGGTCTTCACTGATAGGCTTCAGGAGGGCTTCTTGTGGGCTTCTCTTCTCTTGGGCTGATGTTCTCTGCCTCTCTTCGTGCTGATGGTCTTTTGTTTTCTCCTCCCTTCTGTTTCTCCTCTCCTGGCTTTGTTCTGAGGTGCCAGGTTTTATAGTGTAAAGTTCGTGAATAGGAGTGACCAGGAATTCGACTCCTGGACCAATGGCTGACCATCCATTTGGCGGGCTTTCGGAAGGGGGTCTGTATCAGTCCTTTTGAGATTTATGACCAGAGTGATTTCCCTTGTATTGATGATTTTCGTTAGGCTGGTGTAACTTTTGATATATTCACTTTCGTGGTAACCACTGACCAGATTTGGAAACTGGAGTGATTTTCCATCGGTTTGATACCAAACATGCCATAGCAGCCTAGCGGTTCACACCTCATACCATCTGTAATGATTAATTAATGATTACTTATATTATGTCGTTATGTTATATTACTCACACCTTATTTTATGCCTCACAATCTATATAATTGTAAATATACTGTGTAGCTGCTGGCGCGTTCCAAACTAAATCTCATTGTACTTACAATGTCAATAAAAACATCCATCCATCCATCTAGGCAGGCCAGTGTCGCCTCCATCCTTCCTGAAGTCAGTGATTCCTTTGTCTTTGTGCTGTTTAGTGCCAAATTGTTTGCTGAACTCCAACCTATCAGTTTCTGGACCTCATCTCTGTAAGCTGACTCATAAGAACCAAAGAGATTTACAAATGAGAGGAGGCCATTCGGCCCATCAAGCTCCTTTGAGGAGAACTTAGCTAATAGCTCAAAAATCTTATCTAGCTCTGATTTAAAAGAACCCAGGGTTTTAGCTTGTGTTACAATAACAGGAAGACTATTCCATACTCTAACTACACGCTGTGTACAGAAATGCTTCATCAAATTCGTTTTAAAATGTTCTCCAGCTAATTTCCACTTATGGCCACGAGTTCTGGTATTTAAACTAACATTGAAATAGCCATTTGGCTGAACAGCATCCAGACCTGTTAGAATCTTAAACACCTGGATTATGTCCCCCCTTAGTCTCCTTTGCTCGAGGCTAAACAGATTCAGCTCAGCTAACCTCTCCTCATTAGACATTCCTCTAAGACCAGGAATCATTCTCGTTGCCCTACGTTGCACCTTTTCCAAGGCAGCAATGTCCTTCTTAAGGTATGGTAACCAAACCCGCACACAATATTCTAGGTGGGGTCTTACCAAGGAATTATATTATCGTAGCATCACTTGCCTTGTCTTAAACTCCACACACCTAGAGATGCAATGTGCCTTCTCGCGTGGTGTTCCTGCAGAGGGAGTCTGTGAGTGCTGGAGATTGGGGGAGGGGGCAGTGTGGCTATGTCTGCTCTGTGTTCCTCCAGACGAGCAAAGAAGCTGTTTAGCTCCTTTGCTAAAAGGGCGTTGCTGTTAACAGTGACGGTGTTGTTGCCTTTGAAGTTTGTAATGTGTTGTATTCCCTGCCACACCCACTGTGGGTTGTTGTATGTGAAGTAGACCTCTATTTTCTGTTTCTCTGCCTGCCTGGCAACCTTGATGCCCCTATTCAGGTTAGCTCTGGCTGCACTCTGTGTTCTTGACTGCGCTGTCTTGTCCTGTAGTATTGTATTGTTGCTCTTGTGTTTATCTTGCACTTTCTCCCTCTGTTTGTGCTCCTTTCACTCTGTATAGTTCTATCTTGCCCGCACTTGTGTCATCTTGTGTTGTTTCTGTTTTTCTTCTTTGTGTTGCACCGTGGTCCAGGAGGAACAATGTTTCCTTTCACTGTGTACTGTGTATATTGCTGAAATAACAATAAACCCACTTGACCACCTGCCTCAATTCATCCTGAAGAGTTTTCCAATGTTGTTCAAAGGTCTGTTTGTTTCGAGTGAAGGACACGCCCCTGGACGTGCTGGATAAGGGGACCACAGATCAGTGTCCTCAGTCCTGCTTCTCCCTTCAAAGCTGAGAGGAAGATGACCCGCCTGCTGCTTCTGGTTTTGGCTTATGGAGCTCTGCTTATCTCCACAGAGGCCCAGCAAGATTACCACAGTCTCCCTGCACTCACAAGACGGCCATTAAACTCGCAGTCGAAAATGCTCATCAAGGAACCCGTCAGCACATGAATTTCTATAACATCCAGGGCCGTCCGAAGGTAACTGCTGAGAAAGTGTTTACAAAAGTGTGAAACTTTCATCATCTGCAAGCTGAACTAATGAGTATCACATTGATTTTGATGTTTTAATTTCAATGCATATGATGCTTAATGTCTCTTCACAATGAAAGTGATGGTTGTATATCTCAGCCCTGGTCAATTTTACCTTCTCACAGTTTCTCTCTGAATCTGCTGCAGTCAAGTCTGTGACAGTTTGCCATTTTTTGGGTGATTATTGTTTGTTATATTGCCTTTAAAACAGTTGTAGGCAATTTTGTATATAACGTGTTTATGTGATTTAGATCAGCAGTGAATACATTGACATTGAGATTCTCTTGAGAGCAACAAAATGTCCAAAGTCAACTGCAACAGACCATCGGGCTGACTGTATTTTCATGGACAAGAGGGTAAGTAAAGAGTCACTGTGACTGTGAGCATTGGACATATCAGTTAGCAAATTAATTTAGGTTCATGTTAACTTTTTTGATGCCCTGCGGGGGAAAGTTAGCCAACAATAAAGTAACAAATACATAGGTGGCCTCAAAGAGCCAGTTCCTTCACCTTATTCTCAAATTTTAGTAGGTTTACAGGCTTAAAGGCTGGATTACCAGGCAGAAGCAAATGCTAATCATCTGAGGGGTGACCTGTAGATTATGCTTCGAGCTATGAACCCTAGCTGGCCTTATTTAAAGACCTGTGGGCTGTACTACAAAGCGGGTTTTACATACCCAGAGTTAACTCAATCGAGCCAGGTTAACTAAAACTCATTGTTGAAATCAGCCTTAAATGGCAGTGTGGTGTTTTGTGGTGAAAGGGCAGGACTTAACTCTTGTTTTAATTAGAAAGCCAGTAATTAAACCTGGTCAGAGCAGGGTAGATGTGCAGTGTGAATTACCCTTTAAATTTACCTCTTTAAATAGTGAACTACAGGACCACTTAGCTTGATCGGAGGACAGTATTTTAATACAGAGCAGTGTTCAGTTAAACGGGATTTGTTGTTCATACTTTTAGATGAACTTGCTTTGTATAATATAGCCTTATGGTGACCCTGCTTTGGAAGCTCTTTCCTCTAAAATTGTTCTGTGTCATTAAACCCTGCACTCCAGCAGCTCTGCCTTAAATCATTAGATATATCTTTACTACACCTTCTCTCACTGTATTTATTGCCCACCACTCTTTAAATACTGTTTTTGTGTGTCTGTGTGTTTTTGCAGCCATTCATTAACTGTAGAGTTTGCAGCAGACGGTCTGGTAATGATCTTACACATCCATCAAATGACTGTGTACCAAACAAGAAAGTGGATGAAGTAAGTGTAGAGAGTCTTAGCATTATGGAAATGTAACAGGTGTGTGAATTGTGTCTAAACATGTGGTTAAACTTTGATTGTGTTTGTACATGCAAAAATTTGATCAGAGTACTGTTTATTAATGACAATGTTACTTTTAATCTGAACAACAGTGGCAGCACCAAGGAAAAGCTTGGGGGGGGGGGCTCTAGCTCCTCCTCCAATGACCATAGTACCCCCACAGCACCCCCAAAATATTGGTTTCATTTTTTCTTTAACTATCTGTAAAATCTGTATATTGTGTAAGACATTTTTGCGGTTTTTACAGCATACTTGTAGTGTATTTTTTCTTCAAAGTACACATAGAGGCTCTGTGAGCTAGACGTTAGAATTTCATATTTTATCCTATTTTATCCATGCTGTAGCTTATCGTGCTGTGTGCTTCTATACACCATCTACATAAGCTGAAAAGCTAAAGCACCCGGTCTAAATAATCTCACTCCCCTATAGCACCTGTAGCATTAAGTCACTGGCGCTGCCACTGCTGAATAAACGACTCCAATCTGACTAAACCGCTTAACTTTTCCTCCCCATGTTACATTTCAGGACAAACGACGTAATATGTGTCCTTCTGATAAACCTCTTCTCAGACCTAAAACTGCCTTGGCTTCCAAGGACACTAAAGAAGCTGAAGGAGACCGTCTGGCTGTTTCTGATGGCTGATGGTCCTGCAATGTGGACCAGAGGAGGAAACTGGGAGGGAAAATGCTTTGCTTTATATCATGCCCACCCAAAGCCCCCAGTGAGTAAGCCATAGGCGCCGATAGCATGGAAAAACTCCCAAGAAGGAAGAAACCTTGGGAGGGACCAAACTCAAAGGGGGAGCCCATCCTCCTGGGGCCGGCAAAGTGTAGGTGCAGGATCACAAAAAAACTTGACGAGAGAAACGAGAGAATTCGACTGTCCCTCACAAAAACTGTAAAGTTTTAGTGGCTAAATTGCTTTTTCTATGCCTTTTCAAACAGGAGGAGATTTGTTTGGCTATACGTAGAAATTTTCTATACAATTTAGACAGCACAGAATCATTAACCTACTTTAATGCATTTATTAATACAACCACATATTTCACACATTTTGACATCAGTCATGCAGTGAAGATACAGTCTCTTTATTTCTTGACGCCAACCCTCCCCATTAATCCGGGCTTGGGACCGACACCTAGTTGAGCTGGCTTTCTCCCTTAAGTGGCTGGGTTAGGCTAAACTATGTACATATTTATGAAGACTACTATAAATTTATAAAGACCTCCCTAAATATGTAGTCTAACAAAACGCAGTTTAAAGAAGGTAGCCTACCTGGTAAACAAAGAAATTAAAAGGCCCACAGCATATAATCGGGCTATATCCAAGCAGTTTTTAAGAACGTAACCTACATGGCGAAATTGAATTACTTTCTGGACCAACAAACGCAACCAGACATGAACATTATGCACCTTCCTAGTCTTGATGTATGTCGTCATACAGATGAGGACGTTAAGGCAGCCTTTAGGTCCGACCCATCATGCACTGCAGTTTTTTGCAAATTCCTCAGATGGAAAACCATTAAATACCTCTTCTATTACCTTATATTACCTTATATTCATGTAATAAATATACAAATATCAATTAGTTGGAAATCAGCCAGACAGACGTAATTACTACAAATGGTTTCCACTGTATTTGTGACTCTGAGTGCCGCAGGCTTGGATGCAGTGCCGCACCATTTTGTAAGGCATGCACTGGCCAATCATGTAGCACTTCTCTCATAAATATTAATGAGACATCACCTACCACCCTGCAAAAAAGAAATTTGCCGCTCGTCCCCCTGCACATGAACCAACATGGCTGTGTCAACCAGCGGAGCTCCGGAGCCTCTGGAGAAACACGCGGCAAAAAAGGCTCGCATACGGTCTTCCAGAGTTTGGGAATACTTCAGTCATGACACCTTTTCTGCGCCTCTACTGTAGCTGGCGTTAATGACGCTGTTTCAGCCATTTTATATTTTCTGTTTACTTATTCTGTCATGTAAGACTGAGACAAATTATCGTTTACGACTATTCTTACACACTGTAGCCTGACTTGCTGACTTAAGTAAGCTTAACTATAAGCTACCTTTGCTAGTGTTTGTGAATAACATGTTTCTCTAGTTATGAAATTATTCCATGTTTTAGCATCTGTTTCAACATTAAAGTCAAATTGGTATATTGAAATATGTAAAAACTATTGAACTATTAGCTTAAGTCTAACATAGAAAATCCTACTGAATCTCTTAAGATTTTCCTTTTTTGTTAATGCACTAATGTTTAAGAAGTGTCTTAAATTGAATTTCAGATTTGTGTGTGGGTGGGAGTGGGTGAATTGTATTAAATTCATACATTCATTCTTTTGGCTCAGACATTACTGACCTAAAACAAATTGAGGCATTGGGTAAGTGCTTAAATTAGCTACTAAATGGCAAAAAATATTCTAAATATCACATTTTCCATTCTTCGGTATAATTTTAATGAATCACCTATGCTGCCAAACATTAACGCATAGATTGTCACAACACTCTATGTTTTAGTTCTTCTTTATGTGTATAGGACGGTGTGATGGTTCTGGTGGTGGGTGTGGCCGACGCTGCTCGCGATGTTTGGCTATGCTGCAGTCCCAGGGACCAAGTTGGAACACATTTCCACCTTCAAGCTTAGGTGGAAAAACGGCACCGAGACCCAGCAGCAGGACAACTTCTTGTCCAGACAACCAGCCCTGCTTCATCATTGAAGTAAGCCCTGTGAACAGGAGCGAGATGTACTTCTGCAGTGGATGTTATAGCGGAAAGAACATCCCCATCCTCACGTCTGCCGGAGTGCCCCCTCAAGTGGGTGTGTGACTTAACTCGATGGATGAATTGGACAGAATGTACTGTTACTAGAGGTCGACCGATATGGGTTTTTCAAGTCAAGGGTCAGGCGATGGCCGATATATGCTGCTGATTTTTTTTGGCCGATAATTGGACGTTTTCCCCTCTATTTGCATGGTAAAATATCACACTAATAATAACAAACGATACACAAAATTTCTCAATTTAGCATTTATTGAATACTCGAATACTTGAATACTGGAAACAATAACACATTTATAAACAATAAAAATAGCAGCATCAGAATCTCTGTTAGTGCACAATATAGCAGCAAACTCCTCATGTTTGACGGAAGGAAATTTGTAAACAATACAAAAAGGAATAAGCATGTTATCTTTAGTTGTAATCCCACTTCCAGTCCCTGAGTCTTACTCACCACACTCATACTTCACAGCAAACAGACAGCAGTTAATTAACCAGAAGAGAAAAATGCAAAAACACAACAGAACTTGTAAATAATAACAAACTAATAGACAATAAAAATAGCAGCATCAGAATCTCTATTAGTGCCAAATATAGCAGCAAACTCCTCATGTCTGACGGAAGGAAAATTTGTAAATACACAAAGGAATGAGCACATCTTCAGTTTTAATCCCATTTCCAGTCCCTGAGTCTTCCTCATCCCACAAGCAGGCAAGGCATGTCACCCCGGTTGTGTGACACTTATTTTATATAATAAAATAAGTGCCCCCTGCGGCCCCAGAGCCCGAGCAGCCGTCTCCGCTGCCTGCAGCTACCGCGCCCACGTCCGAGGCGCTTTCCCTGCCTGCAGCTCCCGGGCAGGCGCCCCCTCTGCAGCCTGCAGCTCCAGTCCCTGGCCCCACTCCAGTCCCTTCTCCCCCTGTGACTCTGGTACCCTCACCCCGACGAGCCCGACCCCGGCCGCAGGTCCTTATGTCTGTGTCCCATAAGGGGAGAGGACACAGACGCACGGCTGGGGTCCCACCCGCCCAGCCCCCTGGCTCGCCCTCCCTCGCCGGCGCTAGGGCTTGGTCGGCACCTGCGAGTCCTGGCCCTCCGGGTCGGCTGTCGTCTGCGGGTCCCCCTCCGCGGCCTCGTCGCCCTGCCTCGGTCCCTCCTCCGGCGTCTTATCGGTTGCCTGCGGGCCCCCCGACGGCGGCTCCTCATTCGCCTGCTGGTCCTCCCGCTCTGGCGTGTCGGAGGACGTCGCCGTCTGCTGCGGCTCCCCCTCTCTCCTTGCCCTCGCCAGGGTCCCTTCCAGCTCCTTCGTCCCCTTCCCTGGTCTCCCCTCCGACTCCCTCCTTCGTCCCTGCGTCTGTCCCTCACCCCGTCTCCTCGGCCCCTCCGGCTCCGGCCTCCCGGCCGCCTGCAGCCCTTCCGGCTGCCTCCCGTCGCCCGCTGGGTCTCCCTCGGGCTCCTCTTGGTTCCCCCTCCTTCTCTCCCTGGCCTCCCGTCTTTGTCCCTCCTGCCTCTGCTCCCCCTCGCTTTGTTCCTCCTGTCTCTGTCCCTCCTCTCTTTGTCCCTCGTCCCTCTGGCTTCTGCTCCTCTTTCCCCGATGTTCCCTTCGTTCACTCCCGGTCCTTTTGTCCTGCCTGTTCCCTCCGTGTCCCCCTTTCTGATCTGTTTCTCTGCCTTTCCTGTCTTATGTCAAGTCTTGTCCTGGCTCCTTCCCCTGTGCCAGTTCTGTCTGTCCGTTCTGTTCCCTGTCCCTCATTAATGAGGTTTTATATAGATATACATATATGCCCGGCTTGTCCGCTCCTCGTGTGTGCCACGCCCCCTGATTACCCACGTGTGCTTCCCTGATCGTCTCCTGCTTTGCCCGATTACTTTGATTAGTCATGACCTATTTTAAGTCCTGGTCTTACCTGTTTGCCCTGTCCGTCATTGTAGTTTGTCAATGCCTGCGTTCCGTCCTGCTCTACCCGCTCCGTTTCCCCGATTAAAGACCCGTTTTCACAAACACAAAAAAAACTATATGTATACATATACATACACTGAACAAAAATATAAACGCAACACTTTTGTTTTTGCTCCCATTTTTCATGAGATGGACTTAAAGATCTACAATTCATTCCAGATACACAATATTACCATTTCTCTCAAACATTTCTCACAAATCAGTCTAAATGTGTGATAGTGAGCACTTCTGCTTTGCTGAGATAATCCATCCCACCTCACAGGTGTGCCACATCAAGATGCTGATCTGACATCATGGGTAGTGCACAGGTGTACCTTATACTGCCCACAATAAAAGGCCACCCTGGAATGTGCAGTTTTGTCTCACAGCAAAATGCCACAGATGCCACAAGCATTGAGGGAGCGTGCAATTGGCATGCTGACAGCAGGAATGTCAACCAGATCTGTTGCTCGTGCATTGAATGTTCATTTCTCAACCATAAGCCGTCTCCAAAGGCGTTTCAGAGAATATGGCAGTACATCCAACCGGCCTCACAACCGCAGACCACGTGTAACCACACCAGCCCAGGACCTCCACATCCAGCAGGTTCACCTCCAAGATCGTCTGAGACCAGCCACTCAGACAGATGATGCACGGCCCCATGTTGCAAGGATCTGTACACAGTTCTTGGAAGCTGAAAATGTCCCAGTTCTTGCATGGCCAGCATACTCACCGGACATGTCACCCGTTGAGCATGTTTGGGATGTGCTTGACCGGCGTATACGACAGCGTGTACCAGTTCCCACTAATATCCAACAACTTCGCACAGCCATTGAAGAGGAGTGGACCAACATTCCACAGGCCACAATTGACAATCTGATAAACTCTATGCGAAGAAGATGTGTTGCATTGTATGAGGCAAATGGTGGTCACACCAGATACTGACCGGTTCTGAGTCCCCAGACCCCCAATAAAGCAAAAAACTGCACATTCCAGGGTGGCCTTTTATTGTGGGCAGTATAAGGTACACCTGTGCACTACCCATGATGTCAGATCAGCATCTTGATGTGGCACACCTGTGAGGTGGGATGGATTATCTCAGCAAAGCAGAAGTGCTCACTATCACACATTTAGACTGATTTGTGAGAAATGTTTGAGAGAAATGGTAATATTGTGTATCTGGAATGAATTGTAGGTCTTTAAGTCCATCTCATGAAAAATGGGAGCAGAAACAAGAGTGTTGCGTTTATATTTTTGTTCAGTATATATATTTATGGGTGTATCGAGACTAGATGGTCAGTATGGATAACTAAGGTGCACTAAAACTGGGTGAGCAGGCAAGGCATGTCACCCAGGTTGTGTGACAATTATTTTATATAAATGTATATATGTATATATATATTCCATCCACCATCCCTCCTTTACGGAGAACTGCGTTATTTTTATTGTCCATTACGAAAAAAATAAAAAAACTATATATATATATATATATATATATACATATATATTTATGGGTGTATCGAGACTAGATGGTCATTATGGATAACTAAGGTGCACTAAAACTGGGTGAGCAGGCAAGGCATGTCACCCAGGTTGTGTGACAATTATTTTATATAAATGTATATATATATATATATATATTCCATCCACCATCCCTCCTTTACGGAGAACTGCGTTATTTTTCTTTTCTATTGCTAATAAAAAAACTATATATATGTACATATATATATATATATATATATATATATATATATATATATATATATATATATGGGTGTATCGAGACTAGATGGTCAGTATGGATAACTAAGGTGCACTAAAATTGGGTGAGCAGGCAAGGCATGTCACCCAGGTTGTGTGACAATTATTTTATATATATGCATATACATATTCCATCCACCATCCCTCCTTTATGGAGAACTGCGTTATTTTTATTGTCTATTGCAAAAAAAAAACAGAAAAACTATATATATATATATATATATATATATATATATATATATATACATATATATTCATGGGTGTATCGAGACTAGATGGTCATTCTGGATAACTAAAGTGCACTAAAATTGGGTGAGCAGGCAAGGCATGTCACCCAGGTTGTGTGACAATTATTTTATATATATGTATATATATATTCCATCCACCATCCCTCCTTTATGGAGAACTGCGCTATTTTTATTGTCTATTGCAAAAAAAAAAAAAAAAAAAAAACAATACATATATATACATATATATTTATGGGTGTATCGAGACTAGATGGTCATTATGAATAACTAAGGTGCACTAAAATTGGGTGAGCAGGCAAGGCATGTCACCCCGGTTGTGTGACAATTATTTTATATATATATTCCATCCACCATCCCTCCTTTACGGAGAACTGCGTTATTTTTCTTTTCTATTGCTAATAAAAAAACTATATATATGTACATATATATATATATATATATGGGTGTATCGAGACTAGATGGTCAGTATGGATAACTAAGGTGCACTAAAATTGGGTGAGCAGGCAAGGCATGTCACCCAGGTTGTGTGACAATTATTTTATATATATGTATATATATATTCCATCCACTATCCCTCCTTTATGGAGAACTGCGTTATTTTTATTGTCTATTGCAAAAAAAAAACACAAAAAAACTATATATATATATATATATATATACACATATATATTTATGGGTGTATCGAGACTAGTTGGTCATTATGGATAACTAAGGTGCACTAAAATTGGGTGAGCAGGCAAGGCATGTCACCCCAGTTGTGTGACAATTATTTTATATAAATGTATATATATATTCCCTCCACCACCCCTCCTTTACGGAGGACTGCTTTATTTTTAATATCCATTGCGAAAAAAAAACACAAGAAAAAGAAAAAATATCTATATATATACATATATATATATATATATATATATATATATATGGGTGTGTCGAGACTAGATGGTCAGTATGGATAACTGAGGTGCACTAAAATTGGGTGAGCAGGCAAGGCATGTCACCCAGGTTGTGTGACAATTATTTTATATATATGCATATACATATTCCATCCACCATCCCTCCTTTACGGAGAACTGCGTTATTTTTATTGTCTATTGCAAAAAAAAAACAGAAAAACTATATATATATATATATATATATATATATATATATATATATATATATATATATATATACATATATATTCATGGGTGTATCGAGACTAGATGGTCATTATGGATAACTAAAGTGCACTAAAATTGGGTGAGCAGGCAAGGCATGTCACCCAGGTTGTGTGACAATTATTTTATATAAATGTATATATATATATATATATATTCCATCCACCATCCCTCCTTTACGGAGAACTGCGTTATTTTTCTTTTCTATTGCTAATAAAAAAACTATATATATATATACATATATATTTATGGGTGTATCGAGACTAGATGGTCATTATGAATAACTAAGGTGCACTAAAATTGGGTGAGCAGGCAAGGCATGTCACCCCGGTTGTGTGACAATTATTTTATATATATATTCCATCCACCATCCCTCCTTTACGGAGGACTGCTTTATTTTTAATATCCATTGCGAAAAAAAAACACAAGAAAAAGAAAAAATATCTATATATATATACATATATATATATATATATATATATATATATATATATATATATATATATATATATATATATATATGATTGTGTCGAGACTAGATGGTCAGTATGGATAACTAAAGTGCACTAAAATTGGGTGAGCAGGCAAGGCATGTCACCCAGGTTGTGTGACAATTATTTTATATAAATGTATATATATATATATATATATATATATATATATTTATATATATATATTCCATCCACCATCCCTCCTTTACGGAGAACTGCGTTATTTTTCTTTTCTATTGCTAATAAAAAAACTATATATATGTACATATATATATATATATATATATATATGGGTGTATCGAGACTAGTTGGTCATTATGGATAACTAAGTTGCACTAAAATTGGGTGAGCAGGCAAGGCATGTCACCCAGGTTGTGTGACAATTATTTTATATATATATGTATATATATATTCCCTCCACCACCCCTCCTTTACGGAGGACTGCTTTATTTTTAATATCCATTGCGAAAAAAAAACACAAGAAAAAGAAAAAATATCTATATATATATACATATATATATATATATATATATATATATATATATATATATATATATATATATGGGTGTGTCGAGACTAGATGGTCAGTATGGATAACTAAAGTGCACTAAAATTGGGTGAGCAGGCAAGGCATGTCACCCAGGTTGTGTGACAATTATTTTATATAAATGTATATATATATATATATATATATATATATATATATATTCCATCCACCATCCCTCCTTTACGGAGAACTGCGTTATTTTTCTTTTCTATTGCTAATAAAAAAACTATATATATGTACATATATATATATATATATATGGGTGTATCGAGACTAGTTGGTCATTATGGATAACTAAGTTGCACTAAAATTGGGTGAGCAGGCAAGGCATGTCACCCAGGTTGTGTGACAATTATTTTATATATATATGTATATATATATTCCCTCCACCACCCCTCCTTTACGGAGGACTGCTTTATTTTTAATATCCATTGCGAAAAAAAAACACAAGAAAAAGAAAAAATATCTATATATATACATATATATATATATATATATATATATATATATATATATATATATATATATATGGGTGTGTCGAGACTAGATGGTCAGTATGGATAACTAAGGTGCACTAAAATTGGGTGAGCAGGCAAGGCATGTCACCCAGGTTGTGTGACAATTATTTTATATAAATGTATATATATATATATATATATATATATTCCATCCACCATCCCTCCTTTACGGAGAACTGCGTTATTTTTCTTTTCTATTGCTAATAAAAAAACTATATATATATGTACATATATATATATATATGGGTGTATCGAGACTAGTTGGTCATTATGGATAACTAAGTTGCACTAAAATTGGGTGAGCAGGCAAGGCATGTCACCCAAGTTGTGTGACAATTATTTTATATATATGTATATATATATTCCATCCACCATCCCTCCTTTATGGAGAACTGCGTTATTTTTATTGTCTATTGCAAAAAAAAAAACAAAAAAAACTATATATATATACATATATATTTATGGGTGTATCGAGACTAGATGGTCATTATGAATAACTAAGGTGCACTAAAACTGGGTGAGCAGGCAAGGCATGTCACCCAGGTTGTGTGACAATTATTTTATATATATGTATATATATATATTCCATCCACCATCCCTCCTTTATGGAGAACTGCGTTATTTTTATTGTCTATTGCAAAAAAAAAAACAAAAAAAACTATATATATATATACATATATATTTATGGGTGTATCGAGACTAGAAGGTCATTATGCATAACTAAAGTGCACTAAAATTGGGTGAGCAGGAAAGGCATGTCACCCCAGTTGTGTGACAATTATTTTATATATATGTATATATATATATATATTCCCTCCACCACCCCTCCTCTACGGAGGACTGCTTTATTTTTATTTCCATTGCAAAAATAAAAAATTTTAAAACACAAAAAAAAAAAAAACGAAAATAATAATAATAAAAATAATTTTGAATGTGTATTCAAATAAGTTTGAATGTGTGTGAACTATATATAAATATATATATACACATGCATATACAGAAATATATACACACACACACATATATATATATACACACACACACACAGACACACACTCACATAAACACATACACACACTGTGTACAGTCTTATGCAAAGGTTTGGCACCCCTTGACAAATAACATCTTTTCAATTACAAAAGCAACAATATCAGTTAATACAGTCTCTTTAGGAACTGGGGGAAAAATACACAATATTTTCAGCAAACATTGATGAATAGTTACTTTTTATGCCATAAATTGAACAAAATTACAAAATAAAAACATTATTATGGCACTCTGCAAAAGTTTGGGCACCCTACGTAATCAGTACTTAGTAACACCTCCTCTGCCAGATATCACAGCTTACAAGCGCTTCTTATAGCCAGCTGAAAGGCTTTCAGTTCTTGTACTTGGGATTTTCTCACATTCTTCCTTGCAAAAGGCTTCTAGTTCTGTAATATTCTAATATATCAAGGGCTGTATTGTCAAATAGGAGATCGGCAGCATTCTCCCACCTGAGAAAACTGTACTACAATGCCCTTGATAGTGTGTAGAAACACACTCGTCAGCTCTAGTCCTCCTGTAACAACGCAAAAGGACTGGCAACCCTCAGGTATTTATGCGTGCGATTGTATGATAAATTCACCCTGACAGTCTCACACTTCTCTTGGTACCAACAGGTCTCATGGAATATATAAAAGGCAACTGCAACAATTATACTCGGCACTAAACATCGAGGCACGGAAATGCAGCAGAGCTTGTGTATTTCTCAGGATGCATTCTAGTAAAATGCCCGGAAAATGAGCTAAAGACATATTTCAAGGGGCACTATATAAAACCGATGGAAATTTTACTGATTAAATAAAAGGAAAAGCATCGTTTGAAAAATCACAAATGTTTCTAAGATTCAATGCATCGCTTTTTGACCACATCATAGCGATGAACACATCATTGTTCCTGACAATGTCCTAATACAGAAATAAAACTTTATGTTGGTAAACTCAAAAAGCCTTCAGCTGTCACACTGGCTAACGATCTCAAACGATTATAAAGCAGCATTTTGAAAAGCGCTGTTTTAAAATAACAGATACAACACTTACCTTGTCTTCTGGCCAAATGCTTTTCACGGCTTGGCACTCCAACGGTGCTGAAACGAAATTTGTATTTCCTCCTACCTCGTTGGCCCTTCAGTTCTTCTTTTCTCCCTTTGGATGTTTTTTTCCTTCTTCGTTGGATATTGTTTTTTATTTTTGTTTGTTTTTTTTTACTTTGCATGTTTTTCCTTCTTCGGATATTATTTTTTTGGCTTATTTTTTTAGACGATGTTTTTTTCGTCTTCTTTAAAAATTGATTTTTTTCGTCTTCTTTAAATATTGTTTTTTTTTTCATCCTTTTGATGTTGTTTTACGGAACAAGAGCCGTACAGTGCTACTCTATCAGGAGGTAGCGCCAACTGAACGCCTTGAAGCAGTACCCAGCTCTTTTATAGGGAGCGTCAACCCGAAGTCAAGTTCTAGAACGTTGCACTCACTTTTCATTGGTTTCCCAGCTATGCTGTCAGAATAATGTTTGCTGATTGGTCGAAAATTTTAAAACGTACCCGAGTACTGTAAAAAAAACTCAAGATCTTGCTACCCTACGGAGCACCCATAAGGTGATTTTTTTTATACGTTATATGCAGCTATTTGTAGCAGGCCGTAATTAGACTAATCCACCCTTTGTCAATAAAGCCAACAAGAGAACAGGTTGCCCAAAGTTTGCTCAGGTACACGCCACAGCACAACCTTAAAAACACATCCAGCACAAATCACACTAGTGAATGACACAGCAAATCACAGCAATAAAAAAGACCCCTATGGGCAATCCAGCACCCAGACTACAGGTGCCAAAAGGCCCAGCCTGCCTAATAATGAACCCAAAATATACATACAACAAAGAAAAAGACACAAACAAAAAAGAAAATAAAACTAGCCAGCTGCTCCCACTAAACCCCGCTCCCGAGGCCACTAAGCCGGCTGGCTTGATAATACACGATACAACCTCAGATAAAACATATTAAAGCAACACCAGGGAGGTTTACAACCTGATCCTTAAAATTATCGACCCGTAATTCCACCTTGAAAACCCCTAAAGAACAGTAGTTTACCCCATGACTCACTGCCCCATTCAAACAAAAAAAAAACAGGTTTTTGGGGTAACCTTTAGGTCAGCTCTTCAAAACCAGGTATGAGGACTCTTCAGCTAATCAGTCCTCTAATTAGAAATCTAATTAGGGAGTTGCAGCGAAAACCTGCATACACACCGGCCCTTTGCGGATAAGATTGTTCACCCCTGAAACAAGCAAACAGAAAGGCTGCTACACTGCAAATTCAATATGCCCGCCGATGCTCCACCAAATCTATCAGGACCCTGCCTGTCTTTCCCGTGCCTGCTCCTTTGCCAATATGCCCTACCATCGGAACATGCACAGCCATCTCGCCCCGGCTATGCCTCCAGTCCGAACTGCAGTTCCTATACCTGCCTATAATTGCCTGGCTACAATCCATCCCCCAAAATGAAATTGATGACCCAACGATCACAGCTAAGAATTCTATCCCCAAACCACTGGTCTTCCTCCCCAACCGAACGATCATTCACTGACCGTGGTAACTTATAAGGGTTGGTATGATGACCAGTGGTGGACCTCACCGAACGTTTAACTGGTCTCTACACCTCGGGGGGGACATAACCTCCTCCATTATACGAGGCCTACTTGTGGATGCTCTATTGCGACCCCTCCCACCAGCCCTGTCCCCGTAAAATCACAGAGTCCTCATCCGATTCCATTTCTGTTGCCCCTGTGGGCAACCCAGACTCAGGAGACATTACCAGAACATCTTCCCCTGACATAACAACCCCCTGTGGTACTGGACGCAACTCTGTTCGGTGAACTTGACGGACAACCCCGTCCCCCTCCATTGGAGTTGCAGAGTAAACTGCACCCTGATCTTGGGGACACCGAACTACCATATACAAACAGGCATCCCAATGATCCTGTATTTTACCTCGAACATGGTTCCGCAAACACACCAGCTGACCTTCATCAAACCCCTAATCATTAACCAACTCATTGTGTTTCCGATTTCGTGGTGTGGCTTGTTCCTCCAACTAAGCCTTCACATACTCTTGAAGCACCTGCAAACTTTCCTGATGGTTTTGTACCCATTCCTCCAAAGGTCCACCATACTGACTGATCCCGGCAGGAGCCTGAAGATAGTGTATCGGTAATCGAGGCTCACAGCCAGACCTTAAATAAAAAGGCATCATCCAGTCATTTGGTGGGGTGTAGTATTGTAAGCTTCTCTGCTGGAGGAAGTGTGTGAAGCAAATTGTGCAAAAAAAATATTAAAGCAACACCAGGGAGGTTTACATCTAGATCCTTAAAATGATCGACCTGCAATTCCACCTTGAAAATCCAATTACCATATAAAGGATACAAGATGTAAAGATGACAAATGACATGGCACACATTTGTTGTTTAGACTGTTGTGTCAGGTTAATTGAAAGCTGAAGGATCTTAGTGTTTACTAGTCTAAGTAACAGAATGTCTAAACACTGTGCTTGCCTTTATGGGTTTTTAAGCAGAACATATAGGTATAGAAACATATTAACATTACGTTTCACGATTCACTGACTGGAGAATAGGAGAATATACACATCAATATTACTACTTAAGTTAACTAACCCTAATCCCAACCCCTATTGGCACGGAGCCCGCCAGGGTTCAGGTGAGATATAAATCTGTAATCTGTATCAATGGTTTTGCTATCCATACCCACCCTATTAATGTTAGCTTCCCAGGGTTTCTTGTTAGACAAGCTCTGTGTCTCTCTATACCCCCATTTACTGCACGACTGATTGTCCATTTATAAAGAATCAAATAGGGTGAAGATGGTTTTAGTTTACAATTACTCTGGAAGGTGACCAGATTAAAAAAAACTAAATACCATGCCTACGTGTATGTAATCTCCATCACAGTCCCCATTTTCCCCATAATCCTCGTTTTGATAGTGCCAATTTGTGTAATGTGAGTTTTTTTTTTTTTTTAAAAACTGTTATAGAAGAACATACTGGATGCCACATGTGTACAATTACCCCTTTCTAATTAGTGGGGTCCGTTGTGTCAGCTACAGCCTTTACTAACATACACATAAGTATACAGTCTTACAGCACTTTTGTTTTCCTTTTGTATTTAATGGTTTTCCATTTAGGGGGCAGCATGGTGGTGCAGTGGTTAGCACTGTTGCCTCACACCTCTAGGGCCCGGGTTCGAGTCTCCACCTGGGTCACATGTGTGTGGAGTTTGCATGTTCTACCCATGTCATCGTGGGGTTTCCTCCGGGTACTCTGGTTTCCCCCACAGTCCAAAAACATGCTGAGGCTAATTGGAGTTGCTAAATTGCCCATAGGAGTGTATGCGTGAGTGAATAGTGTGTGAGTGTGCCCTGCGATGGGCTGGCCCGCCATCCTGAGTTGTTCCCTGTCTCGTGCCCATTGCTTCCGGGATAGGCTCCAGACCCCCCGCGATCCAGTAGGATAAGCGGTTTGGAAAATGGATGGATGGATGGATGGACAGTTTTCCATTTGAGGAATTAGCAAAAAACTGCAGTGCATGATGGGTAGGATCTAAAGGCTGCCTAACGCCCTTAATTTGTTTGCAATTTCGCCAGGTAGGCTACCTTCTTTAAACTGCGTTTTGCTAGACTACACATTTCGAGATGTTTTATTGTAGTCTTGGTAAATATATATATATAGTTTAGCCTAACCCAGCCACTTAAGGGAGCAAGCCAGCTCAGGTAGGTGCCAGTCCCAAGCCCGGATTAATGGAGAGGGTTGGCGTCAAGAAATAAAGAGAAATAAAGACAACTAATACTCCTAGTTTGCGAGATCTGACTGCAATGGCAGCACTGCTACAAGGGTGTGGATAAATCTATACAAATATCACCTGCATGCACATTACTTCTTTTACAATAACCAACTCCTGATCCATACTGTTAGTCGTGAAAAAAAAAACTATCGTGTACATAGAGGCCCTGTGTAAAAAGATAACTGCCAAGGAAAAGATCAAAAACATTTATTTCAAGGATACAAAGTTTTTATGGTCATGTACAGTGTACAGTGCAATTCTTATTTGATTAACTTGAATGTCTCCACAGACTAGACGATTAAACAAATAAAGCAGCGCAACATTACAATAACTAATAACAAATAAACAAAGCTCACGAGTACTATTACAGTATTTATATCATTTATTTAAACTTAATTTTACCAGGTAAATTAACTACAAAGCAGTTACCACTGCTTTACCTGCTTCTCGGGAGAAATAGCAGATATACGTCATGTATGTGACTAAATTCTTAAGCCAATAAGGGCAAAGTTGTGTCGTAATGGAGGCGGATCCAGTTTGTGCAGCCGGTTAAAGACACTACGGGCATGTAAATGGAGAACGAAATTATAGTTATACCGAATCTCCTACACACAATACCAAGGTTACCAACTTTGGTCAGCTGACCGGAGTGAGACGTTCAATTCCCGTAAGATTTCTTTGCGCCAGCCTGAGAGTCTGAAAACACGTCACACCAGATGCATGAGAGATGGAAACCTGGGATATTCAGTCGAATCAGATCAAATATGATGCTAAGTTAGTACTAAGTTAAAATATGTTCCGGACTTGTAACATGCACCCATGATTTGGAACAGTCAGCAGGCTGTCTCTGGCCACGCCCCCTACACTCGGTCCGGCCCCTGGCTTTTCCTGAATTCTGATTCCTTTAGATAAACATTGACTTCATTGATATTGTTATTGATTTATCGACAGACCATCATACTTTTTAGACGTTACAATAACAACACTCTATTGATCCCCAAAGAGAGAAATTCTCTCCTTGCCTGCCCCCTCTTACTGTCCATGATACACAAGCACATATGTAGAAAAACGTCAGCTTGGAAGCCAAGGCTGGACTTAACCTACTCTATTCTGGTATTCTGTTCTCCCAAGTAAGGCGTGGGTTCGAATCCAACTTCCGACAAAAGTTCTTCAATCGCTACAGCACAATTTGAGCCACTGATCGGCTTTAATTGCTTTGTTTTATTTTTGCGTTTCAGGCAAAACTACATAACACTTAAAGACACTACGGGCATGTAAATGGAGAACGAAATTATAGTTATAGCGAATCTCCTACACACAATACCAAGGTTACCAACTTTGGTCAGCTGGCCGGAGTGAGACGTTCAATTCCCGTAAGATTTCTTTGCGCCAGCCTGAGAGTCTGAAAACACGTCACACCAGATGCATGAGAGATGGAAACCTGGGATATTCAGTCGAATCAGATCAAATATGATGCTAAGTTAGTACTAAGTTAAAATATGTTCCGCACTTGTAACATGCACCCATGATTTGGAACAGCAGCATACCTGTCAAGGTTTGGATTTGAAAATAAAGGAAATTTTCCGCAACCAGGCTCCAGTATCCCTTACATTTTAAGACAGGAATATAAATTATATAAAATATAATATAAATATAAATTTAAATATATAAAATATATATAAATAAATAAATAATAATAATATATATATATTAATCGATTAGTCGAATCAGTCGAATCAGTAATTAAGTTCTATTAATTTTTCATGTTTTTCATGTTCACTCTGTCATTCACTAATGACGAGAACTATTCTAAATTTTCCGGCACCCGCTGTGAGCCATCCCACCACCGCAACCAGGCTCCAGTATCCCTTACATTTTAAGACAGGAAATATAAAATAATATAAATTATATAAAATATAATATAAATATAAATATAAATATATAAAATATATAAAATATATTTTTGGCCACAACCGGAATTCGAACCCCGGTCTCCCGTGTGAAAGGCGGCGATCTTACCACTACACTATCCAGCAACTATATAATATAAGGGAGATTTACGGGAAAATACTAATACGGGAGGACGGCGGGAAAGAGAAGTAAAATACGGTAGTTTCCCGGCCAAAACGGGAGACTTGACAGCCTGAGATGGCTGTCTCTGGCCACGCCCCCTACAGTCGGTCCGGCCCCTGGCTTTTCCAGCGTGTTCGCGAAAACGACTTCATTATTTATCTGATTGATTTATCGACAGACCATCATACTTTTTAGACGTTATAATAACAACACTCTATTGATCCCCCTCTTACTGTCCATGATACACAATGACGAGACACATGTTCACTAATGACGAGAACTATTCTATTTTTCATGCCGGGTCCTTCAAATCTTACATTTACAAATCTTGTTCTTGTTCTCTGCTTTCTCCTTTCTCGTTCCCGTAGATATATATTATTATACGGAGATTTACGGAGTCTTCAAAGACGGTCCGGCTCCAGCTCAAGGATCACTGTTGCTGTGGTGTAGATCAGCTGATCTGTAGTAGTCTTCTACGTACATCTTCTAGTAGACCTTCTGAGGGTACTTCACGCATTCTTGGTCGGAGGGTCCAGGTTTCCAGCTTAGCTTATTTCTTATTTCTCAGGTCAGCTGCTCTTGTATTCAGCCTACTAATATATATGGGGCTTGGTACCCAATCTCGGAATGTGGGGATGATGATATATATATTATATAAAATATAATATAAATATAAATATAAATATATAAAATATATAAAATATATAAAATATATTTTTGGCCACAACCGGGATTCGAACCCCGGTCTCCCGTGTGAAAGGCGGCGATCTTACCACTACACTATCCAGCAACTATATAATATAAGGGAGATTTACGGGAAAATACTAATACGGGAGGACGGCGGGAAAGAGAAGTAAAATACGGTAGTTTCCCGGCCAAAACGGGAGACTTGACAGCTATGGTCAGCAGGCTGTCTCTGGCCACGCCCCCTACAGTCGGTCCGGCCCCTGGCTTTTCCAGCGTGTTCGCGAAAACGACTTCATTTATTTTCTTATTGATTTATCGACAGACCATCATACTTTTTAGACGTTATAATAACAACACTCTATTGATCCCCAAAGAGAGAAATTCTCTCCTTGCCTGCCCCCTCTTACTGTCCATGATAC
Source organism: Brienomyrus brachyistius (assembly GCF_023856365.1). Taxonomy (NCBI): domain Eukaryota; kingdom Metazoa; phylum Chordata; class Actinopteri; order Osteoglossiformes; family Mormyridae; genus Brienomyrus; species Brienomyrus brachyistius. The sequence goes on along the minus strand of NW_026042358.1, from coordinate 564,657 downwards.
ACAAGCACATATGTAGAAAAACGTCAGCTTGGAAGCCAAGGCTGGACTTAACCTACTCTATTCTGGTATTCTGTTCTCCCAAGTAAGGCGTGGGTTCGAATCCAACTTCCAACAAAAGTTCTTCAATCGCTACAGCACAATTTGAGCCACTTACGGCTTTAATTGCTTTGTTTTATTTTTGCGTTTCAGGCAAAACTACATAACACTTAAAGACACTACGGGCATGTAAATGGAGAACGAAATTATAGTTATAGCGAATCTCCTACACACAATACCAAGGTTACCGAACTTTGGTCAGCTGGCCGGAGTGAGACGTTCAATTCCCGTAAGATTTCTTTGCGCCAGCCTGAGAGTCTGAAAACACGTCACACCAGATGCATGAGAGATGGAAACCTGGGATATTCAGTTGAATCAGATCAAATATGATGCTAAGTTAGTACTAAGTTAAAATATGTTCCGCACTTGTAACATGCACCCATGATTTGGAACAGCAGCATACCTGTCAAGGTTTGGATTTGAAAATAAAGGAAATTTTCCGGCACCCGCCGTGAGCCATCCCACCACCGCAACCAGGCTCCAGTATCAACAACAACAAACAAACAAATTTATTTTTATATAGCGCATTATCACAACATTACATTGTCTCAAAGCGCTTTACAGTATCCTCACCCAAAGCCCCCAGTGAGTAAGCCATAGGCGACAGTGGCAAGGAAAAACTCCCTAGAAGGAAGAAACCTTGAGAGGGACCAGACTCAAAGGGGAAGCCCATCCTCCAGGGGCCGGCAGGGATAGTCAAATAGAGAGAGGAGAGCAAGGAAGATAAGCCAATGCCGAAGCCGAGTCTTCTTCCAATTGCCAGGCAACCAGAGGTAAGGCAGCGGGTCATACATGGAAGATCAGAACGGCGAGCTGGATGCAGGGACGTCACTGGTGGTGGTCGGGTGTGCTGGATATCTTGATAGATTGAGGTCTCCAGGCATCACCCCCAGGAGGAGTAGGGGAAATAAAATGTACAATTAGGCATAGTAGAGGAGGCTATTGGCAGTGCTAAAAGCTAGGTGAGTACAATATGAAGTGCAATCTGCAAGCTCCGGCAGATATGGCTATGGCAGCATCAGTAGGAGGGAGAGGCAAGTGGGAATGCCGGCATGGGGAGTCCCTGAAATGTCAGCACTCCAGTTCCACAAGAGATTGCAAAGCTAGAGTGACAGCACTGACAATCCAGTTCATCCAAAGCCAATGGCACCGATCCCCACCCAGCTCTACACCTCACACTACAGGTCTGCCTGGGAGTGAAGAGTTAGCTAGGGCTAGAACTAGTGTCCCTATACGCTAAACTAAACAGGTGTGTTTTTAGTCTGGACTTGAGTTTTTAGTCTGGACAGAGCACGTTACTGACACACACATCTTCTTCGCAATGTTGCACACCTCTTTAAAATTTGCCTTTGTGATCTCCGATTGCCTCAATCGGACATCATTAGTGCCGACGTGGATAACTATCTGAGAGTATTTACGTTTACTTTTAGCCAGCACTTTTAAATTTGCCGAGATGTCGGTCGCTCTGGCACCCGGGAGACAATTTACAATGGTCGCTGGAGTCGCTACTCTCACGTTTCTTAGAATAGAATCACCAATTATTAGAGCACTTTCAACAGGCGTCTCAGTGGGAGTTTCACTGAGTGGGGAGAACCTGTTGGAAACGCGGATAGGCGAATGGTGCCGGTGTAAGTTTGGTTTGGATTTGCGACTATGCCGCCGGGTCGTCACCCACTCGCCTTGCTGCGAAGGCTCTGCTGCCGGAGCAGGGGGAGACTTACTGGCTATCGCGGACATATCCGGAGCCGCTAATACTGAGTCAATAAAACTCTCATTCTCCTGAATGTTATGTAACGTCCGGATACGTCCCTCTAACACTACAATCTTCTCCGTCAGTCTAGCGACTAACTGACACTTCTCACATGTATAAATACCGCTAATGACTGGAGAAGAATAGCTAATCATATTACACTCAGAACACGGAACAGTAGACATGGCGTTGTACTTACGTAAACTGAGGCTGTAAGGCTGGAAGCACCTTCTTAATTGAACGAAGATCGTGGGTCGGTACTTGCGTAGGTGATTAATCCGTCGGGGTCTGGGAAATTTTATTTATTTATTTTGGAGGATTATTAATCTTGCGAAGCTTTTTCCCAATGACTTAACTCGAATTATTATTTAGGTGATATCTATGGTTTCAAAGTTCGCGCGCTAGCAGTCAGTATCACTCTCGCAGGAAACAGGAAACAACGGAAATGACCACGTGTATCCCTTACATTTTAAGACAGGAAATATAAAATAATATAAATTATATAAAATATAATATAAATATAAATATATAAAATATATAAAATATAAAATAACCATTTGTCATTTATTTTCTATTAATTTTTCATGTTCACTCATGCGGCTCTGTCATTCACTAATGACTTGGATTTTTCATGCCGACTGACATCGTTCCTTCCCCGTGGGAGACAAATCTTACAGAACGCGTGACCCATCCTGCTCCTCTTCAGGAAAGTAAATTCGTCATCTTCGTCATCACCCCTTAAAACAATTACTGAAGCGAGACGGCGCACGCGTTACGGCGACAGATTTAAATTGTGAGTGCACTATATCTCGTCGCAAATGGTGCTTAACCACGGCGGGTCTCAAGCACAGGAGACTCCCAATTTCTAAATGACACACACTTGGCTCACAGCGCAAAGTTGTGTTAAACTTGCTTTGTCTAAAGCAGGCACACACATACGAGTATGATCCTGATAGGTAACTAAGCTATCGGTCTTATGTCCAAGCGCAACATAATTTAGGTTAGAACCTCATAACAAGTATTCCCGTTCGCTAATAGAGAGATCTCTCCCAGGATATATAGAAACGGAGACACTCGTCCGAATTGAACCTGGAAACAAAGCGCTACATCTGAGAATCTCGTCAGACATAGGGTTAAAGTTTACTGCAGTTTAATACGAAAGAACTACAATGAAATCACCGAAAATAAAACAAAATAATATAACTACTAATAATAGAAATAAAAATAACTATAATAAGCCCATATGATCCCGCTTAAATGCCTTCAGATTGCCATGAGTGCGACTTTTGCAACCAGTTGACAGTAGCGCTTCTTCACTGCACGTTCGGTCATAAAAAGTTTAAATTGTGTGCTCAGAATAAGTTTAAACCTTGTGCCTTGTGATTATTAACCAATTTTTATGCTGAATGGTCGGCTCAAACTCAATTGCGAAACACCGTGAGTCTGTTAATGTGTGACTTAAATGGAACTCATTAATAACCAGTATCACGTAATAACCTGGGTTAGAATAGAAGGCTTGTCCAACGAGCTGCGTCACCAGGTAATGTAAACGATCGGTAGCGAAGCTCCCCTCACGGCCAATGAGAGAGAGTCTCGCGATATTTCAGGCGAATTTGAGGTTTCAGAGCGTAGATCGCACAGGCAGGGATTCTTGTGAGCACTCAATGAACGGAGGCTGAAGTTGTGTAAAAGACATGCATTTATTCCTATAACTAACATAAGACAGACATTACACCTAACAAACAATAAACACGAAATAACGGAGTGGACACAAACAATGTAATCATGAAAATGCAATGACCAGATTTAAAATGAGTAACCTTAAAAGGGAAAATACTGTTCTGCAAAGCAAGCAATTTGTGGAAATACTGTCCTAAAGTAATATAGCAGGTGAATAGGAGTTTAGGTTGTTATAAATGAAAGGAAGTTTGTTTACTTGGTTGCAGAGTGGGGGGGGGGGGGTCTTGGCAGTTGGTTGCGGAGGCTGATGAGCTGATGGGTGATGGCACTCAGGGAGGCGCGGTGTTTGCAGCGGTTGTTGGAGTGGAGCCCCTCTGATTCCCTCTCCTGGTGAAGCTTGGGCTTGGTTGCAGTTCTCTGTCCAGCTGGGTCTTCACTGATAGGCTTCAGGAGGGCTTCTTGTGGGCTTCTCTTCTCTTGGGCTGATGTTCTCTGCCTCTCTTCGTGCTGATGGTCTTTTGTTTTCTCCTCCCTTCTGTTTCTCCTCTCCTGGCTTTGTTCTGAGGTGCCAGGTTTTATAGTGTAAAGTTCGTGAATAGGAGTGACCAGGAATTCGACTCCTGGACCAATGGCTGACCATCCATTTGGCGGGCTTTCGGAAGGGGGTCTGTATCAGTCCTTTTGAGATTTATGACCAGAGTGATTTCCCTTGTATTGATGATTTTCGTTAGGCTGGTGTAACTTTTGATATATTCACTTTCGTGGTAACCACTGACCAGATTTGGAAACTGGAGTGATTTTCCATCGGTTTGATACCAAACATGCCATAGCAGCCTAGCGGTTCACACCTCATACCATCTGTAATGATTAATTAATGATTACTTATATTATGTCGTTATGTTATATTACTCACACCTTATTTTATGCCTCACAATCTATATAATTGTAAATATACTGTGTAGCTGCTGGCGCGTTCCAAACTAAATCTCATTGTACTTACAATGTCAATAAAAACATCCATCCATCCTTCTAGGCAGGCCAGTGTCGCCTCCATCCTTCCTGAAGTCAGTGATTCCTTTGTCTTTGTGCTGTTTAGTGCCAAATTGTTTGCTGAACTCCAACCTATCAGTTTCTGGACCTCATCTCTGTAAGCTGACTCATAAGAACCAAAGAGATTTACAAATGAGAGGAGGCCATTCGGCCCATCAAGCTCCTTTGAGGAGAACTTAGCTAATAGCTCAAAAATCTTATCTAGCTCTGATTTAAAAGAACCCAGGGTTTTAGCTTGTGTTACAATAACAGGAAGACTATTCCATACTCTAACTACACGCTGTGTACAGAAATGCTTCATCAAATTCGTTTTAAAATGTTCTCCAGCTAATTTCCACTTATGGCCACGAGTTCTGGTATTTAAACTAACATTGAAATAGCCATTTGGCTGAACAGCATCCAGACCTGTTAGAATCTTAAACACCTGGATTATGTCCCCCCTTAGTCTCCTTTGCTCGAGGCTAAACAGATTCAGCTCAGCTAACCTCTCCTCATTAGACATTCCTCTAAGACCAGGAATCATTCTCGTTGCCCTACGTTGCACCTTTTCCAAGGCAGCAATGTCCTTCTTAAGGTATGGTAACCAAACCCGCACACAATATTCTAGGTGGGGTCTTACCAAGGAATTATATTATCGTAGCATCACTTGCCTTGTCTTAAACTCCACACACCTAGAGATGCAATGTGCCTTCTCGCGTGGTGTTCCTGCAGAGGGAGTCTGTGAGTGCTGGAGATTGGGGGAGGGGGCAGTGTGGCTATGTCTGCTCTGTGTTCCTCCAGACGAGCAAAGAAGCTGTTTAGCTCCTTTGCTAAAAGGGCGTTGCTGTTAACAGTGACGGTGTTGTTGCCTTTGAAGTTTGTAATGTGTTGTATTCCCTGCCACACCCACTGTGGGTTGTTGTATGTGAAGTAGACCTCTATTTTCTGTTTCTCTGCCTGCCTGGCAACCTTGATGCCCCTATTCAGGTTAGCTCTGGCTGCACTCTGTGTTCTTGACTGCGCTGTCTTGTCCTGTAGTATTGTATTGTTGCTCTTGTGTTTATCTTGCACTTTCTCCCTCTGTTTGTGCTCCTTTCACTCTGTATAGTTCTATCTTGCCCGCACTTGTGTCATCTTGTGTTGTTTCTGTTTTTCTTCTTTGTGTTGCACCGTGGTCCAGGAGGAACAATGTTTCCTTTCACTGTGTACTGTGTATATTGCTGAAATAACAATAAACCCACTTGACCACCTGCCTCAATTCATCCTGAAGAGTTTTCCAATGTTGTTCAAAGGTCTGTTTGTTTCGAGTGAAGGACACGCCCCTGGACGTGCTGGATAAGGGGACCACAGATCAGTGTCCTCAGTCCTGCTTCTCCCTTCAAAGCTGAGAGGAAGATGACCCGCCTGCTGCTTCTGGTTTTGGCTTATGGAGCTCTGCTTATCTCCACAGAGGCCCAGCAAGATTACCACAGTCTCCCTGCACTCACAAGACGGCCATTAAACTCGCAGTCGAAAATGCTCATCAAGGAACCCGTCAGCACATGAATTTCTATAACATCCAGGGCCGTCCGAAGGTAACTGCTGAGAAAGTGTTTACAAAAGTGTGAAACTTTCATCATCTGCAAGCTGAACTAATGAGTATCACATTGATTTTGATGTTTTAATTTCAATGCATATGATGCTTAATGTCTCTTCACAATGAAAGTGATGGTTGTATATCTCAGCCCTGGTCAATTTTACCTTCTCACAGTTTCTCTCTGAATCTGCTGCAGTCAAGTCTGTGACAGTTTGCCATTTTTTGGGTGATTATTGTTTGTTATATTGCCTTTAAAACAGTTGTAGGCAATTTTGTATATAACGTGTTTATGTGATTTAGATCAGCAGTGAATACATTGACATTGAGATTCTCTTGAGAGCAACAAAATGTCCAAAGTCAACTGCAACAGACCATCGGGCTGACTGTATTTTCATGGACAAGAGGGTAAGTAAAGAGTCACTGTGACTGTGAGCATTGGACATATCAGTTAGCAAATTAATTTAGGTTCATGTTAACTTTTTTGATGCCCTGCGGGGGAAAGTTAGCCAACAATAAAGTAACAAATACATAGGTGGCCTCAAAGAGCCAGTTCCTTCACCTTATTCTCAAATTTTAGTAGGTTTACAGGCTTAAAGGCTGGATTACCAGGCAGAAGCAAATGCTAATCATCTGAGGGGTGACCTGTAGATTATGCTTCGAGCTATGAACCCTAGCTGGCCTTATTTAAAGACCTGTGGGCTGTACTACAAAGCGGGTTTTACATACCCAGAGTTAACTCAATCGAGCCAGGTTAACTAAAACTCATTGTTGAAATCAGCCTTAAATGGCAGTGTGGTGTTTTGTGGTGAAAGGGCAGGACTTAACTCTTGTTTTAATTAGAAAGCCAGTAATTAAACCTGGTCAGAGCAGGGTAGATGTGCAGTGTGAATTACCCTTTAAATTTACCTCTTTAAATAGTGAACTACAGGACCACTTAGCTTGATCGGAGGACAGTATTTTAATACAGAGCAGTGTTCAGTTAAACGGGATTTGTTGTTCATACTTTTAGATGAACTTGCTTTGTATAATATAGCCTTATGGTGACCCTGCTTTGGAAGCTCTTTCCTCTAAAATTGTTCTGTGTCATTAAACCCTGCACTCCAGCAGCTCTGCCTTAAATCATTAGATATATCTTTACTACACCTTCTCTCACTGTATTTATTGCCCACCACTCTTTAAATACTGTTTTTGTGTGTCTGTGTGTTTTTGCAGCCATTCATTAACTGTAGAGTTTGCAGCAGACGGTCTGGTAATGATCTTACACATCCATCAAATGACTGTGTACCAAACAAGAAAGTGGATGAAGTAAGTGTAGAGAGTCTTAGCATTATGGAAATGTAACAGGTGTGTGAATTGTGTCTAAACATGTGGTTAAACTTTGATTGTGTTTGTACATGCAAAAATTTGATCAGAGTACTGTTTATTAATGACAATGTTACTTTTAATCTGAACAACAGTGGCAGCACCAAGGAAAAGCTTGGGGGGGGGGGGCTCTAGCTCCTCCTCCAATGACCATAGTACCCCCACAGCACCCCCAAAATATTGGTTTCATTTTTTCTTTAACTATCTGTAAAATCTGTATATTGTGTAAGACATTTTTGCGGTTTTTACAGCATACTTGTAGTGTATTTTTTCTTCAAAGTACACATAGAGGCTCTGTGAGCTAGACGTTAGAATTTCATATTTTATCCTATTTTATCCATGCTGTAGCTTATCGTGCTGTGTGCTTCTATACACCATCTACATAAGCTGAAAAGCTAAAGCACCCGGTCTAAATAATCTCACTCCCCTATAGCACCTGTAGCATTAAGTCACTGGCGCTGCCACTGCTGAATAAACGACTCCAATCTGACTAAACCGCTTAACTTTTCCTCCCCATGTTACATTTCAGGACAAACGACGTAATATGTGTCCTTCTGATAAACCTCTTCTCAGACCTAAAACTGCCTTGGCTTCCAAGGACACTAAAGAAGCTGAAGGAGACCGTCTGGCTGTTTCTGATGGCTGATGGTCCTGCAATGTGGACCAGAGGAGGAAACTGGGAGGGAAAATGCTTTGCTTTATATCATGCCCACCCAAAGCCCCCAGTGAGTAAGCCATAGGCGCCGATAGCATGGAAAAACTCCCAAGAAGGAAGAAACCTTGGGAGGGACCAAACTCAAAGGGGGAGCCCATCCTCCTGGGGCCGGCAAAGTGTAGGTGCAGGATCACAAAAGAACTTGACGAGAGAAACGAGAGAATTCGACTGTCCCTCACAAAAACTGTAAAGTTTTAGTGGCTAAATTGCTTTTTCTATGCCTTTTCAAACAGGAGGAGATTTGTTTGGCTATACGTAGAAATTTTCTATACAATTTAGACAGCACAGAATCATTAACCTACTTTAATGCATTTATTAATACAACCACATATTTCACACATTTTGACATCAGTCATGCAGTGAAGATACAGTCTCTTTATTTCTTGACGCCAACCCTCCCCATTAATCCGGGCTTGGGACCGACACCTAGTTGAGCTGGCTTTCTCCCTTAAGTGGCTGGGTTAGGCTAAACTATGTACATATTTATGAAGACTACTATAAATTTATAAAGACCTCCCTAAATATGTAGTCTAACAAAACGCAGTTTAAAGAAGGTAGCCTACCTGGTAAACAAAGAAATTAAAAGGCCCACAGCATATAATCGGGCTATATCCAAGCAGTTTTTAAGAACGTAACCTACATGGCGAAATTGAATTACTTTCTGGACCAACAAACGCAACCAGACATGAACATTATGCACCTTCCTAGTCTTGATGTATGTCGTCATACAGATGAGGACGTTAAGGCAGCCTTTAGGTCCGACCCATCATGCACTGCAGTTTTTTGCAAATTCCTCAGATGGAAAACCATTAAATACCTCTTCTATTACCTTATATTACCTTATATTCATGTAATAAATATACAAATATCAATTAGTTGGAAATCAGCCAGACAGACGTAATTACTACAAATGGTTTCCACTGTATTTGTGACTCTGAGTGCCGCAGGCTTGGATGCAGTGCCGCACCATTTTGTAAGTAAATTAATAAATATTAATGAGACATCACCTACCACCCTGCAAAAAAGAAATTTGCCGCTCGTCCCCCTGCACATGAACCAACATGGCTGTGTCAACCAGCGGAGCTCCGGAGCCTCTGGAGAAACACGCGGCAAAAAAGGCTCGCATACGGTCTTCCAGAGTTTGGGAATACTTCAGTCATGACACCTTTTCTGCGCCTCTACTGTAGCTGGCGTTAATGACGCTGTTTCAGCCATTTTATATTTTCTGTTTACTTATTCTGTCATGTAAGACTGAGACAAATTATCGTTTACGACTATTCTTACACACTGTAGCCTGACTTGCTGACTTAAGTAAGCTTAACTATAAGCTACCTTTGCTAGTGTTTGTGAATAACATGTTTCTCTAGTTATGAAATTATTCCATGTTTTAGCATCTGTTTCAACATTAAAGTCAAATTGGTATATTGAAATATGTAAAAACTATTGAACTATTAGCTTAAGTCTAACATAGAAAATCCTACTGAATCTCTTAAGATTTTCCTTTTTTGTTAATGCACTAATGTTTAAGAAGTGTCTTAAATTGAATTTCAGATTTGTGTGTGGGTGGGAGTGGGTGAATTGTATTAAATTCATACATTCATTCTTTTGGCTCAGACATTACTGACCTAAAACAAATTGAGGCATTGGGTAAGTGCTTAAATTAGCTACTAAATGGCAAAAAATATTCTAAATATCACATTTTCCATTCTTCGGTATAATTTTAATGAATCACCTATGCTGCCAAACATTAACGCATAGATTGTCACAACACTCTATGTTTTAGTTCTTCTTTATGTGTATAGGACGGTGTGATGGTTCTGGTGGTGGGTGTGGCCGACGCTGCTCGCGATGTTTGGCTATGCTGCAGTCCCAGGGACCAAGTTGGAACACATTTCCACCTTCAAGCTTAGGTGGAAAAACGGCACCGAGACCCAGCAGCAGGACAACTTCTTGTCCAGACAACCAGCCCTGCTTCATCATTGAAGTAAGCCCTGTGAACAGGAGCGAGATGTACTTCTGCAGTGGATGTTATAGCGGAAAGAACATCCCCATCCTCACGTCTGCCGGAGTGCCCCCTCAAGTGGGTGTGTGACTTAACTCGATGGATGAATTGGACAGAATGTACTGTTACTAGAGGTCGACCGATATGGGTTTTTCAAGTCAAGGGTCAGGCGATGGCCGATATATGCTGCTGATTTTTTTTGGCCGATAATTGGACGTTTTCCCCTCTATTTGCATGGTAAAATATCACACTAATAATAACAAACGATACACAAAATTTCTCAATTTAGCATTTATTGAATACTCAACTTGGAAACAATAACACATTTATAAACAATAAAAATAGCAGCATCAGAATCTCTGTTAGTGCACAATATAGCAGCAAACTCCTCATGTTTGACGGAAGGAAATTTGTAAACAATACAAAAAGGAATAAGCATGTTATCTTTAGTTGTAATCCCACTTCCAGTCCCTGAGTCTTACTCACCACACTCATACTTCACAGCAAACAGACAGCAGTTAATTAACCAGAAGAGAAAAATGCAAAAACACAACAGAACTTGTAAATAATAACAAACTAATAGACAATAAAAATAGCAGCATCAGAATCTCTATTAGTGCCAAATATAGCAGCAAACTCCTCATGTCTGACGGAAGGAAAATTTGTAAATACACAAAGGAATGAGCACATCTTCAGTTTTAATCCCATTTCCAGTCCCTGAGTCTTCCTCATCCCACAAGCAGGCAAGGCATGTCACCCCGGTTGTGTGACACTTATTTTATATAATAAAATAAGTGCCCCCTGCGGCCCCAGAGCCCGAGCAGCCGTCTCCGCTGCCTGCAGCTACCGCGCCCACGTCCGAGGCGCTTTCCCTGCCTGCAGCTCCCGGGCAGGCGCCCCCTCTGCAGCCTGCAGCTCCAGTCCCTGGCCCCACTCCAGTCCCTTCTCCCCCTGTGACTCTGGTACCCTCACCCCGACGAGCCCGACCCCGGCCGCAGGTCCTTATGTCTGTGTCCCATAAGGGGAGAGGACACAGACGCACGGCTGGGGTCCCACCCGCCCAGCCCCCTGGCTCGCCCTCCCTCGCCGGCGCTAGGGCTTGGTCGGCACCTGCGGGTCCTGGCCCTCCGGGTCGGCTGTCGTCTGCGGGTCCCCCTCCGCGGCCTCGTCGCCCTGCCTCGGTCCCTCCTCCGGCGTCTTATCGGTTGCCTGCGGGCCCCCCGACGGCGGCTCCTCATTCGCCTGCTGGTCCTCCCGCTCTGGCGTGTCGGAGGACGTCGCCGTCTGCTGCGGCTCCCCCTCTCTCCTTGCCCTCGCCAGGGTCCCTTCCAGCTCCTTCGTCCCCTTCCCTGGTCTCCCCTCCGACTCCCTCCTTCGTCCCTGCGTCTGTCCCTCACCCCGTCTCCTCGGCCCCTCCGGCTCCGGCCTCCCGGCCGCCTGCAGCCCTTCCGGCTGCCTCCCGTCGCCCGCTGGGTCTCCCTCGGGCTCCTCTTGGTTCCCCCTCCTTCTCTCCCTGGCCTCCCGTCTTTGTCCCTCCTGCCTCTGCTCCCCCTCGCTTTGTTCCTCCTGTCTCTGTCCCTCCTCTCTTTGTCCCTCGTCCCTCTGGCTTCTGCTCCTCTTTCCCCGATGTTCCCTTCGTTCACTCCCGGTCCTTTTGTCCTGCCTGTTCCCTCCGTGTCCCCCTTTCTGATCTGTTTCTCTGCCTTTCCTGTCTTATGTCAAGTCTTGTCCTGGCTCCTTCCCCTGTGCCAGTTCTGTCTGTCCGTTCTGTTCCCTGTCCCTCATTAATGAGGTTTTATATAGATATACATATATGCCCGGCTTGTCCGCTCCTCGTGTGTGCCACGCCCCCTGATTACCCACGTGTGCTTCCCTGATCGTCTCCTGCTTTGCCCGATTACTTTGATTAGTCATGACCTATTTTAAGTCCTGGTCTTACCTGTTTGCCCTGTCCGTCATTGTAGTTTGTCAATGCCTGCGTTCCGTCCTGCTCTACCCGCTCCGTTTCCCCGATTAAAGACCCGTTTTCACAAACACAAAAAAAACTATATGTATACATATACATACACTGAACAAAAATATAAACGCAACACTTTTGTTTTTGCTCCCATTTTTCATGAGATGGACTTAAAGATCTACAATTCATTCCAGATACACAATATTACCATTTCTCTCAAACATTTCTCACAAATCAGTCTAAATGTGTGATAGTGAGCACTTCTGCTTTGCTGAGATAATCCATCCCACCTCACAGGTGTGCCACATCAAGATGCTGATCTGACATCATGGGTAGTGCACAGGTGTACCTTATACTGCCCACAATAAAAGGCCACCCTGGAATGTGCAGTTTTGTCTCACAGCAAAATGCCACAGATGCCACAAGCATTGAGGGAGCGTGCAATTGGCATGCTGACAGCAGGAATGTCAACCAGATCTGTTGCTCGTGCATTGAATGTTCATTTCTCAACCATAAGCCGTCTCCAAAGGCGTTTCAGAGAATATGGCAGTACATCCAACCGGCCTCACAACCGCAGACCACGTGTAAGCACACCAGCCCAGGACCTCCACATCCAGCAGGTTCACCTCCAAGATCGTCTGAGACCAGCCACTCAGACAGATGATGCACGGCCCCATGTTGCAAGGATCTGTACACAGTTCTTGGAAACTGAAAATGTCCCAGTTCTTGCATGGCCAGCATACTCACCGGACATGTCACCCGTTGAGCATGTTTGGGATGTGCTTGACCGGCGTATACGACAGCGTGTACCAGTTCCCACTAATATCCAACAACTTCGCACAGCCATTGAAGAGGAGTGGACCAACATTCCACAGGCCACAATTGACAATCTGATAAACTCTATGCGAAGAAGATGTGTTGCATTGTATGAGGCAAATGGTGGTCACACCAGATACTGACCGGTTCTGAGTCCCCAGACCCCCAATAAAGCAAAAAACTGCACATTTATGGGTGTATCGAGACTAGATGGTCATTATGAATAACTAAGGTGCACTAAAATTGGGTGAGCAGGCAAGGCATGTCACCCCGGTTGTGTGACAATTATTTTATATATATATTCCATCCACCATCCCTCCTTTACGGAGGACTGCTTTATTTTTAATATCCATTGCGAAAAAAAAACACAAGAAAAAGAAAAAATATCTATATATATACATATATATATATATATATATATATGGGTGTGTCGAGACTAGATGGTCAGTATGGATAACTAAAGTGCACTAAAATTGGGTGAGCAGGCAAGGCATGTCACCCAGGTTGTGTGACAATTATTTTATATAAATGTATATATATATATATATATATATATATATATATATATATATATATATATATATTCCATCCACCATCCCTCCTTTACGGAGAACTGTGTTATTTTTCTTTTCTATTGCTAATAAAAAAACTATATATATGTACATATATATATATATATATATATGGGTGTATCGAGACTAGTTGGTCATTATGGATAACTAAGTTGCACTAAAATTGGGTGAGCAGGCAAGGCATGTCACCCAGGTTGTGTGACAATTATTTTATATATATGTATATATATATTCCATCCACCATCCCTCCTTTATGGAGAACTGCGCTATTTTTATTGTCTATTGCAAAAAAAAAAAAAAAAAAAAACAATACATATATATACATATATATTTATGGGTGTATCGAGACTAGATGGTCATTATGAATAACTAAGGTGCACTAAAATTGGGTGAGCAGGCAAGGCATGTCACCCCGGTTGTGTGACAATTATTTTATATATATATTCCATCCACCATCCCTCCTTTACGGAGAACTGCGTTATTTTTATTGTCCATTGCGAAAAAAAAAAAACTATATATATACATATATATTTATGGGTGTATCGAGACTAGTTGGTCATTATGGATAACTAAGTTGCACTAAAATTGGGTGAGCAGGCAAGGCATGTCACCCAGGTTGTGTGACAATTATTTTATATATATGTATGTATATATTCCATCCACCATCCCTCCTTTACGGAGAACTGCGTTATTTTTCTTTTCTATTGCTAATAAAAAAACTATATATATGTACATATATATATATATATTTATGGGTGTATCGAGACTAGTTGGTCATTATGGATAACTAAGGTGCACTAAAATTGGGTGAGCAGGCAAGGCATGTCTCCCCAGTTGTGTGACAATTATTTTATATAAATGTATATATATATTCCCTCCACCACCCCTCCTTTACGGAGGACTGCTTTATTTTTAATATCCATTGCGAAAAAAAAAACACAAGAAAAAGAAAAAATATCTATATATATACATATATATATATATATATATATATATATATATATGGGTGTGTCGAGACTAGATGGTCAGTATGGATAACTGAGGTGCACTAAAATTGGGTGAGCAGGCAAGGCATGTCACCCAGGTTGTGTGACAATTATTTTATATATATGCATATACATATTCCATCCACCATCCCTCCTTTACGGAGAACTGCGTTATTTTTATTGTCTATTGCAAAAAAAAAACAGAAAAACTATATATATATATATATATATATATATATATATATATATATATATATATATATATATATATATATATATATATATATACATATATATTCATGGGTGTATCGAGACTAGATGGTCATTATGGATAACTAAAGTGCACTAAAATTGGGTGAGCAGGCAAGGCATGTCACCCAGGTTGTGTGACAATTATTTTATATAAATGTATATATATATATATATATTCCATCCACCATCCCTCCTTTACGGAGAACTGCGTTATTTTTCTTTTCTATTGCTAATAAAAAAACTATATATATATACATATATATTTATGGGTGTATCGAGACTAGATGGTCATTATGAATAACTAAGGTGCACTAAAATTGGGTGAGCAGGCAAGGCATGTCACCCCGGTTGTGTGACAATTATTTTATATATATATTCCATCCACCATCCCTCCTTTACGGAGGACTGCTTTATTTTTAATATCCATTGCGAAAAAAAAACACAAGAAAAAGAAAAAATATCTATATATATATACATATATATATATATATATATATATATATATATATATATATATATATATATATATATATGGGTGTGTCGAGACTAGATGGTCAGTATGGATAACTAAAGTGCACTAAAATTGGGTGAGCAGGCAAGGCATGTCACCCAGGTTGTGTGACAATTATTTTATATAAATGTATATATATATATATATATATATATATATATATATATATATATATATATATTCCATCCACCATCCCTCCTTTACGGAGAACTGCGTTATTTTTCTTTTCTATTGCTAATAAAAAAACTATATATATGTACATATATATATATATATATGGGTGTTGGAGAAAGCGTCAGGCTTTCCACTCCAACTCTGCACACAGGACCAAACTACAGTACAGTATATGTTGGAGAAAGCGACAGGCTTTCCACTCCAACTCTGTACACACCATTAATTACGAGACAACACACTTAGAGTTTTACTTGCACAAGGGTAACCACACTCTCTGCATGCTAGGCTACAAAGGAATGTGTTACAAAGGGTGGTTCCCCTTGGCACCTTTATTTATAGTCAATGGGGGGCAGGGGTCTTGGAGTGAGAACAAAGAAAAGACTGTGAGAGTAAGAAGAAGTTCTGGTTTTACTCAGGTGGACAACTATTTAAACACGTGCTCAGGATACGTGTAAACTAATATAATCTAAAGTATGAAGGTAAAGGAAAACAAAATAATGTATATACATATTTACACTCATTGCTGATTATACAGAAATGATAACAAATGATTACTAACAGTTTCTTCAACCTAACAGTCCCTCCTGTTTATCATGACAGTATGATCAGAAGCATCAGTATTGTACAAATTGCAAAAACACTTTCAGCACAACCGTCATTCAGATCACATCATCATCATTATTAAGAGGGCTAGACAAGGTTAGTAAATCCATTCGTTCTTCTGCAGTGTATAGCAGAAAAACAGAACTAAAAGTATGTTGTATCATGGAACGGAGGCAGGGTATAATACAAATGAAACAACAACATACAAATAATAATGTAACAAGAATGGGGAGTGAGAACTTTAGCAGTAACTGCCACCAGGACCCAGTAAGAAACCAGTCCAACCATGAGGGGCCAGCATGAGGGTCTAAGGTCATGATCTTTTGAAGTTCTCGCAGACGGTCCAAGGCTGTAGTCATGTTGGGTGAGTGCACATTATCGGGAATATATGTACAGCAGGTATTATTTAAAAGCACGCACACACCACCTTGTGCAGCAGTAAGTATGTCTAAAACCATTCTATTCTGAATGACCATCTGTTTAATAGCATCTATCTCACCATTCTGTTGCTCATTTATTATGATGGAGTTATTTATGAACAGCCCCAAACGATAATCAATAGTTTCTAATCGTAACGTATTCTTTGCTGTTCCTACCCAGGGAAAAAGAGACATTAATACTTTCTGGTCTGTAGACCAATGTTTGAACTCCTGGGGAACATCTGAACCCCAGACACTGTCATGAGGATGGAGAGAAGCTGTAGTTATGATGGACCGGCGCCTGCGGTTCGCTGGTGTAGATGACAGTGACACCAGGAAAGTATGGTCTGACACAAAGATTGGAGCGCACACACCATACCAGTTATAGGGCAAAACGAAATATGCGCGGGGTCCACATAACCAAGCTACTCCTTGCACCCAGTAGGTGCCATTACTAAATCCACTTATGTTTACCGGGGCACCTTCTCCGTGTACTAGTATTTGGGCACAGTTGGTGGTGTTCCCCATATGATGGGTGCCGTTCATTTGGTCATAACACATTGAGTGATTAAATGTTTTAGGGTCCATGTTCAGGTGGACAGATAAAGGTAAGGATATATTTGACACTTTTATAGCAAAATCGATCCAAAACTGCTGTGCACATACGCCATTATCCAAACCAGCAGTATATGGATCTGTATCATTTATTTTTATATTATCATGCTGATAGCCTACACCTGCAAAAGAGGCAGCACACTTTGCTTGTGACTTATTCATAGGTTTCCCATATATAGTTAATCCATCGGCATGAGATGGCATGTGGGTACAGACATAACAATTAGTTAAATTGTCTTTCTTTGCTGAATCATAAACATAACGGTACCAGTAGTTTTGTAGGAAAGGATGGGTCTCATTTGTGGAGATAGGTCTCAGGTGGGAGCCGTCATGTGTCCATCTAGGTGGGCGAAACACCTGCTCTGGTGAGTGCAGAAGCAGACCAACAATTCCCATAAAGAGAATTACACCGAGAGTTACCTTACCACATCCCCACCCAATCAGAGCCATTCTAAATGGAGTGCAGATCAGCTGTTTTCTTCACCGGGTTGAGACGTCAGTATCCTATTGATTGCTGCGCCTTTGTAGCGGACTTCCACTGCTACTCCGAAGGTACAGAGGTCTCTGATACGGGCTTGATGGGCTTACAGTGACTCTTATGTATCCAGGAAGGTCGCTCTGCTATTTTCACCGCTGTTGGTGTTGTGAGCAGGACTTGATAAGGTCCGTCCCACCGAGGCGTGCTCCAATCCTTTCGCAACAGGACCTTGACCAGGATCCAATCTCCTGGCTGCAGATTATCCTGTTGAACAGAAACAGAATTTACTGGCAGACTACTGGGGTTATGTTTTTGTTGTGATGATAATAGCTTACGCATCCAATCGGCTAACGTATTTTCTCTGTCTGCTTTTCCTATATCACTCATTTCGGTTGCTAAGGGAAACGGTCTACCATACACTATTTCAAATGGTGTCAATCCTGCAGGAGTGGGAGTTATTCTCATCCATAATTTTACTAGAGACAAACATTCTGGCCACGGTCTTTTTGTCTCTTCCACTGTCTTTCTGAGCCTTGTTTTAATGGTGCCGTTGGTCCTTTCCACCAAGCCTGCGCTCTGGGGGTGATAAGCACAATGATTTTTGATCGTAAACCCTAATGCTTGTGAGCAAAGGGACATGGTCTGATTTACAAAATGAGTCCCATTGTCCGATCTTATAATATGAGGTATGCCATAGGTAGGGAAATAATGGCCTACCAAACATTTTGCAACGGTCATTGCATCACAGTGTTTTACAGGGTATATTTCTACCCACTTAGAAAAGGTGTCTATAACGACTAGGCAACACTTCTTCCCTTGTGACCAAGATAATTCAATGAAATCCATATGTACAATTTGAAATGGATACTCAGCTGCGGGAAACTGGCCACGTTTTGGCCTTATGTTGCCTTGTGCATTGTGTTTACAGCAAATTAAGCACGCTCGACAAAATTGTTTTGCATAATCAGAAAAATTTATAGTATAAAAGTATTGTTGAATAATATGTACCATCCCTCCTGTTGAGACATGGGTGTTTCCATGGCTCACTAAGGCAGCTGTCTTGTATAAATTTTTTGGTAGGATGGGCTTGTCATTCATATAATAAGTTTTCCCTTGCTGTATTGCTCCTCTCTTAATCCAGCTCTGTATTTCTGTTTTAGGTGCATGAGTCTGTGCATCACATAGTACATCACTATCTATCAACAAGACATCTGTAACATTTAAGGCAGGTTGTTTTTGTGCAGCACTTTTTGCCGTCATGTCCGCAAAACTGTTTCCTTTAGCTATTGCGGAAGCATCAGTTTGGTGTGCCTTACATTTGCATATCGCAAGGCAATTTGGTAATTGCACAACATCTAACAACCTGAGTAATAGGTTCGTATGAGTTAAAGATGTTCCTTGCGATGTCTTGAATCCTCTATTTTTCCACACTCTTGCATGGTGATGAACAGCTCCAAACACATATTGACTATCAGTGTATATTGTAAGTGGCTTGTTTTTGAAGAGCTCACATGCCCTAATTACAGCATAGAGTTCAGCCGCTTGTGCTGAACAAGCAGGGGGAAGTGCATTGGCCTCCAACACTTCAGTAGATGTAACTACAGCATATCCGACCTTGTTCTTCCCCATGTCATTTTTTGATGCTGATCCATCTACAAAAACAACTGTTGAATCTGGTATTGGGGTCTGTAAAATATCTGCTCTTGGTTTGGTTTGTTCTTCCACAACTGCTTTGCACGAATGTGGCTCTCCATCTTCCGCTGTCGGAAGAAGGGTGCTAGGGTTGAGAGGACCACATCGCTGTATTGTGATGTTTGACTGTGAAAGCAGGAGTGAGACTAGGGTCAGATGTCTAACATGTGTGAGGAATGGCAGTGGCGTCTGCAGTAAAACTAAAGAAACTGAATGTGGCACCTTCAAAGTGAGTGGGTGACACAACACTAATTCTGCTGATAATTTCACTGCTTCTGCAGCAGCTGCACATGCCTGCAAACACTGCGGAAAACCAGCTGCCACTGCATCTAATCGTTTAGAATAGAACGCCAATGGCCTCTCTTTTGCGCCGAATGGCTGTGTTAATACTGCCTTCATATACCCTTGATTTGCATCAACACATAGAATAAATGGTTGTTGATAATCTGGCAGAGCAAGTGTCACATTAGTTTGTAACATCATTTTTAAGTTTGTGAATGCCAATTCTCCTTCTTTTGTCCACTGAATTTTATCTTTCAGTGCCATGTCCTTCCCATAAATCAGGGTTTGTAAAGGTTGAACGAGTGCAGCATAATCAGGTAACCATTCCCTGCAATAATTGCAAAGTCCTAAGAAGGACATCATTTGCTGTTTAGTCTTTGGCTTTGGTGCCTCTTGTATTGCCTGTTTTCTAGTTTCTAATAATGATCGACCTTGTTGGGAGAGTTTATGTCCAAGATATATAACTTCCTCTCTGCAATACTGTAATTTTTGTTTTGATGCTTTATGTCCTGTATCATACAAATGCTGTAACACTAACAGTGTGGCTTCTTTGCAATGCTGTTTTGTATCTGAAGCAATTAATATATCATCTACATACAATAGCACTTGACTATGGGATGGTATTTTACAGGAACTCATTGAATAGCGTAGTGCCATTGTATATACATGTGGACTTTCTGAAAACCCTTGAGGGAGTCTAGTGTATGTGTATTTATGTCCTTTATAAGTGAAACCAAATAAGTGTTGTGAATCAGGATGTAGTGGTACTGAGAAAAAGGCATTACTCAGATCCACTACTGAAAAATACTTCTTGTCAGGGGACAAGGAATTTAACAAAAGGTGTGGATTAGGCACATCTGGTGCAGCATGTTGTACTATTTCATTTACTGGTCTTAAATCCTGCACCATGCGCCATTTCCCTGTATGTCCCTTCTGGACGGGGAATATAGGAGTATTGCAAGTGGCCTCAGGAGCCTCTCGCAATATTCCTGATGCCAACATATCCTGCACTACAGGGGCTATACCTTTCTCTGCTTCAGGTTTTAACGGGTATTGTCTAACTACCGGACGGTGTTCTGATTTCACAATTACTTTGTAAGGTGGAAACCCCTTTACCAGTCCTACATCAGTGGGGGAGGACGACCACAACCCTTCCGGGAGGCGATCTAGATCTGGACATGATCCCTCCTCCAGGGTTGGAAAAATTTGTCAGGTTGGGTCCTGCAAGTGTGTGGTGAGAGTGGTTTGAACTCTCCATCCCAAAGGAAACCGCCACACATTGTGTTTTTTGTCATAGCTCCAAAAGGAGCCAGGTACGGGTTGGTAGTTATTGTAACTGTGCATGGAATCTCGTAAGAACATCTCTACGTCCCTCCACTGCATCTGAGGTGGTTTTGATAGAGATACGTGTGGTGTTTCCCCTCTGAACACAGCCTGTTGTTTATTAGATAAGATGACTGAAGCAGCAGAAAAGCCAGTAGTGGAGTTAACATATATATGTTGTAAGGTGATACAAGTGTCTTGAAGGGCATGAAACGTTTTGTCATAGGCATAATCTGGTCCTAGGGTGCCTTTGTACCACATAGTGACGTGTAAGGCATCGTCAGGCATGAACTGGGTTTGTTTAGGGGACTGCTTTTCTCTAGTTTTTCTCAATATTTCACGTGTCTGTGCTGTCCCCCCCAGATCTAGGGACCAATAATACTGTGGAGCTGACATGCCATGTATCACGAAAGTTTGCTTTTCTACTATAGCCTTCATGCCAGTGGGTGTTGCAATCACACTAATACCCATTTGTATCACAAGATCCCTTCCTAACAGATTGACTGGACATGAAGGGCTTATTAGCACTTGGGCGTGACATTCTAACTCTGTTTCCTCATCTTTTATGCTAACTGGATTTGTCAATTGATGACTTTCAGCTTGGCCTCCTGCAGTTCGGATATTTATGGAGGACGAAGAAAAGGTGACCCTTGGAGGGCTAGTGGTTAACACTGTCCTACAGGCTCCTGTATCACATAGGCACTCATATATTTTCCCATTTATAATAAGCCTTCGTTTTGGTAGTTCTTCAAGTTGTTTTAGTGCTAGCAGCTGGTAAACTGCTTGCAAATCTATCTCTTCTGTCTCATCCTGTTTTTGCAGCTTATCTGGCTCTTTTGATAGTTCACAGGCTAATTGTCATTGATTCTCTGTGGAATTTGGGTTGTTTATAAACTTGGTTCTACATTGCCTAGCTAAGTGCCCAAGTTTTCCGCATGTCCAGCAAGTGTTATCTTGCTGTAATAAATTTCGCTGATTGCTCCTAAAAGCACCTCTCCCCCTTCCTCGGCCTCGTGACCTTCCTCTGAACCCTCCCCTCCCCGGAGGATTCATATGTATTATTGCAACAGTATCATTAGCAGCAAACACTGCGTCTGATTTCTGTTTTTGTGCTGTATGGGCGTGTTGGGCATATTCTAGGGCTTGCTGTACTGAACCAGTATTCTGATGTACCCAATGTTTATCTATGTATCTCTTCAGTTCAGGTTTTAGCCCTGTGATGAACGCACGTTTTAACTGTTGCTGATAAACTCCTCCATTTTCCTCATTATAAGGAATTCCTGAATTCCCTCTAAACACCACTCTCATCCTATCCATAAAATCCTCTGGCTCTTCTCCATCTTTTTGCTTGCATTGTGCAATTCTGCCATAATCTGCTCATCTCATAAACACTGTCTCTATCCTTCCATGTAATTGCTCCATACTCTGTTGCAGAGCTTGTGAATTATGTGCAAGTGGTTGATTGTCTGGTCCATGACCAGTAAAGTCTCCTGCTACTCTTCCCCATTTATGATTGAACAGCTGTCTTAAACACTGGAACATTTCTCTACCATTCAGGTGGAAACTGCTCTGTAGTTCCAATATTGCTGTCCAAAATTCTGGTACCCCTTCATCAACAGGAGGTATTCCTTTTAATGCTGCCGTTCTATCTTCAGCTGTCCATGGTCTATAGACTAACATTGTTTCAGGTCCTCCATCTGGCTCTCTATTAGGGTTTGCCACCTCCACTAGGGGGCATTGTAATTCTATTTCTTCCTCTTCACTATCAATATCAATGCCTTCATTTCGCGGATGCCATCGAATCTTAGCAGTAGCTAGATCGCGCACAGGGTATAACGTAGGATCTCTACTCCTAGTTATAATGGGGGAAGAAGGAAGAGCTGATGGCTTCTTTGGTATTGTGCCCATAGCTGATGGTTGTTTTATTTCCCTTCTATCTACGGGTTGCATAGGGGCAGGCAATAGTGGTGGTGTTGGTGGTCTATTTTCTCTATGTTTTATTTTGGCCACCGTCTCATCATCTAAAGTGATTAGAGCGGCTGCAGTTAATTTATCCTTTCTATCATCCTTTTTCTGCTTTCTACGTACATCTCTTAACTTACTTTGTTCCAACCAATTATCTGAATACTTATATTCTTTTTTCCTTTTCTCCAATTTTCCTTTCTTCAAGGTTTGTAACATTTCTAGTCTTAAATTTCCTTGTAATTTTAAGATATCTGGAGTGTGGAGTTTCCCTTCAAACCCATGTTTTTTTCTCCACCTCTGATTACTTATTTGTCCTGAACCTGGTTTATATCCTTCCATAAACTTCTCATCTCCCTCTAGTTCAATCCTCTTACTCTGATTCTTTCCCATTTTTTTTCTTTCCCGTCTCCGCACTACACAGGTCCTGGGTGGAAATTCACTGGTACAAGATATATGGGAGGACACCAATACGGCCTTCTACTACACGCTGTTCGTGCAGCGGTATCGGTTTTCAGGGATGAAACCCGTCCTTGATCCTTCAATCACCAGTACTTCTTTCCCACCAGGCAAAATAAGAAATGGACTGACAGAAGCAACTCTAAGCCTCTTTAATAGTCTTAGTCCAGTCATTCACACAATACATGCATGTTCATATTTCGCTTAATTACGGCTAAGCCTAACCCCTTTTCTGCTTAATTACGGCTAAGCCTAACCCACGTCAATTGACCCGGTTATTTCGCTGAATAACCTTTGTTGTCTCACCTGTCCTGTGTGCCTGTGTTCCGCCACCGAGGTCCGTCAGACATCACCAGACGTCGAGCGCAGTTCTAACCACCGGCCTGATGACGAATTCACGTCACAGGTCTTTTCTGCACCCGTCTCCGAGTGGCTGCCGGCAGGCTTCAGTGTCGCTCCTCTCGGCGTGCTGGCGATGTCGTCAGGTGTCCTCGAATCCGGCTCGAAGGACCAAATTATATGTTGGAGAAAGCGTCAGGCTTTCCACTCCAACTCTGCACACAGGACCAAACTACAGTACAGTATATGTTGGAGAAAGCGACAGGCTTTCCACTCCAACTCTGTACACACCATTAATTACGAGACAACACACTTAGAGTTTTACTTGCACAAGGGTAACCACACTCTCTGCATGCTAGGCTACAAAGGAATGTGTTACAAAGGGTGGTTCCCCTTGGCACCTTTATTTATAGTCAATGGGGGGCAGGGGTCTTGGAGTGAGAACAAAGAAAAGACTGTGAGAGTAAGAAGAAGTTCTGGTTTTACTCAGGTGGACAACTATTTAAACACGTGCTCAGGATACGTGTAAACTAATATAATCTAAAGTATGAAGGTAAAGGAAAACAAAATAATGTATATACATATTTACACTCATTGCTGATTATACAGAAATGATAACAAATGATTACTAACAGTTTCTTCAACCTAACAATGGGTGTATCGAGACTAGTTGGTCATTATGGATAACTAAGTTGCACTAAAATTGGGTGAGCAGGCAAGGCATGTCACCCAGGTTGTGTGACAATTATTTTATATATATATGTATATATATATTCCCTCCACCACCCCTCCTTTACGGAGGACTGCTTTATTTTTAATATCCATTGCGAAAAAAAACACAAGAAAAAGAAAAAATATCTATATATATATACATATATATATATATATATATATATATATATATATATATATATATGGGTGTGTCGAGACTAGATGGTCAGTATGGATAACTAAAGTGCACTAAAATTGGGTGAGCAGGCAAGGCATGTCACCCAGGTTGTGTGACAATTATTTTATATAAATGTATATATATATATATATATATATATATATATATATATATATATATATATATATATATATATTCCATCCACCATCCCTCCTTTACGGAGAACTGCGTTATTTTTCTTTTCTATTGCTAATAAAAAAACTATATATATGTACATATATATATATATATATGGGTGTATCGAGACTAGTTGGTCATTATGGATAACTAAGTTGCACTAAAATTGGGTGAGCAGGCAAGGCATGTCACCCAGGTTGTGTGACAATTATTTTATATATATATGTATATATATATTCCCTCCACCACCCCTCCTTTACGGAGGACTGCTTTATTTTTAATATCCATTGCGAAAAAAAAACACAAGAAAAAGAAAAAATATCTATATATATACATATATATATATATATATATATATATATATATATATATATATGGGTGTATCGAGACTAGATGGTCAGTATGGATAACTAAGGTGCACTAAAATTGGGTGAGCAGGCAAGGCATGTCACCCAGGTTGTGTGACAATTATTTTATATATATGTATATATATATTCCATCCACCATCCCTCCTTTATGGAGAACTGCGTTATTTTTATTGTCTATTGCAAAAAAAAAAACAAAAAAAACTATATATATATATATACATATATATTTATGGGTGTATCGAGACTAGATGGTCATTATGAATAACTAAGGTGCACTAAAACTGGGTGAGCAGGCAAGGCATGTCACCCAGGTTGTGTGACAATTATTTTATATATATGTATATATATATTCCATCCACCATCCCTCCTTTATGGAGAACTGCGTTATTTTTATTGTCTATTGCAAAAAAAAAACCAAAAAAAACTATATATATATATACATATATATATATGGGTGTATCGAGACTAGAAGGTCATTATGCATAACTAAAGTGCACTAAAATTGGGTGAGCAGGAAAGGCATGTCACCCCAGTTGTGTGACAATTATTTTATATATATGTATATATATATATATATTCCCTCCACCACCCCTCCTCTACGGAGGACTGCTTTATTTTTATTTCCATTGCAAAAATAAAAAATTTTAAAACACAAAAAAAAAAAAAAACGAAAATAATAATAATAAAAATAATTTTGAATGTGTATTCAAATAAGTTTGAATGTGTGTGAACTATATATAAATATATATATACACATGCATATACAGAAATATATACACACACACACATATATATATATACACACACACACACAGACACACACTCACATAAACACATACACACACTGTGTACAGTCTTATGCAAAGGTTTGGCACCCCTTGACAAATAACATCTTTTCAATTACAAAAGCAACAATATCAGTTAATACAGTCTCTTTAGGAACTGGGGGAAAAATACACAATATTTTCAGCAAACATTGATGAATAGTTACTTTTTATGCCATAAATTGAACAAAATTACAAAATAAAAACATTATTATGGCACTCTGCAAAAGTTTGGGCACCCTACGTAATCAGTACTTAGTAACACCTCCTCTGCCAGATATCACAGCTTACAAGCGCTTCTTATAGCCAGCTGAAAGGCTTTCAGTTCTTGTACTTGGGATTTTCTCACATTCTTCCTTGCAAAAGGCTTCTAGTTCTGTAATATTCTAATATATCAAGGGCTGTATTGTCAAATAGGAGATCGGCAGCATTCTCCCACCTGAGAAAACTGTACTACAATGCCCTTGATAGTGTGTAGAAACACACTCGTCAGCTCTAGTCCTCCTGTAACAACGCAAAAGGACTGGCAACCCTCAGGTATTTATGCGTGCGATTGTATGATAAATTCACCCTGACAGTCTCACACTTCTCTTGGTACCAACAGGTCTCATGGAATATATAAAAGGCAACTGCAACAATTATACTCGGCACTAAACATCGAGGCACGGAAATGCAGCAGAGCTTGTGTATTTCTCAGGATGCATTCTAGTAAAATGCCCGGAAAATGAGCTAAAGACATATTTCAAGGGGCACTATATAAAACCGATGGAAATTTTACTGATTAAATAAAAGGAAAAGCATCGTTTGAAAAATCACAAATGTTTCTAAGATTCAATGCATCGCTTTTTGACCACATCATAGCGATGAACACATCATTGTTCCTGACAATGTCCTAATACAGAAATAAAACTTTATGTTGGTAAACTCAAAAAGCCTTCAGCTGTCACACTGGCTAACGATCTCAAACGATTATAAAGCAGCATTTTGAAAAGCGCTGTTTTAAAATAACAGATACAACACTTACCTTGTCTTCTGGCCAAATGCTTTTCACGGCTTGGCACTCCAACGGTGCTGAAACGAAATTTGTATTTCCTCCTACCTCGTTGGCCCTTCAGTTCTTCTTTTCTCCCTTTGGATGTTTTTTTCCTTCTTCTTTGGATATTGTTTTTTATTTTTGTTTGTTTTTTTTTACTTTGCATGTTTTTCCTTCTTCGGATATTATTTTTTTGGCTTATTTTTTTAGACGATGTTTTTTTCGTCTTCTTTAAAAATTGATTTTTTTCGTCTTCTTTAAATATTGTTTTTTTTTTCATCCTTTTGATGTTGTTTTACGGAACAAGAGCCGTACAGTGCTACTCTATCAGGAGGTAGCGCCAACTGAACGCCTTGAAGCAGTACCCAGCTCTTTTATAGGGAGCGTCAACCCGAAGTCAAGTTCTAGAACGTTGCACTCACTTTTCATTGGTTTCCCAGCTATGCTGTCAGAATAATGTTTGCTGATTGGTCGAAAATTTTAAAACGTACCCGAGTACTGTAAAAAAAACTCAAGATCTTGCTACCCTACGGAGCACCCATAAGGTGATTTTTTTTATACGTTATATGCAGCTATTTGTAGCAGGCCGTAATTAGACTAATCCACCCTTTGTCAATAAAGCCAACAAGAGAACAGGTTGCCCAAAGTTTGCTCAGGTACACGCCACAGCACAACCTTAAAAACACATCCAGCACAAATCACACTAGTGAATGACACAGCAAATCACAGCAATAAAAAAGACCCCTATGGGCAATCCAGCACCCAGACTACAGGTGCCAAAAGGCCCAGCCTGCCTAATAATGAACCCAAAATATACATACAACAAAGAAAAAGACACAAACAAAAAAGAAAATAAAACTAGCCAGCTGCTCCCACTAAACCCCGCTCCCGAGGCCACTAAGCCGGCTGGCTTGATAATACACGATACAACCTCAGATAAAACATATTAAAGCAACACCAGGGAGGTTTACAACCTGATCCTTAAAATTATCGACCCGTAATTCCACCTTGAAAACCCCTAAAGAACAGTAGTTTACCCCATGACTCACTGCCCCATTCAAACAAAAAAAAAACAGGTTTTTGGGGTAACCTTTAGGTCAGCTCTTCAAAACCAGGTATGAGGACTCTTCAGCTAATCAGTCCTCTAATTAGAAATCTAATTAGGGAGTTGCAGCGAAAACCTGCATACACACCGGCCCTTTGCGGATAAGATTGTTCACCCCTGAAACAAGCAAACAGAAAGGCTGCTACACTGCAAATTCAATATGCCCGCCGATGCTCCACCAAATCTATCAGGACCCTGCCTGTCTTTCCCGTGCCTGCTCCTTTGCCAATATGCCCTACCATCGGAACATGCACAGCCATCTCGCCCCGGCTATGCCTCCAGTCCGAACTGCAGTTCCTATACCTGCCTATAATTGCCTGGCTACAATCCATCCCCCAAAATGAAATTGATGACCCAACGATCACAGCTAAGAATTCTATCCCCAAACCACTGGTCTTCCTCCCCAACCGAACGATCATTCACTGACCGTGGTAACTTATAAGGGTTGGTATGATGACCAGTGGTGGACCTCACCGAACGTTTAACTGGTCTCTACACCTCGGGGGGGACATAACCTCCTCCATTATACGAGGCCTACTTGTGGATGCTCTATTGCGACCCCTCCCACCAGCCCTGTCCCCGTAAAATCACAGAGTCCTCATCCGATTCCATTTCTGTTGCCCCTGTGGGCAACCCAGACTCAGGAGACATTACCAGAACATCTTCCCCTGACATAACAACCCCCTGTGGTACTGGACGCAACTCTGTTCGGTGAACTTGACGGACAACCCCGTCCCCCTCCATTGGAGTTGCAGAGTAAACTGCACCCTGATCTTGGGGACACCGAACTACCATATACAAACAGGCATCCCAATGATCCTGTATTTTACCTCGAACATGGTTCCGCAAACACACCAGCTGACCTTCATCAAACCCCTAATCATTAACCAACTCATTGTGTTTCCGATTTCGTGGTGTGGCTTGTTCCTCCAACTAAGCCTTCACATACTCTTGAAGCACCTGCAAACTTTCCTGATGGTTTTGTACCCATTCCTCCAAAGGTCCACCATACTGACTGATCCCGGCAGGAGCCTGAAGATAGTGTATCGGTAATCGAGGCTCACAGCCAGACCTTAAATAAAAAGGCATCATCCAGTCATTTGGTGGGGTGTAGTATTGTAAGCTTCTCTGCTGGAGGAAGTGTGTGAAGCAAATTGTGCAAAAAAAATATTAAAGCAACACCAGGGAGGTTTACATCTAGATCCTTAAAATGATCGACCTGCAATTCCACCTTGAAAATCCAATTACCATATAAAGGATACAAGATGTAAAGATGACAAATGACATGGCACACATTTGTTGTTTAGACTGTTGTGTCAGGTTAATTGAAAGCTGAAGGATCTTAGTGTTTACTAGTCTAAGTAACAGAATGTCTAAACACTGTGCTTGCCTTTATGGGTTTTTAAGCAGAACATATAGGTATAGAAACATATTAACATTACGTTTCACGATTCACTGACTGGAGAATAGGAGAATATACACATCAATATTACTACTTAAGTTAACTAACCCTAATCCCAACCCCTATTGGCACGGAGCCCGCCAGGGTTCAGGTGAGATATAAATCTGTAATCTGTATCAATGGTTTTGCTATCCATACCCACCCTATTAATGTTAGCTTCCCAGGATTTCTTGTTAGACAAGCTCTGTGTCTCTCTATACCCCCATTTACTGCACGACTGATTGTCCATTTATAAAGAATCAAATAGGGTGAAGATGGTTTTAGTTTACAATTACTCTGGAAGGTGACCAGATTAAAAAAAACTAAATACCATGCCTACGTGTATGTAATCTCCATCACAGTCCCCATTTTCCCCATAATCCTCGTTTTGATAGTGCCAATTTGTGTAATGTGAGTTTTTTTTTTTTTTTAAAAACTGTTATAGAAGAACATACTGGATGCCACATGTGTACAATTACCCCTTTCTAATTAGTGGGGTCCGTTGTGTCAGCTACAGCCTTTACTAACATACACATAAGTATACAGTCTTACAGCACTTTTGTTTTCCTTTTGTATTTAATGGTTTTCCATTTAGGGGGCAGCATGGTGGTGCAGTGGTTAGCACTGTTGCCTCACACCTCTAGGGCCCGGGTTCGAGTCTCCACCTGGGTCACATGTGTGTGGAGTTTGCATGTTCTACCCATGTCATCGTGGGGTTTCCTCCGGGTACTCTGGTTTCCCCCACAGTCCAAAAACATGCTGAGGCTAATTGGAGTTGCTAAATTGCCCATAGGAGTGTATGCGTGAGTGAATAGTGTGTGAGTGTGCCCTGCGATGGGCTGGCCCGCCATCCTGAGTTGTTCCCTGTCTCGTGCCCATTGCTTCCGGGATAGGCTCCAGACCCCCCGCGATCCAGTAGGATAAGCGGTTTGGAAAATGGATGGATGGATGGATGGACAGTTTTCCATTTGAGGAATTAGCAAAAAACTGCAGTGCATGATGGGTAGGATCTAAAGGCTGCCTAACGCCCTTAATTTGTTTGCAATTTCGCCAGGTAGGCTACCTTCTTTAAACTGCGTTTTGCTAGACTACACATTTCGAGATGTTTTATTGTAGTCTTGGTAAATATATATATATAGTTTAGCCTAACCCAGCCACTTAAGGGAGCAAGCCAGCTCAGGTAGGTGCCAGTCCCAAGCCCGGATTAATGGAGAGGGTTGGCGTCAAGAAATAAAGAGAAATAAAGACAACTAATACTCCTAGTTTGCGAGATCTGACTGCAATGGCAGCACTGCTACAAGGGTGTGGATAAATCTATACAAATATCACCTGCATGCACATTACTTCTTTTACAATAACCAACTCCTGATCCATACTGTTAGTCGTGAAAAAAAAAACTATCGTGTACATAGAGGCCCTGTGTAAAAAGATAACTGCCAAGGAAAAGATCAAAAACATTTATTTCAAGGATACAAAGTTTTTATGGTCATGTACAGTGTACAGTGCAATTCTTATTTGATTAACTTGAATGTCTCCACAGACTAGACGATTAAACAAATAAAGCAGCGCAACATTACAATAACTAATAACAAATAAACAAAGCTCACGAGTACTATTACAGTATTTATATCATTTATTTAAACTTAATTTTACCAGGTAAATTAACTACAAAGCAGTTACCACTGCTTTACCTGCTTCTCGGGAGAAATAGCAGATATACGTCATGTATGTGACTAAATTCTTAAGCCAATAAGGGCAAAGTTGTGTCGTAATGGAGGCGGATCCAGTTTGTGCAGCCGGTTAAAGACACTACGGGCATGTAAATGGAGAACGAAATTATAGTTATACCGAATCTCCTACACACAATACCAAGGTTACCAACTTTGGTCAGCTGACCGGAGTGAGACGTTCAATTCCCGTAAGATTTCTTTGCGCCAGCCTGAGAGTCTGAAAACACGTCACACCAGATGCATGAGAGATGGAAACCTGGGATATTCAGTCGAATCAGATCAAATATGATGCTAAGTTAGTACTAAGTTAAAATATGTTCCGGACTTGTAACATGCACCCATGATTTGGAACAGTCAGCAGGCTGTCTCTGGCCACGCCCCCTACACTCGGTCCGGCCCCTGGCTTTTCCTGAATTCTGATTCCTTTAGATAAACATTGACTTCATTGATATTGTTATTGATTTATCGACAGACCATCATACTTTTTAGACGTTATAATAACAACACTCTATTGATCCCCAAAGAGAGAAATTCTCTCCTTGCCTGCCCCCTCTTACTGTCCATGATACACAAGCACATATGTAGAAAAACGTCAGCTTGGAAGCCAAGGCTGGACTTAACCTACTCTATTCTGGTATTCTGTTCTCCCAAGTAAGGCATCCCAAGTTCGAATCCAACTTCCGACAAAAGTTCTTCAATCGCTACAGCACAATTTGAGCCACTGATCGGCTTTAATTGCTTTGTTTTATTTTTGCGTTTCAGGCAAAACTACATAACACTTAAAGACACTTCGGGCATGCAAATGGAGAACGAAATTATAGTTATACCGAATCTCCTACACACAATACCAAGGTTACCAACTTTGGTCAGCTGGCCGGAGTGAGACGTTTCTCAGGCGCCAGCCTGAGAGTCTGAAAACACGTCACACCAGATGCATGAGAGATGGAAACCTGGGATATTCAGTCGAATCAGATCAAATATGATGCTAAGTTAGTACTAAGTTAAAATATGTTCCGCACTTGTAACATGCACCCATGATTTGGAACAGCAGCATACCTGTCAAGGTTTGGATTTGAAAATAAAGGAAATTTTCCGGCACCCGCCGTGAGCCATCCCACCACCGCAACCAGGCTCCAGTATCCCTTACATTTTAAGACAGGAAATATAAAATAATATAAATTATATAAATTACAAGATTTTAAATGTAAGATTTGAAGGATATATAAAATATAATATAAATATAAATATAAATATATAAAATATATAAAATATATAAAATATATTTTTGGCCACAACCGGGATTCGAACCCCGGTCTCCCGTGTGAAAGGCGGCGATCTTACCACTACACTATCCAGCAACTATATAATATAAGGGAGATTTACGGGAAAATACTAATACGGGAGGACGGCGGGAAAGAGAAGTAAAATACGGTAGTTTCCCGGCCAAAACGGGAGACTTGACAGCCTGAGATGGCTGTCTCTGGCCACGCCCCCTACAGTCGGTCCGGCCCCTGGCTTTTCCAGCGTGTTCGCGAAAACGACTTCATTTATTTTCTTATTGATTTATCGACAGACCATCATACTTTTTAGACGTTATAATAACAACACTCTATTGATCCCCAAAGAGAGAAATTCTCTCCTTGCCTGCCCCCTCTTACTGTCCATGATACACAAGCACATATGTAGAAAAACGTCAGCTTGGAAGCCAAGGCTGGACTTAACCTACTCTATTCTGGTATTCTGTTCTCCCAAGTAAGGCGTGGGTTCGAATCCAACTTCCGACAAAAGTTCTTCAATCGCTACAGCACAATTTGAGCCACTTACGGCTTTAATTGCTTTGTTTTATTTTTGCGTTTCAGGCAAAACTACATAACACTTAAAGACACTACGGGCATGTAAATGGAGAACGAAATTATAGTTATACCGAATCTCCTACACACAATACCAAGGTTACCAACTTTGGTCAGCTGGCCGGAGTGAGACGTTCAATTCCCGTAAGATTTCTTTGCGCCAGCCTGAGAGTCTGAAAACACGTCACACCAGATGCATGAGAGATGGAAACCTGGGATATTCAGTCGAATCAGATCAAATATGATGCTAAGTTAGTACTAAGTTAAAATATGTTCCGCACTTGTAACATGCACCCATGATTTGGAACAGCAGCATACCTGTCAAGGTTTGGATTTGAAAATAAAGGAAATTTTCCGGCACCCGCCGTGAGCCATCCCACCACCGCAACCAGGCTCCAGTATCCCTTACATTTTAAGACAGGAAATATAAAATAATATAAATTATATAAAATATAATATAAATATAAATATATAAAATATATAAAATATATAAAATAAATTTTTGGCCACAACCGGGATTCGAACCCCGGTCTCCCGTGTGAAAGGCGGCGATCTTACCACTACACTATCCAGCAACTATATAATATAAGGGAGATTTACGGGAAAATACTAATACGGGAGGACGGCGGGAAAGAGAAGTAAAATACGGTAGTTTCCCGGCCAAAACGGGAGACTTGACAGCCTGAGATGGTCAGCAGGCTGTCTCTGGCCACGCCCCCTACACCCTGGCTTTTCCAGCGTGTTCGCGAAAACGACTTCATTATTTATCGACAGACCATCATACTTTTTAGACGTTATAATAACAACACTCTATTGATCCCCCTCTTACTGTCCATGATACACAATGACGAGACACATGTTCACTAATGACGAGAACTATTCTATTTTTCATGCCGGGGGTCCTTCAAATCTTACATTTACAAATCTTGTTCTTGTTCTCTGCTTTCTCCTTTCTCGTTCCCGTAGATATATATTATTATACGGAGATTTACGGAGTCTTCAAAGACGGTCCGGCTCCAGCTCAAGGATCACTGTTGCTGTGGTGTAGATCAGCTGATCTGTAGTAGTCTTCTACGTACATCTTCTAGTAGACCTTCTGAGGGTACTTCACGCATTCTTGGTCGGAGGGTCCAGGTTTCCAGCTTAGCTTATTTCTTATTTCTCAGGTCAGCTGCTCTTGTATTCAGCCTACTAATATATATGGGGCTTGGTACCCAATCTCGGAATGTGGGGATGATGATATATATATTATATAAAATATAATATAAATATAAATATATAAAATATATAAAATATATAAAATATATTTTTGGCCACAACCGGTCAACCGGATTCGAACCCCGGTCTCCCGTGTGAAAGGCGGCGATCTTACCACTACACTATCCAGCAACTATATAATATAAGGGAGATTTACGGGAAAATACTAATACGGGAGGACGGCGGGAAAGAGAAGTAAAATACGGTAGTTTCCCGGCCAAAACGGGACACTTGACAGCCTGAGATGGCTGTCTCTGGCCACGCCCCCTACAGTCGGTCCGGCCCCTGGCTTTTCCAGCGTGTTCGCGAAAACGACTTCATTATTTATCTGATTGATTTATCGACAGACCATCATACTTTTTAGACGTTATAATAACAACACTCTATTGATCCCCCTCTTACTGTCCATGATACACAATGACGAGACACATGTTCACTAATGACGAGAACTATTCTATTTTTCATGCCGGGTCCTTCAAATCTTACATTTACAAATCTTGTTCTTGTTCTCTGCTTTCTCGTTCCCGTAGATATATATTATTATACGGAGATTTACGGAGTCTTCAAAGACGGTCCGGCTCCAGCTCAAGGATCACTGTTGCTGTGGTGTAGATCAGCTGATCTGTTTCCAGCTTAGCTTATTTCTTATTTCTCAGGTCAGCTGCTCTTGTATTCAGCCTACTAATATATATGGGGCTTGGTACCCAATCTCGGAATGTGGGGATGATGATATATATATTATATAAAATATAATATAAATATAAATATATAAAATATATAAAATATATTTTTGGCCACAACCGGGATTCGAACCCCGGTCTCCCGTGTGAAAGGCGGCGATCTTACCACTACACTATCCAGCAACTATATAATATAAGGGAGATTTACGGGAAAATACTAATACGGGAGGACGGCGGGAAAGAGAAGTAAAATACGGTAGTTTCCCGGCCAAAACGGGAGACTTGACAGCCTGAGATGGCTTTTCCAGCGAAAACGACTTCATTATTTATCTGATTGATTTATCGACAGACCATCATACTTTTTAGACGTTATAATAACAACACTCTATTGATCCCCCTCTTACTGTCCATGATACACAATGACGAGACACATGTTCACTAATGACGAGAACTATTCTATTTTTCATGCCGGGTCCTTCAAATCTTACATTTACAAATCTTGTTCTTGTTCTCTGCTCGTTCCCGTAGATATATATTATTATACGGAGATTTACGGAGTCTTCAAAGACGGTCCAGCTCAAGGATCACTGTTGCTGTGGTGTAGATCAGCTGATCTGTAGTAGTCTTCTACGTACATCTTCTAGTAGACCTTCTGAGGGTACTTCACGCATTCTTGGCCACCGCAACCAGGCTCCAGTATCAACAACAACAAACAAACAAATTTATTTTTATATAGCGCATTATCACAACATTACATTGTCTCAAAGCGCTTTACAGTATCCTCACCCAAAGCCCCCAGTGAGTAAGCCATAGGCGACAGTGGCAAGGAAAAACTCCCTAGAAGGAAGAAACCTTGAGAGGGACCAGACTCAAAGGGGAAGCCCATCCTCCAGGGGCCGGCAGGGATAGTCAAATAGAGAGAGGAGAGCAAGGAAGATAAGCCAATGCCGAAGCCGAGTCTTCTTCCAATTGCCAGGCAACCAGAGGTAAGGCAGCGGGTCATACATGGAAGATCAGAACGGCGAGCTGGATGCAGGGACGTCACTGGTGGTGGTCGGGTGTGCTGGATATCTTGATAGATTGAGGTCTCCAGGCATCACCCCCAGGAGGAGTAGGGGAAATAAAATGTACAATTAGGCATAGTAGAGGAGGCTATTGGCAGTGCTAAAAGCTAGGTGAGTACAATATGAAGTGCAATCTGCAAGCTCCGGCAGATATGGCTATGGCAGCATCAGTAGGAGGGAGAGGCAAGTGGGAATGCCGGCATGGGGAGTCCCTGAAATGTCAGCACTCCAGTTCCACAAGAGATTGCAAAGCTAGAGTGACAGCACTGACAATCCAGTTCATCCAAAGCCAATGGCACCGATCCCCACCCAGCTCTACACCTCACACTACAGGTCTGCCTGGGAGTGAAGAGTTAGCTAGGGCTAGAACTAGTGTCCCTATACGCTAAACTAAACAGGTGTGTTTTTAGTCTGGACTTGAGTTTTTAGTCTGGACAGAGCACGTTACTGACACACACATCTTCTTCGCAATGTTGCACACCTCTTTAAAATTTGCCTTTGTGATCTCCGATTGCCTCAATCGGACATCATTAGTGCCGACGTGGATAACTATCTGAGAGTATTTACGTTTACTTTTAGCCAGCACTTTTAAATTTGCCGAGATGTCGGTCGCTCTGGCACCCGGGAGACAATTTACAATGGTCGCTGGAGTCGCTACTCTCACGTTTCTTAGAATAGAATCACCAATTATTAGAGCACTTTCAACAGGCGTCTCAGTGGGAGTTTCACTGAGTGGGGAGAACCTGTTGGAAACGCGGATAGGCGAATGGTGCCGGTGTAAGTTTGGTTTGGATTTGCGACTATGCCGCCGGGTCGTCACCCACTCGCCTTGCTGCGAAGGCTCTGCTGCCGGAGCAGGGGGAGACTTACTGGCTATCGCGGACATATCCGGAGCCGCTAATACTGAGTCAATAAAACTCTCATTCTCCTGAATGTTATGTAACGTCCGGATACGTCCCTCTAACACTACAATCTTCTCCGTCAGTCTAGCGACTAACTGACACTTCTCACATGTATAAATACCGCTAATGACTGGAGAAGAATAGCTAAACATATTACACTCAGAACACGGAACAGTAGACATGGCGTTGTACTTACGTAAACTGAGGCTGTAAGGCTGGAAGCACCTTCTTAATTGAACGAAGATCGTGGGTCGGTACTTGCGTAGGTGATTAATCCGTCGGGGTCTGGGAAATTTTATTTATTTATTTTGGAGGATTATTAATCTTGCGAAGCTTTTTCCCAATGACTTAACTCGAATTATTATTTAGGTGATATCTATGGTTTCAAAGTTCGCGCGCTAGCAGTCAGTATCACTCTCGCAGGAAACAGGAAACAACGGAAATGACCATGTGTATCCCTTACATTTTAAGACAGGAAATATAAAATAATATAAATTATATAAAATATAATATAAATATAAATATATAAAATATATAAAATATAAAATAACCATTTGTCATTTATTTTCTATTAATTTTTCATGTTCACTCATGCGGCTCTGTCATTCACTAATGACTTGGATTTTTCATGCCGACTGACATCGTTCCTTCCCCGTGGGAGACAAATCTTACAGAACGCGTGACCCATCCTGCTCCTCTTCAGGAAAGTAAATTCGTCATCTTCGTCATCACCCCTTAAAACAATTACTGAAGCGAGACGGCGCACGCGTTACGGCGACAGATTTAAATTGTGAGTGCACTATATCTCGTCGCAAATGGTGCTTAACCACGGCGGGTCTCAAGCACAGGAGACTCCCAATTTCTAAATGACACACACTTGGCTCACAGCGCAAAGTTGTGTTAAACTTGCTTTGTCTAAAGCAGGCACACACATACGAGTATGATCCTGATAGGTAACTAAGCTATCGGTCTTATGTCCAAGCGCAACATAATTTAGGTTAGAACCTCATAACAAGTATTCCCGTTCGCTAATAGAGAGATCTCTCCCAGGATATATAGAAACGGAGACACTCGTCCGAATTGAACCTGGAAACAAAGCGCTACATCTGAGAATCTCGTCAGACATAGGGTTAAAGTTTACTGCAGTTTAATACGAAAGAACTACAATGAAATCACCGAAAATAAAACAAAATAATATAACTACTAATAATAGAAATAAAAATAACTATAATAAGCCCATATGATCCCGCTTAAATGCCTTCAGATTGCCATGAGTGCGACTTTTGCAACCAGTTGACAGTAGCGCTTCTTCACTGCACGTTCGGTCATAAAAAGTTTAAATTGTGTGCTCAGAATAAGTTTAAACCTTGTGCCTTGTGATTATTAACCAATTTTTATGCTGAATGGTCGGCTCAAACTCAATTGCGAAACACCGTGAGTCTGTTAATGTGTGACTTAAATGGAACTCATTAATAACCAGTATCACGTAATAACCTGGGTTAGAATAGAAGGCTTGTCCAACGAGCTGCGTCACCAGGTAATGTAAACGATCGGTAGCGAAGCTCCCCTCACGGCCAATGAGAGAGAGTCTCGCGATATTTCAGGCGAATTTGAGGTTTCAGAGCGTAGATCGCACAGGCAGGGATTCTTGTGAGCACTCAATGAACGGAGGCTGAAGTTGTGTAAAAGACATGCATTTATTCCTATAACTAACATAAGACAGACATTACACCTAACAAACAATAAACACGAAATAACGGAGTGGACACAAACAATGTAATCATGAAAATGCAATGACCAGATTTAAAATGAGTAACCTTAAAAGGGAAAATACTGTTCTGCAAAGCAAGCAATTTGTGGAAATACTGTCCTAAAGTAATATAGCAGGTGAATAGGAGTTTAGGTTGTTATAAATGAAAGGAAGTTTGTTTACTTGGTTGCAGAGTGGGGGGGGGGGGGGTCTTGGCAGTTGGTTGCGGAGGCTGATGAGCTGATGGGTGATGGCACTCAGGGAGGCGCGGTGTTTGCAGCGGTTGTTGGAGTGGAGCCCCTCTGATTCCCTCTCCTGGTGAAGCTTGGGCTTGGTTGCAGTTCTCTGTCCAGCTGGGTCTTCACTGATAGGCTTCAGGAGGGCTTCTTGTGGGCTTCTCTTCTCTTGGGCTGATGTTCTCTGCCTCTCTTCGTGCTGATGGTCTTTTGTTTTCTCCTCCCTTCTGTTTCTCCTCTCCTGGCTTTGTTCTGAGGTGCCAGGTTTTATAGTGTAAAGTTCGTGAATAGGAGTGACCAGGAATTCGACTCCTGGACCAATGGCTGACCATCCATTTGGCGGGCTTTCGGAAGGGGGTCTGTATCAGTCCTTTTGAGATTTATGACCAGAGTGATTTCCCTTGTATTGATGATTTTCGTTAGGCTGGTGTAACTTTTGATATATTCACTTTCGTGGTAACCACTGACCAGATTTGGAAACTGGAGTGATTTTCCATCGGTTTGATACCAAACATGCCATAGCAGCCTAGCGGTTCACACCTCATACCATCTGTAATGATTAATTAATGATTACTTATATTATGTCGTTATGTTATATTACTCACACCTTATTTTATGCCTCACAATCTATATAATTGTAAATATACTGTGTAGCTGCTGGCGCGTTCCAAACTAAATCTCATTGTACTTACAATGTCAATAAAAACATCCATCCATCCTTCTAGGCAGGCCAGTGTCGCCTCCATCCTTCCTGAAGTCAGTGATTCCTTTGTCTTTGTGCTGTTTAGTGCCAAATTGTTTGCTGAACTCCAACCTATCAGTTTCTGGACCTCATCTCTGTAAGCTGACTCATAAGAACCAAAGAGATTTACAAATGAGAGGAGGCCATTCGGCCCATCAAGCTCCTTTGAGGAGAACTTAGCTAATAGCTCAAAAATCTTATCTAGCTCTGATTTAAAAGAACCCAGGGTTTTAGCTTGTGTTACAATAACAGGAAGACTATTCCATACTCTAACTACACGCTGTGTACAGAAATGCTTCATCAAATTCGTTTTAAAATGTTCTCCAGCTAATTTCCACTTATGGCCACGAGTTCTGGTATTTAAACTAACATTGAAATAGCCATTTGGCTGAACAGCATCCAGACCTGTTAGAATCTTAAACACCTGGATTATGTCCCCCCTTAGTCTCCTTTGCTCGAGGCTAAACAGATTCAGCTCAGCTAACCTCTCCTCATTAGACATTCCTCTAAGACCAGGAATCATTCTCGTTGCCCTACGTTGCACCTTTTCCAAGGCAGCAATGTCCTTCTTAAGGTATGGTAACCAAACCCGCACACAATATTCTAGGTGGGGTCTTACCAAGGAATTATATTATCGTAGCATCACTTGCCTTGTCTTAAACTCCACACACCTAGAGATGCAATGTGCCTTCTCGCGTGGTGTTCCTGCAGAGGGAGTCTGTGAGTGCTGGAGATTGGGGGAGGGGGCAGTGTGGCTATGTCTGCTCTGTGTTCCTCCAGACGAGCAAAGAAGCTGTTTAGCTCCTTTGCTAAAAGGGCGTTGCTGTTAACAGTGACGGTGTTGTTGCCTTTGAAGTTTGTAATGTGTTGTATTCCCTGCCACACCCACTGTGGGTTGTTGTATGTGAAGTAGACCTCTATTTTCTGTTTCTCTGCCTGCCTGGCAACCTTGATGCCCCTATTCAGGTTAGCTCTGGCTGCACTCTGTGTTCTTGACTGCGCTGTCTTGTCCTGTAGTATTGTATTGTTGCTCTTGTGTTTATCTTGCACTTTCTCCCTCTGTTTGTGCTCCTTTCACTCTGTATAGTTCTATCTTGCCCGCACTTGTGTCATCTTGTGTTGTTTCTGTTTTTCTTCTTTGTGTTGCACCGTGGTCCAGGAGGAACAATGTTTCCTTTCACTGTGTACTGTGTATATTGCTGAAATAACAATAAACCCACTTGACCACCTGCCTCAATTCATCCTGAAGAGTTTTCCAATGTTGTTCAAAGGTCTGTTTGTTTCGAGTGAAGGACACGCCCCTGGACGTGCTGGATAAGGGGACCACAGATCAGTGTCCTCAGTCCTGCTTCTCCCTTCAAAGCTGAGAGGAAGATGACCCGCCTGCTGCTTCTGGTTTTGGCTTATGGAGCTCTGCTTATCTCCACAGAGGCCCAGCAAGATTACCACAGTCTCCCTGCACTCACAAGACGGCCATTAAACTCGCAGTCGAAAATGCTCATCAAGGAACCCGTCAGCACATGAATTTCTATAACATCCAGGGCCGTCCGAAGGTAACTGCTGAGAAAGTGTTTACAAAAGTGTGAAACTTTCATCATCTGCAAGCTGAACTAATGAGTATCACATTGATTTTGATGTTTTAATTTCAATGCATATGATGCTTAATGTCTCTTCACAATGAAAGTGATGGTTGTATATCTCAGCCCTGGTCAATTTTACCTTCTCACAGTTTCTCTCTGAATCTGCTGCAGTCAAGTCTGTGACAGTTTGCCATTTTTTGGGTGATTATTGTTTGTTATATTGCCTTTAAAACAGTTGTAGGCAATTTTGTATATAACGTGTTTATGTGATTTAGATCAGCAGTGAATACATTGACATTGAGATTCTCTTGAGAGCAACAAAATGTCCAAAGTCAACTGCAACAGACCATCGGGCTGACTGTATTTTCATGGACAAGAGGGTAAGTAAAGAGTCACTGTGACTGTGAGCATTGGACATATCAGTTAGCAAATTAATTTAGGTTCATGTTAACTTTTTTGATGCCCTGCGGGGGAAAGTTAGCCAACAATAAAGTAACAAATACATAGGTGGCCTCAAAGAGCCAGTTCCTTCACCTTATTCTCAAATTTTAGTAGGTTTACAGGCTTAAAGGCTGGATTACCAGGCAGAAGCAAATGCTAATCATCTGAGGGGTGACCTGTAGATTATGCTTCGAGCTATGAACCCTAGCTGGCCTTATTTAAAGACCTGTGGGCTGTACTACAAAGCGGGTTTTACATACCCAGAGTTAACTCAATCGAGCCAGGTTAACTAAAACTCATTGTTGAAATCAGCCTTAA
The DNA here is from genome assembly GCF_023856365.1 of Brienomyrus brachyistius. Classification (NCBI taxonomy): domain Eukaryota; kingdom Metazoa; phylum Chordata; class Actinopteri; order Osteoglossiformes; family Mormyridae; genus Brienomyrus; species Brienomyrus brachyistius. Next base: position 522,620 of record NW_026042358.1, on the reverse strand, counting down.
ATGGCAGTGTGGTGTTTTGTGGTGAAAGGGCAGGACTTAACTCTTGTTTTAATTAGAAAGCCAGTAATTAAACCTGGTCAGAGCAGGGTAGATGTGCAGTGTGAATTACCCTTTAAATTTACCTCTTTAAATAGTGAACTACAGGACCACTTAGCTTGATCGGAGGACAGTATTTTAATACAGAGCAGTGTTCAGTTAAACGGGATTTGTTGTTCATACTTTTAGATGAACTTGCTTTGTATAATATAGCCTTATGGTGACCCTGCTTTGGAAGCTCTTTCCTCTAAAATTGTTCTGTGTCATTAAACCCTGCACTCCAGCAGCTCTGCCTTAAATCATTAGATATATCTTTACTACACCTTCTCTCACTGTATTTATTGCCCACCACTCTTTAAATACTGTTTTTGTGTGTCTGTGTGTTTTTGCAGCCATTCATTAACTGTAGAGTTTGCAGCAGACGGTCTGGTAATGATCTTACACATCCATCAAATGACTGTGTACCAAACAAGAAAGTGGATGAAGTAAGTGTAGAGAGTCTTAGCATTATGGAAATGTAACAGGTGTGTGAATTGTGTCTAAACATGTGGTTAAACTTTGATTGTGTTTGTACATGCAAAAATTTGATCAGAGTACTGTTTATTAATGACAATGTTACTTTTAATCTGAACAACAGTGGCAGCACCAAGGAAAAGCTTGGGGGGGGGGGCTCTAGCTCCTCCTCCAATGACCATAGTACCCCCACAGCACCCCCAAAATATTGGTTTCATTTTTTCTTTAACTATCTGTAAAATCTGTATATTGTGTAAGACATTTTTGCGGTTTTTACAGCATACTTGTAGTGTATTTTTTCTTCAAAGTACACATAGAGGCTCTGTGAGCTAGACGTTAGAATTTCATATTTTATCCTATTTTATCCATGCTGTAGCTTATCGTGCTGTGTGCTTCTATACACCATCTACATAAGCTGAAAAGCTAAAGCACCCGGTCTAAATAATCTCACTCCCCTATAGCACCTGTAGCATTAAGTCACTGGCGCTGCCACTGCTGAATAAACGACTCCAATCTGACTAAACCGCTTAACTTTTCCTCCCCATGTTACATTTCAGGACAAACGACGTAATATGTGTCCTTCTGATAAACCTCTTCTCAGACCTAAAACTGCCTTGGCTTCCAAGGACACTAAAGAAGCTGAAGGAGACCGTCTGGCTGTTTCTGATGGCTGATGGTCCTGCAATGTGGACCAGAGGAGGAAACTGGGAGGGAAAATGCTTTGCTTTATATCATGCCCACCCAAAGCCCCCAGTGAGTAAGCCATAGGCGCCGATAGCATGGAAAAACTCCCAAGAAGGAAGAAACCTTGGGAGGGACCAAACTCAAAGGGGGAGCCCATCCTCCTGGGGCCGGCAAAGTGTAGGTGCAGGATCACAAAAAAACTTGACGAGAGAAACGAGAGAATTCGACTGTCCCTCACAAAAACTGTAAAGTTTTAGTGGCTAAATTGCTTTTTCTATGCCTTTTCAAACAGGAGGAGATTTGTTTGGCTATACGTAGAAATTTTCTATACAATTTAGACAGCACAGAATCATTAACCTACTTTAATGCATTTATTAATACAACCACATATTTCACACATTTTGACATCAGTCATGCAGTGAAGATACAGTCTCTTTATTTCTTGACGCCAACCCTCCCCATTAATCCGGGCTTGGGACCGACACCTAGTTGAGCTGGCTTTCTCCCTTAAGTGGCTGGGTTAGGCTAAACTATGTACATATTTATGAAGACTACTATAAATTTATAAAGACCTCCCTAAATATGTAGTCTAACAAAACGCAGTTTAAAGAAGGTAGCCTACCTGGTAAACAAAGAAATTAAAAGGCCCACAGCATATAATCGGGCTATATCCAAGCAGTTTTTAAGAACGTAACCTACATGGCGAAATTGAATTACTTTCTGGACCAACAAACGCAACCAGACATGAACATTATGCACCTTCCTAGTCTTGATGTATGTCGTCATACAGATGAGGACGTTAAGGCAGCCTTTAGGTCCGACCCATCATGCACTGCAGTTTTTTGCAAATTCCTCAGATGGAAAACCATTAAATACCTCTTCTATTACCTTATATTACCTTATATTCATGTAATAAATATACAAATATCAATTAGTTGGAAATCAGCCAGACAGACGTAATTACTACAAATGGTTTCCACTGTATTTGTGACTCTGAGTGCCGCAGGCTTGGATGCAGTGCCGCACCATTTTGTAAGGCATGCACTGGCCAATCATGTAGCACTTCTCTCATAAATATTAATGAGACATCACCTACCACCCTGCAAAAAAGAAATTTGCCGCTCGTCCCCCTGCACATGAACCAACATGGCTGTGTCAACCAGCGGAGCTCCGGAGCCTCTGGAGAAACACGCGGCAAAAAAGGCTCGCATACGGTCTTCCAGAGTTTGGGAATACTTCAGTCATGACACCTTTTCTGCGCCTCTACTGTAGCTGGCGTTAATGACGCTGTTTCAGCCATTTTATATTTTCTGTTTACTTATTCTGTCATGTAAGACTGAGACAAATTATCGTTTACGACTATTCTTACACACTGTAGCCTGACTTGCTGACTTAAGTAAGCTTAACTATAAGCTACCTTTGCTAGTGTTTGTGAATAACATGTTTCTCTAGTTATGAAATTATTCCATGTTTTAGCATCTGTTTCAACATTAAAGTCAAATTGGTATATTGAAATATGTAAAAACTATTGAACTATTAGCTTAAGTCTAACATAGAAAATCCTACTGAATCTCTTAAGATTTTCCTTTTTTGTTAATGCACTAATGTTTAAGAAGTGTCTTAAATTGAATTTCAGATTTGTGTGTGGGTGGGAGTGGGTGAATTGTATTAAATTCATACATTCATTCTTTTGGCTCAGACATTACTGACCTAAAACAAATTGAGGCATTGGGTAAGTGCTTAAATTAGCTACTAAATGGCAAAAAATATTCTAAATATCACATTTTCCATTCTTCGGTATAATTTTAATGAATCACCTATGCTGCCAAACATTAACGCATAGATTGTCACAACACTCTATGTTTTAGTTCTTCTTTATGTGTATAGGACGGTGTGATGGTTCTGGTGGTGGGTGTGGCCGACGCTGCTCGCGATGTTTGGCTATGCTGCAGTCCCAGGGACCAAGTTGGAACACATTTCCACCTTCAAGCTTAGGTGGAAAAACGGCACCGAGACCCAGCAGCAGGACAACTTCTTGTCCAGACAACCAGCCCTGCTTCATCATTGAAGTAAGCCCTGTGAACAGGAGCGAGATGTACTTCTGCAGTGGATGTTATAGCGGAAAGAACATCCCCATCCTCACGTCTGCCGGAGTGCCCCCTCAAGTGGGTGTGTGACTTAACTCGATGGATGAATTGGACAGAATGTACTGTTACTAGAGGTCGACCGATATGGGTTTTTCAAGTCAAGGGTCAGGCGATGGCCGATATATGCTGCTGATTTTTTTTGGCCGATAATTGGACGTTTTCCCCTCTATTTGCATGGTAAAATATCACACTAATAATAACAAACGATACACAAAATTTCTCAATTTAGCATTTATTGAATACTCGAATACTTGAATACTGGAAACAATAACACATTTATAAACAATAAAAATAGCAGCATCAGAATCTCTGTTAGTGCACAATATAGCAGCAAACTCCTCATGTTTGACGGAAGGAAATTTGTAAACAATACAAAAAGGAATAAGCATGTTATCTTTAGTTGTAATCCCACTTCCAGTCCCTGAGTCTTACTCACCACACTCATACTTCACAGCAAACAGACAGCAGTTAATTAACCAGAAGAGAAAAATGCAAAAACACAACAGAACTTGTAAATAATAACAAACTAATAGACAATAAAAATAGCAGCATCAGAATCTCTATTAGTGCCAAATATAGCAGCAAACTCCTCATGTCTGACGGAAGGAAAATTTGTAAATACACAAAGGAATGAGCACATCTTCAGTTTTAATCCCATTTCCAGTCCCTGAGTCTTCCTCATCCCACAAGCAGGCAAGGCATGTCACCCCGGTTGTGTGACACTTATTTTATATAATAAAATAAGTGCCCCCTGCGGCCCCAGAGCCCGAGCAGCCGTCTCCGCTGCCTGCAGCTACCGCGCCCACGTCCGAGGCGCTTTCCCTGCCTGCAGCTCCCGGGCAGGCGCCCCCTCTGCAGCCTGCAGCTCCAGTCCCTGGCCCCACTCCAGTCCCTTCTCCCCCTGTGACTCTGGTACCCTCACCCCGACGAGCCCGACCCCGGCCGCAGGTCCTTATGTCTGTGTCCCATAAGGGGAGAGGACACAGACGCACGGCTGGGGTCCCACCCGCCCAGCCCCCTGGCTCACCCTCCCTCGCCGGCGCTAGGGCTTGGTCGGCACCTGCGGGTCCTGGCCCTCCGGGTCGGCTGTCGTCTGCGGGTCCCCCTCCGCGGCCTCGTCGCCCTGCCTCGGTCCCTCCTCCGGCGTCTTATCGGTTGCCTGCGGGCCCCCCGACGGCGGCTCCTCATTCGCCTGCTGGTCCTCCCGCTCTGGCGTGTCGGAGGACGTCGCCGTCTGCTGCGGCTCCCCCTCTCTCCTTGCCCTCGCCAGGGTCCCTTCCAGCTCCTTCGTCCCCTTCCCTGGTCTCCCCTCCGACTCCCTCCTTCGTCCCTGCGTCTGTCCCTCACCCCGTCTCCTCGGCCCCTCCGGCTCCGGCCTCCCGGCCGCCTGCAGCCCTTCCGGCTGCCTCCCGTCGCCCGCTGGGTCTCCCTCGGGCTCCTCTTGGTTCCCCCTCCTTCTCTCCCTGGCCTCCCGTCTTTGTCCCTCCTGCCTCTGCTCCCCCTCGCTTTGTTCCTCCTGTCTCTGTCCCTCCTCTCTTTGTCCCTCGTCCCTCTGGCTTCTGCTCCTCTTTCCCCGATGTTCCCTTCGTTCACTCCCGGTCCTTTTGTCCTGCCTGTTCCCTCCGTGTCCCCCTTTCTGATCTGTTTCTCTGCCTTTCCTGTCTTATGTCAAGTCTTGTCCTGGCTCCTTCCCCTGTGCCAGTTCTGTCTGTCCGTTCTGTTCCCTGTCCCTCATTAATGAGGTTTTATATAGATATACATATATGCCCGGCTTGTCCGCTCCTCGTGTGTGCCACGCCCCCTGATTACCCACGTGTGCTTCCCTGATCGTCTCCTGCTTTGCCCGATTACTTTGATTAGTCATGACCTATTTTAAGTCCTGGTCTTACCTGTTTGCCCTGTCCGTCATTGTAGTTTGTCAATGCCTGCGTTCCGTCCTGCTCTACCCGCTCCGTTTCCCCGATTAAAGACCCGTTTTCACAAACACAAAAAAAACTATATGTATACATATACATACACTGAACAAAAATATAAACGCAACACTTTTGTTTTTGCTCCCATTTTTCATGAGATGGACTTAAAGATCTACAATTCATTCCAGATACACAATATTACCATTTCTCTCAAACATTTCTCACAAATCAGTCTAAATGTGTGATAGTGAGCACTTCTGCTTTGCTGAGATAATCCATCCCACCTCACAGGTGTGCCACATCAAGATGCTGATCTGACATCATGGGTAGTGCACAGGTGTACCTTATACTGCCCACAATAAAAGGCCACCCTGGAATGTGCAGTTTTGTCTCACAGCAAAATGCCACAGATGCCACAAGCATTGAGGGAGCGTGCAATTGGCATGCTGACAGCAGGAATGTCAACCAGATCTGTTGCTCGTGCATTGAATGTTCATTTCTCAACCATAAGCCGTCTCCAAAGGCGTTTCAGAGAATATGGCAGTACATCCAACCGGCCTCACAACCGCAGACCACGTGTAACCACACCAGCCCAGGACCTCCACATCCAGCAGGTTCACCTCCAAGATCGTCTGAGACCAGCCACTCAGACAGATGATGCACGGCCCCATGTTGCAAGGATCTGTACACAGTTCTTGGAAGCTGAAAATGTCCCAGTTCTTGCATGGCCAGCATACTCACCGGACATGTCACCCGTTGAGCATGTTTGGGATGTGCTTGACCGGCGTATACGACAGCGTGTACCAGTTCCCACTAATATCCAACAACTTCGCACAGCCATTGAAGAGGAGTGGACCAACATTCCACAGGCCACAATTGACAATCTGATAAACTCTATGCGAAGAAGATGTGTTGCATTGTATGAGGCAAATGGTGGTCACACCAGATACTGACCGGTTCTGAGTCCCCAGACCCCCAATAAAGCAAAAAACTGCACATTCCAGGGTGGCCATTTATTGTGGGCAGTATAAGGTACACCTGTGCACTACCCATGATGTCAGATCAGCATCTTGATGTGGCACACCTGTGAGGTGGGATGGATTATCTCAGCAAAGCAGAAGTGCTCACTATCACACATTTAGACTGATTTGTGAGAAATGTTTGAGAGAAATGGTAATATTGTGTATCTGGAATGAATTGTAGGTCTTTAAGTCCATCTCATGAAAAATGGGAGCAGAAACAAGAGTGTTGCGTTTATATTTTTGTTCAGTATATATATTTATGGGTGTATCGAGACTAGATGGTCAGTATGGATAACTAAGGTGCACTAAAACTGGGTGAGCAGGCAAGGCATGTCACCCAGGTTGTGTGACAATTATTTTATATAAATGTATATATGTATATATATATTCCATCCACCATCCCTCCTTTACAGAGAACTGCGTTATTTTTATTGTCCATTACGAAAAAAATAAAAAAACTATATATATATATATATATATATATACATATATATTTATGGGTGTATCGAGACTAGATGGTCATTATGGATAACTAAGGTGCACTAAAACTGGGTGAGCAGGCAAGGCATGTCACCCAGGTTGTGTGACAATTATTTTATATAAATGTATATATATATATATATATTCCATCCACCATCCCTCCTTTACGGAGAACTGCGTTATTTTTCTTTTCTATTGCTAATAAAAAAACTATATATATGTACATGTATATATATATATATATATATATATATATATATATATATATATATATATGGGTGTATCGAGACTAGATGGTCAGTATGGATAACTAAGGTGCACTAAAATTGGGTGAGCAGGCAAGGCATGTCACCCAGGTTGTGTGACAATTATTTTATATATATGCATATACATATTCCATCCACCATCCCTCCTTTATGGAGAACTGCGTTATTTTTATTGTCTATTGCAAAAAAAAAACAGAAAAACTATATATATATATATATATATATATATATATATATATATATATATACATATATATTCATGGGTGTATCGAGACTAGATGGTCATTCTGGATAACTAAAGTGCACTAAAATTGGGTGAGCAGGCAAGGCATGTCACCCAGGTTGTGTGACAATTATTTTATATAAATGTATATATATATATATATATATATATATATATATATATATATATATATATATATATATATATATATATATATATATATATATTCCATCCACCATCCCTCCTTTACGGAGAACTGCGTTATTTTTCTTTTTTATTGCTAATAAAAAAACTATATATATATACATATATATTTATGGGTGTATCGAGACTAGATGGTCATTATGAATAACTAAGGTGCACTAAAATTGGGTGAGCAGGCAAGGCATGTCACCCCGGTTGTGTGACAATTATTTTATATATATATTCCATCCACCATCCCTCCTTTACGGAGGACTGCTTTATTTTTAATATCCATTGCGAAAAAAAAACACAAGAAAAAGAAAAAATATCTATATATATACATATATATATATATATATATATATGGGTGTGTCGAGACTAGATGGTCAGTATGGATAACTAAAGTGCACTAAAATTGGGTGAGCAGGCAAGGCATGTCACCCAGGTTGTGTGACAATTATTTTATATAAATGTATATATATATATATATATATATATATATATATATATATATATATATATATATATATATATATATTCCATCCACCATCCCTCCTTTACGGAGAACTGTGTTATTTTTCTTTTCTATTGCTAATAAAAAACTATATATATGTACATATATATATATATATATATGGGTGTATCGAGACTAGTTGGTCATTATGGATAACTAAGTTGCACTAAAATTGGGTGAGCAGGCAAGGCATGTCACCCAGGTTGTGTGACAATTATTTTATATATATGTATATATATATTCCATCCACCATCCCTCCTTTATTGAGAACTGCGCTATTTTTATTGTCTATTGCAAAAAAAAAAAAAAAAAAAAACAATACATATATATACATATATATTTATGGGTGTATCGAGACTAGATGGTCATTATGAATAACTAAGGTGCACTAAAATTGGGTGAGCAGGCAAGGCATGTCACCCCGGTTGTGTGACAATTATTTTATATATATATTCCATCCACCATCCCTCCTTTACGGAGAACTGCGTTATTTTTATTGTCCATTGCGAAAAAAAAAAAACTATATATATACATATATATTTATGGGTGTATCGAGACTAGTTGGTCATTATGGATAACTAAGTTGCACTAAAATTGGGTGAGCAAGCAAGGCATGTCACCCAGGTTGTGTGACAATTATTTTATATATATGTATGTATATATTCCATCCACCATCCCTCCTTTACGGAGAACTGCGTTATTTTTCTTTTCTATTGCTAATAAAAAAACTATATATATGTACATATATATATATATATTTATGGGTGTATCGAGACTAGTTGGTCATTATGGATAACTAAGGTGCACTAAAATTGGGTGAGCAGGCAAGGCATGTCTCCCCAGTTGTGTGACAATTATTTTATATAAATGTATATATATATTCCCTCCACCACCCCTCCTTTACGGAGGACTGCTTTATTTTTAATATCCATTGCGAAAAAAAAACACAAGAAAAAGAAAAAATATCTATATATATACATATATATATATATATATATATATATATATATGGGTGTGTCGAGACTAGATGGTCAGTATGGATAACTGAGGTGCACTAAAATTGGGTGAGCAGGCAAGGCATGTCACCCAGGTTGTGTGACAATTATTTTATATATATGCATATACATATTCCATCCACCATCCCTCCTTTACGGAGAACTGCGTTATTTTTATTGTCTATTGCAAAAAAAAAACAGAAAAACTATATATATATATATATATATATATATATATATATATATATATATATATATACATATATATTCATGGGTGTATCGAGACTAGATGGTCATTATGGATAACTAAAGTGCACTAAAATTGGGTGAGCAGGCAAGGCATGTCACCCAGGTTGTGTGACAATTATTTTATATAAATGTATATATATATATATATATTCCATCCACCATCCCTCCTTTACGGAGAACTGCGTTATTTTTCTTTTCTATTGCTAATAAAAAAACTATATATATATACATATATATTTATGGGTGTATCGAGACTAGATGGTCATTATGAATAACTAAGGTGCACTAAAATTGGGTGAGCAGGCAAGGCATGTCACCCCGGTTGTGTGACAATTATTTTATATATATATTCCATCCACCATCCCTCCTTTACGGAGGACTGCTTTATTTTTAATATCCATTGCGAAAAAAAAACACAAGAAAAAGAAAAAATATCTATATATATATACATATATATATATATATATATATATATATATATGGGTGTGTCGAGACTAGATGGTCAGTATGGATAACTAAAGTGCACAAAAATTGGGTGAGCAGGCAAGGCATGTCACCCAGGTTGTGTGACAATTATTTTATATAAATGTATATATATATATATATATATATATATATATATATATATATATATATATATATATATATATTCCATCCACCACCCCTCCTTTACGGAGAACTGCGTTATTTTTCTTTTCTATTGCTAATAAAAAAACTATATATATGTACATATATATATATATATATGGGTGTATCGAGACTAGTTGGTCATTATGGATAACTAAGTTGCACTAAAATTGGGTGAGCAGGCAAGGCATGTCACCCAGGTTGTGTGACAATTATTTTATATATATATGTATATATATATTCCCTCCACCACCCCTCCTTTACGGAGGACTGCTTTATTTTTAATATCCATTGCGAAAAAAAAACACAAGAAAAAGAAAAAATATCTATATATATATACATATATATATATATATATATGTATATATATATATATATATATATATATATATATATATATATGGGTGTGTCGAGACTAGATGGTCAGTATGGATAACTAAAGTGCACTAAAATTGGGTGAGCAGGCAAGGCATGTCACCCAGGTTGTGTGACAATTATTTTATATAAATGTATATATATATATATATATATATATATATATATATATATATATATATATATATATATATATTCCATCCACCATCCCTCCTTTACGGAGAACTGCGTTATTTTTCTTTTCTATTGCTAATAAAAAAACTATATATATGTACATATATATATATATATATGGGTGTATCGAGACTAGTTGGTCATTATGGATAACTAAGTTGCACTAAAATTGGGTGAGCAGGCAAGGCATGTCACCCAGGTTGTGTGACAATTATTTTATATATATATGTATATATATATTCCCTCCACCACCCCTCCTTTACGGAGGACTGCTTTATTTTTAATATCCATTGCGAAAAAAAAACACAAGAAAAAGAAAAAATATCTATATATATATACATATATATATATATATATATATATATATATATATATATATATATATATATATATATATATATGGGTGTGTCGAGACTAGATGGTCAGTATGGATAACTAAAGTGCACTAAAATTGGGTGAGCAGGCAAGGCATGTCACCCAGGTTGTGTGACAATTATTTTATATAAATGTATATATATATATATATATATATATATATATATATATATATATATATTCCATCCACCATCCCTCCTTTACGGAGAACTGCGTTATTTTTCTTTTCTATTGCTAATAAAAAAACTATATATATGTACATATATATATATATATATGGGTGTATCGAGACTAGTTGGTCATTATGGATAACTAAGTTGCACTAAAATTGGGTGAGCAGGCAAGGCATGTCACCCAGGTTGTGTGACAATTATTTTATATATATATGTATATATATATTCCCTCCACCACCCCTCCTTTACGGAGGACTGCTTTATTTTTAATATCCATTGCGAAAAAAAAACACAAGAAAAAGAAAAAATATCTATATATATACATATATATATATATATATATATATATATATGGGTGTGTCGAGACTAGATGGTCAGTATGGATAACTAAGGTGCACTAAAATTGGGTGAGCAGGCAAGGCATGTCACCCAGGTTGTGTGACAATTATTTTATATAAATGTATATATATATATATATATTCCATCCACCATCCCTCCTTTACGGAGAACTGCGTTATTTTTCTTTTCTATTGCTAATAAAAAAACTATATATATATGTACATATATATATATATATGGGTGTATCGAGACTAGTTGGTCATTATGGATAACTAAGTTGCACTAAAATTGGGTGAGCAGGCAAGGCATGTCACCCAAGTTGTGTGACAATTATTTTATATATATGTATATATATATTCCATCCACCATCCCTCCTTTATGGAGAACTGCGTTATTTTTATTGTCTATTGCAAAAAAAAAAACAAAAAAAACTATATATATATACATATATATTTATGGGTGTATCGAGACTAGATGGTCATTATGAATAACTAAGGTGCACTAAAACTGGGTGAGCAGGCAAGGCATGTCACCCAGGTTGTGTGACAATTATTTTATATATATGTATATATATATTCCATCCACCATCCCTCCTTTATGGAGAACTGCGTTATTTTTATTGTCTATTGCAAAAAAAAAAACAAAAAAAACTATATATATATATACATATATATATATGGGTGTATCGAGACTAGAAGGTCATTATGCATAACTAAAGTGCACTAAAATTGGGTGAGCAGGAAAGGCATGTCACCCCAGTTGTGTGACAATTATTTTATATATATGTATATATATATATATATTCCCTCCACCACCCCTCCTCTACGGAGGACTGCTTTATTTTTATTTCCATTGCAAAAATAAAAAATTTTAAAACACAAAAAAAAAAAAAAACGAAAATAATAATAATAAAAATAATTTTGAATGTGTATTCAAATAAGTTTGAATGTGTGTGAACTCTATATAAATATATATATACACATGCATATACAGAAATATATACACACACACACATATATATATATACACACACACACAGACACACACTCACATAAACACATACACACACTGTGTACAGTCTTATGCAAAGGTTTGGCACCCCTTGACAAATAACATCTTTTCAATTACAAAAGCAACAATATCAGTTAATACAGTCTCTTTAGGAACTGGGGGAAAAATACACAATATTTTCAGCAAACATTGATGAATAGTTACTTTTTATGCCATAAATTGAACAAAATTACAAAATAAAAACATTATTATGGCACTCTGCAAAAGTTTGGGCACCCTACGTAATCAGTACTTAGTAACACCTCCTCTGCCAGATATCACAGCTTACAAGCGCTTCTTATAGCCAGCTGAAAGGCTTTCAGTTCTTGTACTTGGGATTTTCTCACATTCTTCCTTGCAAAAGGCTTCTAGTTCTGTAATATTCTAATATATCAAGGGCTGTATTGTCAAATAGGAGATCGGCAGCATTCTCCCACCTGAGAAAACTGTACTACAATGCCCTTGATAGTGTGTAGAAACACACTCGTCAGCTCTAGTCCTCCTGTAACAACGCAAAAGGACTGGCAACCCTCAGGTATTTATGCGTGCGATTGTATGATAAATTCACCCTGACAGTCTCACACTTCTCTTGGTACCAACAGGTCTCATGGAATATATAAAAGGCAACTGCAACAATTATACTCGGCACTAAACATCGAGGCACGGAAATGCAGCAGAGCTTGTGTATTTCTCAGGATGCATTCTAGTAAAATGCCCGGAAAATGAGCTAAAGACATATTTCAAGGGGCACTATATAAAACCGATGGAAATTTTACTGATTAAATAAAAGGAAAAGCATCGTTTGAAAAATCACAAATGTTTCTAAGATTCAATGCATCGCTTTTTGACCACATCATAGCGATGAACACATCATTGTTCCTGACAATGTCCTAATACAGAAATAAAACTTTATGTTGGTAAACTCAAAAAGCCTTCAGCTGTCACACTGGCTAACGATCTCAAACGATTATAAAGCAGCATTTTGAAAAGCGCTGTTTTAAAATAACAGATACAACACTTACCTTGTCTTCTGGCCAAATGCTTTTCACGGCTTGGCACTCCAACGGTGCTGAAACGAAATTTGTATTTCCTCCTACCTCGTTGGCCCTTCAGTTCTTCTTTTCTCCCTTTGGATGTTTTTTTCCTTCTTCTTTGGATATTGTTTTTTATTTTTGTTTGTTTTTTTTTACTTTGCATGTTTTTCCTTCTTCGGATATTATTTTTTTGGCTTATTTTTTTAGACGATGTTTTTTTCGTCTTCTTTAAAAATTGATTTTTTTCGTCTTCTTTAAATATTGTTTTTTTTTTCATCCTTTTGATGTTGTTTTACGGAACAAGAGCCGTACAGTGCTACTCTATCAGGAGGTAGCGCCAACTGAACGCCTTGAAGCAGTACCCAGCTCTTTTATAGGGAGCGTCAACCCGAAGTCAAGTTCTAGAACGTTGCACTCACTTTTCATTGGTTTCCCAGCTATGCTGTCAGAATAATGTTTGCTGATTGGTCGAAAATTTTAAAACGTACCCGAGTACTGTAAAAAAAACTCAAGATCTTGCTACCCTACGGAGCACCCATAAGGTGATTTTTTTTATACGTTATATGCAGCTATTTGTAGCAGGCCGTAATTAGACTAATCCACCCTTTGTCAATAAAGCCAACAAGAGAACAGGTTGCCCAAAGTTTGCTCAGGTACACGCCACAGCACAACCTTAAAAACACATCCAGCACAAATCACACTAGTGAATGACACAGCAAATCACAGCAATAAAAAAGACCCCTATGGGCAATCCAGCACCCAGACTACAGGTGCCAAAAGGCCCAGCCTGCCTAATAATGAACCCAAAATATACATACAACAAAGAAAAAGACACAAACAAAAAAGAAAATAAAACTAGCCAGCTGCTCCCACTAAACCCCGCTCCCGAGGCCACTAAGCCGGCTGGCTTGATAATACACGATACAACCTCAGATAAAACATATTAAAGCAACACCAGGGAGGTTTACAACCTGATCCTTAAAATTATCGACCCGTAATTCCACCTTGAAAACCCCTAAAGAACAGTAGTTTACCCCATGACTCACTGCCCCATTCAAACAAAAAAAAAAACAGGTTTTTGGGGTAACCTTTAGGTCAGCTCTTCAAAACCAGGTATGAGGACTCTTCAGCTAATCAGTCCTCTAATTAGAAATCTAATTAGGGAGTTGCAGCGAAAACCTGCATACACACCGGCCCTTTGCGGATAAGATTGTTCACCCCTGAAACAAGCAAACAGAAAGGCTGCTACACTGCAAATTCAATATGCCCGCCGATGCTCCACCAAATCTATCAGGACCCTGCCTGTCTTTCCCGTGCCTGCTCCTTTGCCAATATGCCCTACCATCGGAACATGCACAGCCATCTCGCCCCGGCTATGCCTCCAGTCCGAACTGCAGTTCCTATACCTGCCTATAATTGCCTGGCTACAATCCATCCCCCAAAATGAAATTGATGACCCAACGATCACAGCTAAGAATTCTATCCCCAAACCACTGGTCTTCCTCCCCAACCGAACGATCATTCACTGACCGTGGTAACTTATAAGGGTTGGTATGATGACCAGTGGTGGACCTCACCGAACGTTTAACTGGTCTCTACACCTCGGGGGGGACATAACCTCCTCCATTATACGAGGCCTACTTGTGGATGCTCTATTGCGACCCCTCCCACCAGCCCTGTCCCCGTAAAATCACAGAGTCCTCATCCGATTCCATTTCTGTTGCCCCTGTGGGCAACCCAGACTCAGGAGACATTACCAGAACATCTTCCCCTGACATAACAACCCCCTGTGGTACTGGACGCAACTCTGTTCGGTGAACTTGACGGACAACCCCGTCCCCCTCCATTGGAGTTGCAGAGTAAACTGCACCCTGATCTTGGGGACACTTGTAACATGCACCCATGATTTGGAACAGCAGCATACCTGTCAAGGTTTGGATTTGAAAATAAAGGAAATTTTCCGGCACCCGCCGTGAGCCATCCCACCACCGCAACCAGGCTCCAGTATCCCTTACATTTTAAGACAGGAAATATAAAATAATATAAATTATATAAAATATAATATAAATATAAATATATAAAATATATAAAATATAAAATAACCATTTGTCATTTATTTTCTATTAATTTTTCATGTTCACTCATGCGGCTCTGTCATTCACTAATGACTTGGATTTTTCATGCCGACTGACATCGTTCCTTCCCCGTGGGAGACAAATCTTACAGAACGCGTGACCCATCCTGCTCCTCTTCAGGAAAGTAAATTCGTCATCTTCGTCATCACCCCTTAAAACAATTACTGAAGCGAGACGGCGCACGCGTTACGGCGACAGATTTAAATTGTGAGTGCACTATATCTCGTCGCAAATGGTGCTTAACCACGGCGGGTCTCAAGCACAGGAGACTCCCAATTTCTAAATGACACACACTTGGCTCACAGCGCAAAGTTGTGTTAAACTTGCTTTGTCTAAAGCAGGCACACACATACGAGTATGATCCTGATAGGTAACTAAGCTATCGGTCTTATGTCCAAGCGCAACATAATTTAGGTTAGAACCTCATAACAAGTATTCCCGTTCGCTAATAGAGAGATCTCTCCCAGGATATATAGAAACGGAGACACTCGTCCGAATTGAACCTGGAAACAAAGCGCTACATCTGAGAATCTCGTCAGACATAGGGTTAAAGTTTACTGCAGTTTAATACGAAAGAACTACAATGAAATCACCGAAAATAAAACAAAATAATATAACTACTAATAATAGAAATAAAAATAACTATAATAAGCCCATATGATCCCGCTTAAATGCCTTCAGATTGCCATGAGTGCGACTTTTGCAACCAGTTGACAGTAGCGCTTCTTCACTGCACGTTCGGTCATAAAAAGTTTAAATTGTGTGCTCAGAATAAGTTTAAACCTTGTGCCTTGTGATTATTAACCAATTTTTATGCTGAATGGTCGGCTCAAACTCAATTGCGAAACACCGTGAGTCTGTTACTTAAATGGAACTCATTAATAACCAGTATCACGTAATAACCTGGGTTAGAATAGAAGGCTTGTCCAACGAGCTGCGTCACCAGGTAATGTAAACGATCGGTAGCGAAGCTCCCCTCACGGCCAATGAGAGAGAGTCTCGCGATATTTCAGGCGAATTTGAGGTTTCAGAGCGTAGATCGCACAGGCAGGGATTCTTGTGAGCACTCAATGAACGGAGGCTGAAGTTGTGTAAAAGACATGCATTTATTCCTATAACTAACATAAGACAGACATTACACCTAACAAACAATAAACACGAAATAACGGAGTGGACACAAACAATGTAATCATGAAAATGCAATGACCAGATTTAAAATGAGTAACCTTAAAAGGGAAAATACTGTTCTGCAAAGCAAGCAATTTGTGGAAATACTGTCCTAAAGTAATATAGCAGGTGAATAGGAGTTTAGGTTGTTATAAATGAAAGGAAGTTTGTTTACTTGGTTGCAGAGTGGGGGGGGGGGGGTCTTGGCAGTTGGTTGCGGAGGCTGATGAGCTGATGGGTGATGGCACTCAGGGAGGCGCGGTGTTTGCAGCGGTTGTTGGAGTGGAGCCCCTCTGATTCCCTCTCCTGGTGAAGCTTGGGCTTGGTTGCAGTTCTCTGTCCAGCTGGGTCTTCACTGATAGGCTTCAGGAGGGCTTCTTGTGGGCTTCTCTTCTCTTGGGCTGATGTTCTCTGCCTCTCTTCGTGCTGATGGTCTTTTGTTTTCTCCTCCCTTCTGTTTCTCCTCTCCTGGCTTTGTTCTGAGGTGCCAGGTTTTATAGTGTAAAGTTCGTGAATAGGAGTGACCAGGAATTCGACTCCTGGACCAATGGCTGACCATCCATTTGGCGGGCTTTCGGAAGGGGGTCTGTATCAGTCCTTTTGAGATTTATGACCAGAGTGATTTCCCTTGTATTGATGATTTTCGTTAGGCTGGTGTAACTTTTGATATATTCACTTTCGTGGTAACCACTGACCAGATTTGGAAACTGGAGTGATTTTCCATCGGTTTGATACCAAACATGCCATAGCAGCCTAGCGGTTCACACCTCATACCATCTGTAATGATTAATTAATGATTACTTATATTATGTCGTTATGTTATATTACTCACACCTTATTTTATGCCTCACAATCTATATAATTGTAAATATACTGTGTAGCTGCTGGCGCGTTCCAAACTAAATCTCATTGTACTTACAATGTCAATAAAAACATCCATCCATCCATCTAGGCAGGCCAGTGTCGCCTCCATCCTTCCTGAAGTCAGTGATTCCTTTGTCTTTGTGCTGTTTAGTGCCAAATTGTTTGCTGAACTCCAACCTATCAGTTTCTGGACCTCATCTCTGTAAGCTGACTCATAAGAACCAAAGAGATTTACAAATGAGAGGAGGCCATTCGGCCCATCAAGCTCCTTTGAGGAGAACTTAGCTAATAGCTCAAAAATCTTATCTAGCTCTGATTTAAAAGAACCCAGGGTTTTAGCTTGTGTTACAATAACAGGAAGACTATTCCATACTCTAACTACACGCTGTGTACAGAAATGCTTCATCAAATTCGTTTTAAAATGTTCTCCAGCTAATTTCCACTTATGGCCACGAGTTCTGGTATTTAAACTAACATTGAAATAGCCATTTGGCTGAACAGCATCCAGACCTGTTAGAATCTTAAACACCTGGATTATGTCCCCCCTTAGTCTCCTTTGCTCGAGGCTAAACAGATTCAGCTCAGCTAACCTCTCCTCATTAGACATTCCTCTAAGACCAGGAATCATTCTCGTTGCCCTACGTTGCACCTTTTCCAAGGCAGCAATGTCCTTCTTAAGGTATGGTAACCAAACCCGCACACAATATTCTAGGTGGGGTCTTACCAAGGAATTATATTATCGTAGCATCACTTGCCTTGTCTTAAACTCCACACACCTAGAGATGCAATGTGCCTTCTCGCGTGGTGTTCCTGCAGAGGGAGTCTGTGAGTGCTGGAGATTGGGGGAGGGGGCAGTGTGGCTATGTCTGCTCTGTGTTCCTCCAGACGAGCAAAGAAGCTGTTTAGCTCCTTTGCTAAAAGGGCGTTGCTGTTAACAGTGACGGTGTTGTTGCCTTTGAAGTTTGTAATGTGTTGTATTCCCTGCCACACCCACTGTGGGTTGTTGTATGTGAAGTAGACCTCTATTTTCTGTTTCTCTGCCTGCCTGGCAACCTTGATGCCCCTATTCAGGTTAGCTCTGGCTGCACTCTGTGTTCTTGACTGCGCTGTCTTGTCCTGTAGTATTGTATTGTTGCTCTTGTGTTTATCTTGCACTTTCTCCCTCTGTTTGTGCTCCTTTCACTCTGTATAGTTCTATCTTGCCCGCACTTGTGTCATCTTGTGTTGTTTCTGTTTTTCTTCTTTGTGTTGCACCGTGGTCCAGGAGGAACAATGTTTCCTTTCACTGTGTACTGTGTATATTGCTGAAATAACAATAAACCCACTTGACCACCTGCCTCAATTCATCCTGAAGAGTTTTCCAATGTTGTTCAAAGGTCTGTTTGTTTCGAGTGAAGGACACGCCCCTGGACGTGCTGGATAAGGGGACCACAGATCAGTGTCCTCAGTCCTGCTTCTCCCTTCAAAGCTGAGAGGAAGATGACCCGCCTGCTGCTTCTGGTTTTGGCTTATGGAGCTCTGCTTATCTCCACAGAGGCCCAGCAAGATTACCACAGTCTCCCTGCACTCACAAGACGGCCATTAAACTCGCAGTCGAAAATGCTCATCAAGGAACCCGTCAGCACATGAATTTCTATAACATCCAGGGCCGTCCGAAGGTAACTGCTGAGAAAGTGTTTACAAAAGTGTGAAACTTTCATCATCTGCAAGCTGAACTAATGAGTATCACATTGATTTTGATGTTTTAATTTCAATGCATATGATGCTTAATGTCTCTTCACAATGAAAGTGATGGTTGTATATCTCAGCCCTGGTCAATTTTACCTTCTCACAGTTTCTCTCTGAATCTGCTGCAGTCAAGTCTGTGACAGTTTGCCATTTTTTGGGTGATTATTGTTTGTTATATTGCCTTTAAAACAGTTGTAGGCAATTTTGTATATAACGTGTTTATGTGATTTAGATCAGCAGTGAATACATTGACATTGAGATTCTCTTGAGAGCAACAAAATGTCCAAAGTCAACTGCAACAGACCATCGGGCTGACTGTATTTTCATGGACAAGAGGGTAAGTAAAGAGTCACTGTGACTGTGAGCATTGGACATATCAGTTAGCAAATTAATTTAGGTTCATGTTAACTTTTTTGATGCCCTGCGGGGGAAAGTTAGCCAACAATAAAGTAACAAATACATAGGTGGCCTCAAAGAGCCAGTTCCTTCACCTTATTCTCAAATTTTAGTAGGTTTACAGGCTTAAAGGCTGGATTACCAGGCAGAAGCAAATGCTAATCATCTGAGGGGTGACCTGTAGATTATGCTTCGAGCTATGAACCCTAGCTGGCCTTATTTAAAGACCTGTGGGCTGTACTACAAAGCGGGTTTTACATACCCAGAGTTAACTCAATCGAGCCAGGTTAACTAAAACTCATTGTTGAAATCAGCCTTAAATGGCAGTGTGGTGTTTTGTGGTGAAAGGGCAGGACTTAACTCTTGTTTTAATTAGAAAGCCAGTAATTAAACCTGGTCAGAGCAGGGTAGATGTGCAGTGTGAATTACCCTTTAAATTTACCTCTTTAAATAGTGAACTACAGGACCACTTAGCTTGATCGGAGGACAGTATTTTAATACAGAGCAGTGTTCAGTTAAACGGGATTTGTTGTTCATACTTTTAGATGAACTTGCTTTGTATAATATAGCCTTATGGTGACCCTGCTTTGGAAGCTCTTTCCTCTAAAATTGTTCTGTGTCATTAAACCCTGCACTCCAGCAGCTCTGCCTTAAATCATTAGATATATCTTTACTACACCTTCTCTCACTGTATTTATTGCCCACCACTCTTTACATACTGTTTTTGTGTGTCTGTGTGTTTTTGCAGCCATTCATTAACTGTAGAGTTTGCAGCAGACGGTCTGGTAATGATCTTACACATCCATCAAATGACTGTGTACCAAACAAGAAAGTGGATGAAGTAAGTGTAGAGAGTCTTAGCATTATGGAAATGTAACAGGTGTGTGAATTGTGTCTAAACATGTGGTTAAACTTTGATTGTGTTTGTACATGCAAAAATTTGATCAGAGTACTGTTTATTAATGACAATGTTACTTTTAATCTGAACAACAGTGGCAGCACCAAGGAAAAGCTTGGGGGGGGGGGCTCTAGCTCCTCCTCCAATGACCATAGTACCCCCACAGCACCCCCAAAATATTGGTTTCATTTTTTCTTTAACTATCTGTAAAATCTGTATATTGTGTAAGACATTTTTGCGGTTTTTACAGCATACTTGTAGTGTATTTTTTCTTCAAAGTACACATAGAGGCTCTGTGAGCTAGACGTTAGAATTTTATATTTTATCCTATTTTATCCATGCTGTAGCTTATCGTGCTGTGTGCTTCTATACACCATCTACATAAGCTGAAAAGCTAAAGCACCCGGTCTAAATAATCTCACTCCCCTATAGCACCTGTAGCATTAAGTCACTGGCGCTGCCACTGCTGAATAAACGACTCCAATCTGACTAAACCGCTTAACTTTTCCTCCCCATGTTACATTTCAGGACAAACGACGTAATATGTGTCCTTCTGATAAACCTCTTCTCAGACCTAAAACTGCCTTGGCTTCCAAGGACACTAAAGAAGCTGAAGGAGACCGTCTGGCTGTTTCTGATGGCTGATGGTCCTGCAATGTGGACCAGAGGAGGAAACTGGGAGGGAAAATGCTTTGCTTTATATCATGCCCACCCAAAGCCCCCAGTGAGTAAGCCATAGGCGCCGATAGCATGGAAAAACTCCCAAGAAGGAAGAAACCTTGGGAGGGACCAAACTCAAAGGGGGAGCCCATCCTCCTGGGGCCGGCAAAGTGTAGGTGCAGGATCACAAAAAAACTTGACGAGAGAAACGAGAGAATTCGACTGTCCCTCACAAAAACTGTAAAGTTTTAGTGGCTAAATTGCTTTTTCTATGCCTTTTCAAACAGGAGGAGATTTGTTTGGCTATACGTAGAAATTTTCTATACAATTTAGACAGCACAGAATCATTAACCTACTTTAATGCATTTATTAATACAACCACATATTTCACACATTTTGACATCAGTCATGCAGTGAAGATACAGTCTCTTTATTTCTTGACGCCAACCCTCCCCATTAATCCGGGCTTGGGACCGACACCTAGTTGAGCTGGCTTTCTCCCTTAAGTGGCTGGGTTAGGCTAAACTATGTACATATTTATGAAGACTACTATAAATTTATAAAGACCTCCCTAAATATGTAGTCTAACAAAACGCAGTTTAAAGAAGGTAGCCTACCTGGTAAACAAAGAAATTAAAAGGCCCACAGCATATAATCGGGCTATATCCAAGCAGTTTTTAAGAACGTAACCTACATGGCGAAATTGAATTACTTTCTGGACCAACAAACGCAACCAGACATGAACATTATGCACCTTCCTAGTCTTGATGTATGTCGTCATACAGATGAGGACGTTAAGGCAGCCTTTAGGTCCGACCCATCATGCACTGCAGTTTTTTGCAAATTCCTCAGATGGAAAACCATTAAATACCTCTTCTATTACCTTATATTACCTTATATTCATGTAATAAATATACAAATATCAATTAGTTGGAAATCAGCCAGACAGACGTAATTACTACAAATGGTTTCCACTGTATTTGTGACTCTGAGTGCCGCAGGCTTGGATGCAGTGCCGCACCATTTTGTAAGGCATGCACTGGCCAATCATGTAGCACTTCTCTCATAAATATTAATGAGACATCACCTACCACCCTGCAAAAAAGAAATTTGCCGCTCGTCCCCCTGCACATGAACCAACATGGCTGTGTCAACCAGCGGAGCTCCGGAGCCTCTGGAGAAACACGCGGCAAAAAAGGCTCGCATACGGTCTTCCAGAGTTTGGGAATACTTCAGTCATGACACCTTTTCTGCGCCTCTACTGTAGCTGGCGTTAATGACGCTGTTTCAGCCATTTTATATTTTCTGTTTACTTATTCTGTCATGTAAGACTGAGACAAATTATCGTTTACGACTATTCTTACACACTGTAGCCTGACTTGCTGACTTAAGTAAGCTTAACTATAAGCTACCTTTGCTAGTGTTTGTGAATAACATGTTTCTCTAGTTATGAAATTATTCCATGTTTTAGCATCTGTTTCAACATTAAAGTCAAATTGGTATATTGAAATATGTAAAAACTATTGAACTATTAGCTTAAGTCTAACATAGAAAATCCTACTGAATCTCTTAAGATTTTCCTTTTTTGTTAATGCACTAATGTTTAAGAAGTGTCTTAAATTGAATTTCAGATTTGTGTGTGGGTGGGAGTGGGTGAATTGTATTAAATTCATACATTCATTCTTTTGGCTCAGACATTACTGACCTAAAACAAATTGAGGCATTGGGTAAGTGCTTAAATTAGCTACTAAATGGCAAAAAATATTCTAAATATCACATTTTCCATTCTTCGGTATAATTTTAATGAATCACCTATGCTGCCAAACATTAACGCATAGATTGTCACAACACTCTATGTTTTAGTTCTTCTTTATGTGTATAGGACGGTGTGATGGTTCTGGTGGTGGGTGTGGCCGACGCTGCTCGCGATGTTTGGCTATGCTGCAGTCCCAGGGACCAAGTTGGAACACATTTCCACCTTCAAGCTTAGGTGGAAAAACGGCACCGAGACCCAGCAGCAGGACAACTTCTTGTCCAGACAACCAGCCCTGCTTCATCATTGAAGTAAGCCCTGTGAACAGGAGCGAGATGTACTTCTGCAGTGGATGTTATAGCGGAAAGAACATCCCCATCCTCACGTCTGCCGGAGTGCCCCCTCAAGTGGGTGTGTGACTTAACTCGATGGATGAATTGGACAGAATGTACTGTTACTAGAGGTCGACCGATATGGGTTTTTCAAGTCAAGGGTCAGGCGATGGCCGATATATGCTGCTGATTTTTTTTGGCCGATAATTGGACGTTTTCCCCTCTATTTGCATGGTAAAATATCACACTAATAATAACAAACGATACACAAAATTTCTCAATTTAGCATTTATTGAATACTCAACTTGGAAACAATAACACATTTATAAACAATAAAAATAGCAGCATCAGAATCTCTGTTAGTGCACAATATAGCAGCAAACTCCTCATGTTTGACGGAAGGAAATTTGTAAACAATACAAAAAGGAATAAGCATGTTATCTTTAGTTGTAATCCCACTTCCAGTCCCTGAGTCTTACTCACCACACTCATACTTCACAGCAAACAGACAGCAGTTAATTAACCAGAAGAGAAAAATGCAAAAACACAACAGAACTTGTAAATAATAACAAACTAATAGACAATAAAAATAGCAGCATCAGAATCTCTATTAGTGCCAAATATAGCAGCAAACTCCTCATGTCTGACGGAAGGAAAATTTGTAAATACACAAAGGAATGAGCACATCTTCAGTTTTAATCCCATTTCCAGTCCCTGAGTCTTCCTCATCCCACAAGCAGGCAAGGCATGTCACCCCGGTTGTGTGACACTTATTTTATATAATAAAATAAGTGCCCCCTGCGGCCCCAGAGCCCGAGCAGCCGTCTCCGCTGCCTGCAGCTACCGCGCCCACGTCCGAGGCGCTTTCCCTGCCTGCAGCTCCCGGGCAGGCGCCCCCTCTGCAGCCTGCAGCTCCAGTCCCTGGCCCCACTCCAGTCCCTTCTCCCCCTGTGACTCTGGTACCCTCACCCCGACGAGCCCGACCCCGGCCGCAGGTCCTTATGTCTGTGTCCCATAAGGGGAGAGGACACAGACGCACGGCTGGGGTCCCACCCGCCCAGCCCCCTGGCTCGCCCTCCCTCGCCGGCGCTAGGGCTTGGTCGGCACCTGCGGGTCCTGGCCCTCCGGGTCGGCTGTCGTCTGCGGGTCCCCCTCCGCGGCCTCGTCGCCCTGCCTCGGTCCCTCCTCCGGCGTCTTATCGGTTGCCTGCGGGCCCCCCGACGGCGGCTCCTCATTCGCCTGCTGGTCCTCCCGCTCTGGCGTGTCGGAGGACGTCGCCGTCTGCTGCGGCTCCCCCTCTCTCCTTGCCCTCGCCAGGGTCCCTTCCAGCTCCTTCGTCCCCTTCCCTGGTCTCCCCTCCGACTCCCTCCTTCGTCCCTGCGTCTGTCCCTCACCCCGTCTCCTCGGCCCCTCCGGCTCCGGCCTCCCGGCCGCCTGCAGCCCTTCCGGCTGCCTCCCGTCGCCCGCTGGGTCTCCCTCGGGCTCCTCTTGGTTCCCCCTCCTTCTCTCCCTGGCCTCCCGTCTTTGTCCCTCCTGCCTCTGCTCCCCCTCGCTTTGTTCCTCCTGTCTCTGTCCCTCCTCTCTTTGTCCCTCGTCCCTCTGGCTTCTGCTCCTCTTTCCCCGATGTTCCCTTCGTTCACTCCCGGTCCTTTTGTCCTGCCTGTTCCCTCCGTGTCCCCCTTTCTGATCTGTTTCTCTGCCTTTCCTGTCTTATGTCAAGTCTTGTCCTGGCTCCTTCCCCTGTGCCAGTTCTGTCTGTCCGTTCTGTTCCCTGTCCCTCATTAATGAGGTTTTATATAGATATACATATATGCCCGGCTTGTCCGCTCCTCGTGTGTGCCACGCCCCCTGATTACCCACGTGTGCTTCCCTGATCGTCTCCTGCTTTGCCCGATTACTTTGATTAGTCATGACCTATTTTAAGTCCTGGTCTTACCTGTTTGCCCTGTCCGTCATTGTAGTTTGTCAATGCCTGCGTTCCGTCCTGCTCTACCCGCTCCGTTTCCCCGATTAAAGACCCGTTTTCACAAACACAAAAAAAACTATATGTATACATATACATACACTGAACAAAAATATAAACGCAACACTTTTGTTTTTGCTCCCATTTTTCATGAGATGGACTTAAAGATCTACAATTCATTCCAGATACACAATATTACCATTTCTCTCAAACATTTCTCACAAATCAGTCTAAATGTGTGATAGTGAGCACTTCTGCTTTGCTGAGATAATCCATCCCACCTCACAGGTGTGCCACATCAAGATGCTGATCTGACATCATGGGTAGTGCACAGGTGTACCTTATACTGCCCACAATAAAAGGCCACCCTGGAATGTGCAGTTTTGTCTCACAGCAAAATGCCACAGATGCCACAAGCATTGAGGGAGCGTGCAATTGGCATGCTGACAGCAGGAATGTCAACCAGATCTGTTGCTCGTGCATTGAATGTTCATTTCTCAACCATAAGCCGTCTCCAAAGGCGTTTCAGAGAATATGGCAGTACATCCAACCGGCCTCACAACCGCAGACCACGTGTAACCACACCAGCCCAGGACCTCCACATCCAGCAGGTTCACCTCCAAGATCGTCTGAGACCAGCCACTCAGACAGATGATGCACGGCCCCATGTTGCAAGGATCTGTACACAGTTCTTGGAAGCTGAAAATGTCCCAGTTCTTGCATGGCCAGCATACTCACCGGACATGTCACCCGTTGAGCATGTTTGGGATGTGCTTGACCGGCGTATACGACAGCGTGTACCAGTTCCCACTAATATCCAACAACTTCGCACAGCCATTGAAGAGGAGTGGACCAACATTCCACAGGCCACAATTGACAATCTGATAAACTCTATGCGAAGAAGATGTGTTGCATTGTATGAGGCAAATGGTGGTCACACCAGATACTGACCGGTTCTGAGTCCCCAGACCCCCAATAAAGCAAAAAACTGCACATTCCAGGGTGGCCTTTTATTGTGGGCAGTATAAGGTACACCTGTGCACTACCCATGATGTCAGATCAGCATCTTGATGTGGCACACCTGTGAGGTGGGATGGATTATCTCAGCAAAGCAGAAGTGCTCACTATCACACATTTAGACTGATTTGTGAGAAATGTTTGAGAGAAATGGTAATATTGTGTATCTGGAATGAATTGTAGGTCTTTAAGTCCATCTCATGAAAAATGGGAGCAGAAACAAGAGTGTTGCGTTTATATTTTTGTTCAGTATATATATTTATGGGTGTATCGAGACTAGATGGTCAGTATGGATAACTAAGGTGCACTAAAACTGGGTGAGCAGGCAAGGCATGTCACCCAGGTTGTGTGACAATTATTTTATATAAATGTATATATGTATATATATATTCCATCCACCATCCCTCCTTTACGGAGAACTGCGTTATTTTTATTGTCCATTACGAAAAAAATAAAAAAACTATATATATATATATATATATATACATATATATTTATGGGTGTATCGAGACTAGATGGTCATTATGGATAACTAAGGTGCACTAAAACTGGGTGAGCAGGCAAGGCATGTCACCCAGGTTGTGTGACAATTATTTTATATAAATGTATATATATATATATATATTCCATCCACCATCCCTCCTTTACGGAGAACTGCGTTATTTTTCTTTTCTATTGCTAATAAAAAAACTATATATATGTACATATATATATATATATATATATAAATATATATATATATATATATATATATATATATATGGGTGTATCGAGACTAGATGGTCAGTATGGATAACTAAGGTGCACTAAAATTGGGTGAGCAGGCAAGGCATGTCACCCAGGTTGTGTGACAATTATTTTATATATATGCATATACATATTCCATCCACCATCCCTCCTTTATGGAGAACTGCGTTATTTTTATTGTCTATTGCAAAAAAAAAACAGAAAAACTATATATATATATATATATATATATATATATATATATATATATATATATATACATATATATTCATGGGTGTATCGAGACTAGATGGTCATTCTGGATAACTAAAGTGCACTAAAATTGGGTGAGCAGGCAAGGCATGTCACCCAGGTTGTGTGACAATTATTTTATATAAATGTATATATATATATATATATATATATATATTCCATCCACCATCCCTCCTTTACGGAGAACTGCGTTATTTTTCTTTTTTATTGCTAATAAAAAAACTATATATATATACATATATATTTATGGGTGTATCGAGACTAGATGGTCATTATGAATAACTAAGGTGCACTAAAATTGGGTGAGCAGGCAAGGCATGTCACCCCGGTTGTGTGACAATTATTTTATATATATATTCCATCCACCATCCCTCCTTTACGGAGGACTGCTTTATTTTTAATATCCATTGCGAAAAAAAAACACAAGAAAAAGAAAAAATATCTATATATATACATATATATATATATATATATATATATATGGGTGTGTCGAGACTAGATGGTCAGTATGGATAACTAAAGTGCACTAAAATTGGGTGAGCAGGCAAGGCATGTCACCCAGGTTGTGTGACAATTATTTTATATAAATGTATATATATATATATATATATATATATATATATATATATATATATATATATATATATATATATATATTCCATCCACCATCCCTCCTTTACGGAGAACTGTGTTATTTTTCTTTTCTATTGCTAATAAAAAAACTATATATATGTACATATATATATATATATATATGGGTGTATCGAGACTAGTTGGTCATTATGGATAACTAAGTTGCACTAAAATTGGGTGAGCAGGCAAGGCATGTCACCCAGGTTGTGTGACAATTATTTTATATATATGTATATATATATTCCATCCACCATCCCTCCTTTATGGAGAACTGCGCTATTTTTATTGTCTATTGCAAAAAAAAAAAAAAAAAAAAACAATACATATATATACATATATATTTATGGGTGTATCGAGACTAGATGGTCATTATGAATAACTAAGGTGCACTAAAATTGGGTGAGCAGGCAAGGCATGTCACCCCGGTTGTGTGACAATTATTTTATATATATATTCCATCCACCATCCCTCCTTTACGGAGAACTGCGTTATTTTTATTGTCCATTGCGAAAAAAAAAAAACTATATATATACATATATATTTATGGGTGTATCGAGACTAGTTGGTCATTATGGATAACTAAGTTGCACTAAAATTGGGTGAGCAGGCAAGGCATGTCACCCAGGTTGTGTGACAATTATTTTATATATATGTATGTATATATTCCATCCACCATCCCTCCTTTACGGAGAACTGCGTTATTTTTCTTTTCTATTGCTAATAAAAAAACTATATATATGTACATATATATATATATATTTATGGGTGTATCGAGACTAGTTGGTCATTATGGATAACTAAGGTGCACTAAAATTGGGTGAGCAGGCAAGGCATGTCACCCCAGTTGTGTGACAATTATTTTATATAAATGTATATATATATTCCCTCCACCACCCCTCCTTTACGGAGGACTGCTTTATTTTTAATATCCATTGCGAAAAAAAAACACAAGAAAAAGAAAAAATATCTATATATATACATATATATATATATATATATATATATATATATATATATATATGGGTGTGTCGAGACTAGATGGTCAGTTTGGATAACTGAGGTGCACTAAAATTGGGTGAGCAGGCAAGGCATGTCACCCAGGTTGTGTGACAATTATTTTATATATATGCATATACATATTCCATCCACCATCCCTCCTTTACGGAGAACTGCGTTATTTTTATTGTCTATTGCAAAAAAAAAACAGAAAAACTATATATATATATATATATATATATATATATATATATACATATATATTCATGGGTGTATCGAGACTAGATGGTCATTATGGATAACTAAAGTGCACTAAAATTGGGTGAGCAGGCAAGGCATGTCACCCAGGTTGTGTGACAATTATTTTATATAAATGTATATATATATATATATATTCCATCCACCATCCCTCCTTTACGGAGAACTGCGTTATTTTTCTTTTCTATTGCTAATAAAAAAACTATATATATATACATATATATTTATGGGTGTATCGAGACTAGATGGTCATTATGAATAACTAAGGTGCACTAAAATTGGGTGAGCAGGCAAGGCATGTCACCCCGGTTGTGTGACAATTATTTTATATATATATTCCATCCACCATCCCTCCTTTACGGAGGACTGCTTTATTTTTAATATCCATTGCGAAAAAAAAACACAAGAAAAAGAAAAAATATCTATATATATATACATATATATATATATATATATATATATATATATATATATATGGGTGTGTCGAGACTAGATGGTCAGTATGGATAACTAAAGTGCACTAAAATTGGGTGAGCAGGCAAGGCATGTCACCCAGGTTGTGTGACAATTATTTTATATAAATGTATATATATATATATATATATATATATATATATATATATATATATATATATATATATATATTCCATCCACCATCCCTCCTTTACGGAGAACTGCGTTATTTTTCTTTTCTATTGCTAATAAAAAAACTATATATATGTACATATATATATATATATATATGGGTGTATCGAGACTAGTTGGTCATTATGGATAACTAAGTTGCACTAAAATTGGGTGAGCAGGCAAGGCATGTCACCCAGGTTGTGTGACAATTATTTTATATATATATGTATATATATATTCCCTCCACCACCCCTCCTTTACGGAGGACTGCTTTATTTTTAATATCCATTGCGAAAAAAAAACACAAGAAAAAGAAAAAATATCTATATATATACATATATATATATATATATATATATATATATATGGGTGTGTCGAGACTAGATGGTCAGTATGGATAACTAAGGTGCACTAAAATTGGGTGAGCAGGCAAGGCATGTCACCCAGGTTGTGTGACAATTATTTTATATAAATGTATATATATATATATATATTCCATCCACCATCCCTCCTTTACGGAGAACTGCGTTATCTTTCTTTTCTATTGCTAATAAAAAAACTATATATATATGTACTTATATATATATATATGGGTGTATCGAGACTAGTTGGTCATTATGGATAACTAAGTTGCACTTAAATTGGGTGAGCAGGCAAGGCATGTCACCCAAGTTGTGTGACAATTATTTTATATATATGTATATATATATTCCATCCACCATCCCTCCTTTATGGAGAACTGCGTTATTTTTATTGTCTATTGCAAAAAAAAAAACAAAAAAAACTATATATATATACATATATATTTATGGGTGTATCGAGACTAGATGGTCATTATGAATAACTAAGGTGCACTAAAACTGGGTGAGCAGGCAAGGCATGTCACCCAGGTTGTGTGACAATTATTTTATATATATGTATATATATATTCCATCCACCATCCCTCCTTTACGGAGAACTGCGTTATTTTTATTGTCTATTGCAAAAAAAAAAACAAAAAAAACTATATATATATATACATATATATATATGGGTGTATCGAGACTAGAAGGTCATTATGCATAACTAAAGTGCACTAAAATTGGGTGAGCAGGAAAGGCATGTCACCCCAGTTGTGTGACAATTATTTTATATATATGTATATATATATATATATTCCCTCCACCACCCCTCCTCTACGGAGGACTGCTTTATTTTTATTTCCATTGCAAAAATAAAAAATTTTAAAACACAAAAAAAAAAAATAATAAAAATAATTTTGAATGTGTATTCAAATAAGTTTGAATGTGTGTGAACTATATATAAATATATATATACACATGCATATACAGAAATATATACACACACACACATATATATATATATATACACACACACACACAGACACACACTCACATAAACACATACACACACTGTGTACAGTCTTATGCAAAGGTTTGGCACCCCTTGACAAATAACATCTTTTCAATTACAAAAGCAACAATATCAGTTAATACAGTCTCTTTAGGAACTGGGGGAAAAATACACAATATTTTCAGCAAACATTGATGAATAGTTACTTTTTATGCCATAAATTGAACAAAATTACAAAATAAAAACATTATTATGGCACTCTGCAAAAGTTTGGGCACCCTACGTAATCAGTACTTAGTAACACCTCCTCTGCCAGATATCACAGCTTACAAGCGCTTCTTATAGCCAGCTGAAAGGCTTTCAGTTCTTGTACTTGGGATTTTCTCACATTCTTCCTTGCAAAAGGCTTCTAGTTCTGTAATATTCTAATATATCAAGGGCTGTATTGTCAAATAGGAGATCGGCAGCATTCTCCCACCTGAGAAAACTGTACTACAATGCCCTTGATAGTGTGTAGAAACACACTCGTCAGCTCTAGTCCTCCTGTAACAACGCAAAAGGACTGGCAACCCTCAGGTATTTATGCGTGCGATTGTATGATAAATTCACCCTGACAGTCTCACACTTCTCTTGGTACCAACAGGTCTCATGGAATATATAAAAGGCAACTGCAACAATTATACTCGGCACTAAACATCGAGGCACGGAAATGCAGCAGAGCTTGTGTATTTCTCAGGATGCATTCTAGTAAAATGCCCGGAAAATGAGCTAAAGACATATTTCAAGGGGCACTATATAAAACCGATGGAAATTTTACTGATTAAATAAAAGGAAAAGCATCGTTTGAAAAATCACAAATGTTTCTAAGATTCAATGCATCGCTTTTTGACCACATCATAGCGATGAACACATCATTGTTCCTGACAATGTCCTAATACAGAAATAAAACTTTATGTTGGTAAACTCAAAAAGCCTTCAGCTGTCACACTGGCTAACGATCTCAAACGATTATAAAGCAGCATTTTGAAAAGCGCTGTTTTAAAATAACAGATACAACACTTACCTTGTCTTCTGGCCAAATGCTTTTCACGGCTTGGCACTCCAACGGTGCTGAAACGAAATTTGTATTTCCTCCTACCTCGTTGGCCCTTCAGTTCTTCTTTTCTCCCTTTGGATGTTTTTTTCCTTCTTCTTTGGATATTGTATTTTATTTTTGTTTGTTTTTTTTTACTTTGCATGTTTTTCCTTCTTCGGATATTATTTTTTTGGCTTATTTTTTTAGACGATGTTTTTTTCGTCTTCTTTAAAAATTGATTTTTTTCGTCTTCTTTAAATATTGTTTTTTTTTTCATCCTTTTGATGTTGTTTTACGGAACAAGAGCCGTACAGTGCTACTCTATCAGGAGGTAGCGCCAACTGAACGCCTTGAAGCAGTACCCAGCTCTTTTATAGGGAGCGTCAACCCGAAGTCAAGTTCTAGAACGTTGCACTCACTTTTCATTGGTTTCCCAGCTATGCTGTCAGAATAATGTTTGCTGATTGGTCGAAAATTTTAAAACGTACCCGAGTACTGTAAAAAAAACTCAAGATCTTGCTACCCTACGGAGCACCCATAAGGTGATTTTTTTTATACGTTATATGCAGCTATTTGTAGCAGGCCGTAATTAGACTAATCCACCCAAATCACACTAGTGAATGACACAGCAAATCACAGCAATAAAAAAGACCCCTATGGGCAATCCAGCACCCAGACTACAGGTGCCAAAAGGCCCAGCCTGCCTAATAATGAACCCAAAATATACATACAACAAAGAAAAAGACACAAACAAAAAAGAAAATAAAACTAGCCAGCTGCTCCCACTAAACCCCGCTCCCGAGGCCACTAAGCCGGCTGGCTTGATAATACACGATACAACCTCAGATAAAACATATTAAAGCAACACCAGGGAGGTTTACAACCTGATCCTTAAAATTATCGACCCGTAATTCCACCTTGAAAACCCCTAAAGAACAGTAGTTTACCCCATGACTCACTGCCCCATTCAAACAAAAAAAAAACAGGTTTTTGGGGTAACCTTTAGGTCAGCTCTTCAAAACCAGGTATGAGGACTCTTCAGCTAATCAGTCCTCTAATTAGAAATCTAATTAGGGAGTTGCAGCGAAAACCTGCATACACACCGGCCCTTTGCGGATAAGATTGTTCACCCCTGAAACAAGCAAACAGAAAGGCTGCTACACTGCAAATTCAATATGCCCGCCGATGCTCCACCAAATCTATCAGGACCCTGCCTGTCTTTCCCGTGCCTGCTCCTTTGCCAATATGCCCTACCATCGGAACATGCACAGCCATCTCGCCCCGGCTATGCCTCCAGTCCGAACTGCAGTTCCTATACCTGCCTATAATTGCCTGGCTACAATCCATCCCCCAAAATGAAATTGATGACCCAACGATCACAGCTAAGAATTCTATCCCCAAACCACTGGTCTTCCTCCCCAACCGAACGATCATTCACTGACCGTGGTAACTTATAAGGGTTGGTATGATGACCAGTGGTGGACCTCACCGAACGTTTAACTGGTCTCTACACCTCGGGGGGGACATAACCTCCTCCATTATACGAGGCCTACTTGTGGATGCTCTATTGCGACCCCTCCCACCAGCCCTGTCCCCGTAAAATCACAGAGTCCTCATCCGATTCCATTTCTGTTGCCCCTGTGGGCAACCCAGACTCAGGAGACATTACCAGAACATCTTCCCCTGACATAACAACCCCCTGTGGTACTGGACGCAACTCTGTTCGGTGAACTTGACGGACAACCCCGTCCCCCTCCATTGGAGTTGCAGAGTAAACTGCACCCTGATCTTGGGGACACCGAACTACCATATACAAACAGGCATCCCAATGATCCTGTATTTTACCTCGAACATGGTTCCGCAAACACACCAGCTGACCTTCATCAAACCCCTAATCATTAACCAACTCATTGTGTTTCCGATTTCGTGGTGTGGCTTGTTCCTCCAACTAAGCCTTCACATACTCTTGAAGCACCTGCAAACTTTCCTGATGGTTTTGTACCCATTCCTCCAAAGGTCCACCATACTGACTGATCCCGGCAGGAGCCTGAAGATAGTGTATCGGTAATCGAGGCTCACAGCCAGACCTTAAATAAAAAGGCATCATCCAGTCATTTGGTGGGGTGTAGTATTGTAAGCTTCTCTGCTGGAGGAAGTGTGTGAAGCAAATTGTGCAAAAAAAATATTAAAGCAACACCAGGGAGGTTTACATCTAGATCCTTAAAATGATCGACCTGCAATTCCACCTTGAAAATCCAATTACCATATAAAGGATACAAGATGTAAAGATGACAAATGACATGGCACACATTTGTTGTTTAGACTGTTGTGTCAGGTTAATTGAAAGCTGAAGGATCTTAGTGTTTACTAGTCTAAGTAACAGAATGTCTAAACACTGTGCTTGCCTTTATGGGTTTTTAAGCAGAACATATAGGTATAGAAACATATTAACATTACGTTTCACGATTCACTGACTGGAGAATAGGAGAATATACACATCAATATTACTACTTAAGTTAACTAACCCTAATCCCAACCCCTATTGGCACGGAGCCCGCCAGGGTTCAGGTGAGATATAAATCTGTAATCTGTATCAATGGTTTTGCTATCCATACCCACCCTATTAATGTTAGCTTCCCAGGGTTTCTTGTTAGACAAGCTCTGTGTCTCTCTATACCCCCATTTACTGCACGACTGATTGTCCATTTATAAAGAATCAAATAGGGTGAAGATGGTTTTAGTTTACAATTACTCTGGAAGGTGACCAGATTAAAAAAAACTAAATACCATGCCTACGTGTATGTAATCTCCATCACAGTCCCCATTTTCCCCATAATCCTCGTTTTGATAGTGCCAATTTGTGTAATGTGAGTTTTTTTTTTTTTTTAAAAACTGTTATAGAAGAACATACTGGATGCCACATGTGTACAATTACCCCTTTCTAATTAGTGGGGTCCGTTGTGTCAGCTACAGCCTTTACTAACATACACATAAGTATACAGTCTTACAGCACTTTTGTTTTCCTTTTGTATTTAATGGTTTTCCATTTAGGGGGCAGCATGGTGGTGCAGTGGTTAGCACTGTTGCCTCACACCTCTAGGGCCCGGGTTCGAGTCTCCACCTGGGTCACATGTGTGTGGAGTTTGCATGTTCTACCCATGTCATCGTGGGGTTTCCTCCGGGTACTCTGGTTTCCCCCACAGTCCAAAAACATGCTGAGGCTAATTGGAGTTGCTAAATTGCCCATAGGAGTGTATGCGTGAGTGAATAGTGTGTGAGTGTGCCCTGCGATGGGCTGGCCCGCCATCCTGAGTTGTTCCCTGTCTCGTGCCCATTGCTTCCGGGATAGGCTCCAGACCCCCCGCGATCCAGTAGGATAAGCGGTTTGGAAAATGGATGGATGGATGGACAGTTTTCCATTTGAGGAATTAGCAAAAAACTGCAGTGCATGATGGGTAGGATCTAAAGGCTGCCTAACGCCCTTAATTTGTTTGCAATTTCGCCAGGTAGGCTACCTTCTTTAAACTGCGTTTTGCTAGACTACACATTTCGAGATGTTTTATTGTAGTCTTGGTAAATATATATATATAGTTTAGCCTAACCCAGCCACTTAAGGGAGCAAGCCAGCTCAGGTAGGTGCCAGTCCCAAGCCCGGATTAATGGAGAGGGTTGGCGTCAAGAAATAAAGAGAAATAAAGACAACTAATACTCCTAGTTTGCGAGATCTGACTGCAATGGCAGCACTGCTACAAGGGTGTGGATAAATCTATACAAATATCACCTGCATGCACATTACTTCTTTTACAATAACCAACTCCTGATCCATACTGTTAGTCGTGAAAAAAAAAACTATCGTGTACATAGAGGCCCTGTGTAAAAAGATAACTGCCAAGGAAAAGATCAAAAACATTTATTTCAAGGATACAAAGTTTTTATGGTCATGTACAGTGTACAGTGCAATTCTTATTTGATTAACTTGAATGTCTCCACAGACTAGACGATTAAACAAATAAAGCAGCGCAACATTACAATAACTAATAACAAATAAACAAAGCTCACGAGTACTATTACAGTATTTATATCATTTATTTAAACTTAATTTTACCAGGTAAATTAACTACAAAGCAGTTACCACTGCTTTACCTGCTTCTCGGGAGAAATAGCAGATATACGTCATGTATGTGACTAAATTCTTAAGCCAATAAGGGCAAAGTTGTGTCGTAATGGAGGCGGATCCAGTTTGTGCAGCCGGTTAAAGACACTACGGGCATGTAAATGGAGAACGAAATTATAGTTATACCGAATCTCCTACACACAATACCAAGGTTACCAACTTTGGTCAGCTGACCGGAGTGAGACGTTCAATTCCCGTAAGATTTCTTTGCGCCAGCCTGAGAGTCTGAAAACACGTCACACCAGATGCATGAGAGATGGAAACCTGGGATATTCAGTCGAATCAGATCAAATATGATGCTAAGTTAGTACTAAGTTAAAATATGTTCCGGACTTGTAACATGCACCCATGATTTGGAACAGTCAGCAGGCTGTCTCTGGCCACGCCCCCTACACTCGGTCCGGCCCCTGGCTTTTCCTGAATTCTGATTCCTTTAGATAAACATTGACTTCATTGATATTGTTATTGATTTATCGACAGACCATCATACGTTTTAGACGTTATAATAACAACACTCTATTGATCCCCAAAGAGAGAAATTCTCTCCTTGCCTGCCCCCTCTTACTGTCCATGATACACAAGCACATATGTAGAAAAACGTCAGCTTGGAAGCCAAGGCTGGACTTAACCTACTCCTTAGGGTTCAACTGGAAACTGCCCCATGGCCGAGCGGTCTAAAGCCTCCTGCGCAGCGAAAATGGCCTTTCAAAGTAAGGGGTATTCTGTTCTCCGAAGTAAGGCGTGGGTTCGAATCCAACTTCCGACAAAAGTTCTTCAATCGCTACAGCAGAATTTGAGCCACTGATCGGCTTTAATTGCTTTGTTTTATTTTTGCGTTTCAGGCAAAACTACATAACACTTAAAGACACTACGGGCATGTAAATGGAGAACGAAATTATAGTTATACCGAATCTCCTACACACAATACCAAGGTTACCAACTTTGGTCAGCTGACCGGAGTGAGACGTTCAATTCCCGTAAGATTTCTTTGCGCCAGCCTGAGAGTCTGAAAACACGTCACACCAGATGCATGAGAGATGGAAACCTGGGATATTCAGTCGAATCAGATCAAATATGATGCTAAGTTAGTACTAAGTTAAAATATGTTCCGGACTTGTAACATGCACCCATGATTTGGAACAGTCAGCAGGCTGTCTCTGGCCACGCCCCCTACACTCGGTCCGGCCCCTGGCTTTTCCTGAATTCTGATTCCTTTAGATAAACATTGACTTCATTGATATTGTTATTGATTTATCGACAGACCATCATACGTTTTAGACGTTATAATAACAACACTCTATTGATCCCCAAAGAGAGAAATTCTCTCCTTGCCTGCCCCCTCTTACTGTCCATGATACACAAGCACATATGTAGAAAAACGTCAGCTTGGAAGCCAAGGCTGGACTTAACCTACTCCTTAGGGTTCAACTGGAAACTGCCCCATGGCCGAGCGGTCTAAAGCCTCCTGCGCAGCGAAAATGGCCTTTCAAAGTAAGGGGTATTCTGTTCTCCGAAGTAAGGCATGGGTTCGAATCCAACTTCCGACAAAAGTTCTTCAATCGCTACAGCAGAATTTGAGCCACTGATCGGCTTTAATTGCTTTGTTTTATTTTTGCGTTTCAGGCAAAACTACATAACACTTAAGAGGTGCAGGATGATCTGTCTTGCTCTCGCGAGGTTTTTGTACGACGTGACATGGTGACATAATGCAGCGGACGATAAAAATCTAACCACAATGCATTGCGTCAGGACCAGAATGTATTGCTTTAAGCCAGCGCTGTATGTGGGTACATGAAGTGGAAAGCACCCAATAACAAACATAACATTTAAAAAAAATCTACAAACTAGTGGGAATATAAAATAAAATAAATGTGTCTGGGCAAATTGGTAAGTTAAATTAAATCGTTTTAAGCAGTGTTAAGCAGTGTGTGGTTTTAAGCACGAGTAGCATGTACCGTGTTGACGGCGCATGAACGTATCTTGGCAGCACATGTAAAACTTAGATTTGCAAGCGGGATGTGAAACAGCATTTAGGTGTTTAAAACAGCAATAGAGTGCGTGTTTGTTCACGCAGTTACAATGTTTAGTTGTTATTTCTGTGGAACATCAGTGCAAACCCTTAGGGAACATGTTTTACATGTCAAACTTCACCGTCATGAACCACGATGCGTGTTCAAGTGTGGCGCTACAGATTGCCACAATACGTTTCGTTCATATGGGGAATTTAAGGCTCATTTTTACCGTAAACATAACACAGATTCATATATTGATACTACAAATGCCCTTACGGTGTTTACGTGTAATATGTCTATGTGCCAGCGCCAATGTCGCGATGTCAGATCACTAACAGCTCACTTAAAGGAACATATAGCCGAAGGACGTGTTGTGACATGTCCGGTGACAGGATGCGACCATACGTTCACTGTGAGATCGTCGTTTACAGCCTACATGTCCAGGAAACACAGACAATGTTCTGTGGACAGTATAAGAGATCTTTATAAGGAGACAGTTTCTCAGTTTCTTGAAACTGAACCGTTAGTTACAGGCCCTACAGAGAGATTTAGTGAGACTGATGAAGGTGAAGTCCATCTTACAGAAAATTTCAGTGACCTTTTTCTTAGAAATATTTCTCTTTTCTACTTGAAATTACATGGGCAGTTTCTTCTGCCAGCATCAACTATACAAAATATTATTGAAGAGATGCTAAGCATACATGAACTAGGACAGACATATACTTTGAATAAATTAAGTGCATTCCTGAAAAGTGACTTAACTGAATTAACAGATGAGGTTATTGGTAGTATATGTGATGTTGTGAAGGAATCTGACCTTTTCACCATTAGTCATGAAGGACCAATGAGAACCAATTTTTCAAGAACTAGGGCTTTTAAACAGATGTTTAGATACACAGAACCTGTAAAGTTGTACTTAGGAAGGGATGAAACAAGGTCACAGAGGTTTGCCTACTATGTTCCATTGAAAGACACTTTGAGACATTTACTGGAGTCAGACTTATGGCAGAATTGTGCTGCACAGGGTACATACGTACCATACACTGATGTGCTTTGTGATGTCAGTGATGGTCAGGTATATAAAAACAATGAGTTCTTTTCTCAAAACCCATCATGTCTAAAACTAATTCTATATCAAGATTCTTTTGAGGCGGTGAACCCATTAGGTTCAGCAAAAAGCAGCACAAAGTAGTAGCTGTATATTTGTCTCTGGCTAATTTACCACCTCATCAAGTACAGACCACATGTCACTTGTAATGCTGTGTCAGGAAAAAGACTTCAAACACTTTGGCCATGACAAAGTTTTCTCAAGGCTCATTGCAGACTTAAAAGACCTGGAAGACAATGGAATAACGGTGGCAGAGGAAAAAGTAAAAGGGACTGTTTTGTGCATTGCAGGGGACAATTTGGGGTCTCATAATATCGGTGGATTTACAGAAAATTTTTGTTTTTCTGAATATTTCTGCAGGTATTGCCGAACAACCCGAACAGATTTTCAAACAGATCCAAATGCATTTTACAGTCTGAGGAACAACAAAACGTTGAAGGTATAATATCTGAGTTTTAATTCATTGAATTACTTCGATGTTTGTATGCCTGGCCTGCCACCTTGTTTAGGCCATGACATTTTTGAGGGTATCCTTTCCTATGATTTAGCCCTTTACCTGAAGTACTTCATCAAGCAGAAAAAGTGGTTCACTTATTCAATTCTGAATAGACGCATTAAGAAATTTAAGTACAGTGGCTCTGATGTGTTGAGTAAGCCATGTGCAGTAAACTCCAATGGAGTAAAGCTTTATGGTCAGGCTGTTCAGAACTGGAATTTTCTAAGACTTCTTCCTGTGATCATGTGTGACAAGGTGAAAGAGCCCACAGATGATGATTGGCAGTTGACCCTTCAGCTAAAAGACATTGTGGAGCTGATTTGTGCACAGAAAATTTTATTGCCAGAGGTTGCATACCTTGACGTTCTTATCCAAGAATATCTTGCTTGTAGATTTTCTTTCTTTCCAGGACATAGGTTAAAGCCTAAGCATCACTACTTGCGACACTACCCTGCACTGATTTTAAAGTTTGGTCCTTTGATCAGGTTGTGGACAATGCGATTTGAAAGTAAATAAGGCACCATGGCAACAACAGTCAGAACAGCATCCAGTTCACAGCTAGTTTTAAAAATTGCTTTAACGCAGAGTGATTACAGGAAATAGGTGTACTGCTTAATATTAATTAAATTATTAAAATGTGCTAATAATAGACATATTTGTCAGTCAGACATTGTGCTTTTTAAAGAGCAGAAGGGATACATTAAATTACGATTATATTGTCCTTACTGTATATATTTTTACATTTTTCCCCTCAATGATATAAATATTTTCCCCCCTGACATATAATCAGTGTAAGCACACAAACACATTGGCCGGTTATCCTATTCATTCAGTTCCACGGACAGTGACCTGTGTTACTGTGCTGTGACATCTGGTTCCTTCATTGGCTCTGTATATTTCTATAAATGACTAAATGGCTCTGTTGTAGAAATTTCCAGCCAGAGACTTGGTTCCTATATAACGAGAAGATTTTATTTTTACTCGGACTGAGAAGCTACAGAAAATCATCTCTGCATGTGATCTCCCCTTTACTGCTCAAGCAGAGCACACGCACATCAGCAAGTGTCAAGGCAGCAAGTGCATACAAACAACTTCTCAGGGCCTTCAGGAAGAGTCAGACTGCGGTGTCATTCAGAGATACCATTGTCTAAGACTTGCACTAAAACATTCTATGCACTTGGGCATATTTAAACAAAGTAGTATGGTACCTATGTCAGAATCCATCCCTGCCTTGTCCTGTTCACATGTCACTGGCCATCCTATTCTCTCCTCTGTCTTGTACCCCTTAGCCCATAGTGTGTTTGCCTGCTCATCGGGCCACCATGTGGCTTAACGGGCCAAGTGGTTGGCCACCGTGCCTGACTCCCCTTTTGATTGTGGGTTTTGAGGATATCAGTGGGTCTGTGTTTTCATGATTGTCCCCCAGGCCACCATGCAGCTCAGCCCTTGATTCCAACTACAGTAGCAATCAGGTGGTTCTCGGTCTACTAGGACTGTATAACAGGATTCTTCACCCATTCTATCTTTACTCCTTCAGCCGCATACATGAGTCAGACCTATAGGTTATTCAAATTCCGTCCTGCCAAATTTACTGGACAGGAAGTGGACACTGCAAATGAATGTGTGAATACGCCAATACCTACATCTTTACAAGTTACATTAAGGGGTTTGGTACAGTAAATGGCTGTGAGGTGGGATTTCTTCTTTATGTCTGTTTGTAGCCCGTCCACCAGCAGCTGCTGCTGTATTTATCACACCAAGCAGGGAAAGTATATTGCTAAATTTTCCTTAGTTCAATTACGCTTGATTAAGCTAATTAAGCCGGCTATGTTATTTACATTCAGAAGGATGCCGCCATATTGGGTTATACACAGATGCCACGATAGCTCACACTCACATTCCCTCTTCATTATTTTTCTAAACACACTCTATCCTGCCTTGTCACCTGCAACAAGATCTCACTCCCTGTAGCAATAAAAGTCTTTCTTATGATTGAGCAGATTTCTGCTTCTCTCCTAACCATGGGCATCCAAAGTAAGATGAAGCAAAATGTTAGGAAATTTGATAACACATGGTTACTCTTTTGGTAACAGTGACTTTGGTTTTATTTTGATAGATGTAAACTACATAATATGGTCTTAACCTTGTTTTCTGTCCTAAAAGCAAACTTTTATGTTACAGGAGAAAAGTGCACAGCTGCTTGGATCAACCCCAGCTAATCAGCGCATATGGGAATCTTTTCAAAATACCATGTGAGTCTTATGCAATTTACCCAATTAATATAAGCTCTTTAGATGACGCTTAAATAATCAATTCCCATCAACTTAGTGTCAAAACACAAACTCAGTGGCAAAAAAGTGAAGGGCAACAGACTAAGTTGTGAAAATGAAATCTGCATGTGATGAAAGGGCATGTGACTGTATCGCGATGATTATAATCATCAGATCAAACGGACCACGGAGTTGGCGGTATGGTCACACTGCTGGTCCCATGTCAGTAGGGTATAGCACACCCCTGGGCCCGGATACTACTAGGATGTCACTGGTGTACCACTGTGCCGTCAGAGTGTGGTGTGTCACTCCACAGCATTGGCAGGATTGCTCCTCTCCCTGCAGCGCCACCATACGCACATGACGGTCATCTGTGGTACTGCAGAACTGAGATGTATCGCTGAACATGGTAGGACGCCAGTCGTCATCAGTCCATCAGTCCATGCCTCCCAGTGACTACACCACTCCAAACGCAACCGTTTCTGTGCTATTGTGAACGGCAGCCTATGCATGGGACGGTGAACCCGTAGTCCAGCTGATGCCAGTCATCGCGACACGATGATATAGGGTGTTGTAGAGAGTCCAGTAGCTGTGTCCATATATCAGGCGCAGGTGTCATGGGGATCTGTGATGCTTGGAGCACAATCCGACGATCCTTCCTTGGCGTGGTCTGTCTTGGATGACCAGAAACTTCACGACGTGTGTGGATGCCTCACGTGCCCATTGGTTTCAATATCAGGCCACTGTGATATCCGCATGGCCCACATGCAATTGCAGCACATGACCACCTGGCTTCATGTAAACCCGCAATGCAACCCTATCAAACTCCGTCAAGTGCCGTTAACACTGTCTAATGTGACTACGAGGCATCCTGTGTCTGGTGATTAAACATGCCAACTCCTTGCAATTTGAATCATTTACATATCCATCACTGGTCTGCACATGTACCAGATTACATCTTTAATCGGATAGTTACTTCTGGGTTCTCAACTTTTTTTTTCATAATACCCCTTAAGTGTATATGCCCTTCACTGATGAGAAATTCATCAACATCTAAGTCCTACATTCATGTACAATGCATATTAAATGAATATTTTGTCACTATTAGTTTTGATGTATCATTCTTTGAATGCACTCAATTGAATCATGGACAGTGGTTCCACATGGAAAAAAATGAATATTCCGAAAAGGAAAAATCCTTCTTCGGTTGATACATTCACTTTGTGTTCTGAGAATTTTTCCCTTGAGTGCCTTGTACAGTATGTCTAGTGTGTTTTTGGTGTGAATGTGGCCATAATCATACAAGGAAAAAACCACTGACTTGTAGTGAACATGTAAAACCGCAACATGCAGTGTCATACGTAACTGAAATAAGAAATGC
This sequence comes from Brienomyrus brachyistius, assembly GCF_023856365.1. Classification (NCBI taxonomy): domain Eukaryota; kingdom Metazoa; phylum Chordata; class Actinopteri; order Osteoglossiformes; family Mormyridae; genus Brienomyrus; species Brienomyrus brachyistius. Next base: position 478,953 of record NW_026042358.1, on the reverse strand, counting down.
TGGATTGCCTGAGTTGCATGCGTGCATGTTTTTTAATATGGGCAACATGGTTCCCTGAGATGCCTCAGTGTTGCTCACCGCCATCTCTAACACACAACCTCACAAACCATCTTAAAACTACTGAAAGAAATAATTGGCTACACTGCAGCTCCACTGTTTTGTTTGGCACCCCTGCATGTCCTGCATTGTGTGGGGAAAAAAGCTGAAGGCTGAGGAATGTTACATAACACAGCTAGAATGTAAAAACTCTCTCTGGTGTAATTCACTGCGTAAAACCAATGGTCCTAAGTGTGGTGTCTTCTTCATAACACTCCCTGATGTTTGTGTCCGTGACCATGAGATAGGGTGGCTGCTTTTCTTCCTTGCTTTCCTTGTATTCCTACGTTTCCTCCCCAGCCTTGGTTGGTAGGTCAGGCAGCATCACCTTGTTTTAATAGACCCAGGTGCAATTTATCTTGAAATTAGACTCAAGTGCAGAAAATGTTCTATCAGAAGTCTTTGACAATCTCTGAATTACACAGAAATCTGACTTCTTCTGAAGCTGTGAAATTGTTCATCTGTATTTGCTGCATTGGTACTTGTTGATGTGCGTGTGCCCTGCTTAAGGAGTAAAGGGGAGATGACATGCAGAGCTAGTTTTCTGTAGTTTATTTTCTTTGTCTGAATAATAATATTCTCTTCATATAGGAACCCAGTCTCTGGCTGGAAATTTCTACAATAGAGCCATTTAGTTATTTCTAGAAAAATATTTAGAGCCAATGACCTGATGTCATAGTAACACAGGTCACTGTCCGTGGTGCTGAATTCTCTACTTGATGGGCTGGTGCTGAATGAATAGGCCAGGTGTCTGTGTGCTTCCACTGACTGGCACCCAGACATATAATGACTTTTAACAATGAAGGGGGAAAAGTCCAGACAGGAAATTAGTCAACAGTAATTAGTAATCAAATATAGTTCTCATTTATCATTATGTAAATTTCAAAAACCTTTTCTGACTATTAATCTGCACGTTGCAATAATTTAATATTAACTAACTTGCTGTAACGTAAAGTGAAAAACAAGTTTTAAAACTAGCTGTGAAATTTTTGATGCTGTTGACCTGAATGTTGTTGCCAGAGCCTTAGGATACGTCTCTACACATAAGTGAGGGGATGGATGCACTATTCTATGGAGGCTTCTGAAGAGAATTATTATCCCAAATTTAAATTGAGAGAGATGATTAATTCCTTTTTAATGCAGTCTGCCTTAAGAGCCCCTGTTCTGCCGTTGATCTTTTGCATGGATGCTATCATGTATTAGTTTACTCTATGAAATTTAGTTTGAATTTTGATCACATGTCAAACTAAAGCATTTTGGACTGGATTCCTGAGTTCTTTTTAACGCTGTTAAGTTACATTTTTATTTCAGCATAATTACAAGTTCCCGCAGGGAAGAAATAAGTCAGTTACTTAATAAATGACTATAAAGTAGTTGCTGCAGTATATATTCCATAAATTTACTGAACTGGAGTTTTATGCATCCTTACAAAGTAATAACTGTATGTGTTCTTTAAGTATGAAAGAGTTTAGGACATTGTCACCTGCAGTGGACGGCCACGTGTCCCCATAATTATAACTTTAGATTATATTTCTGCATGACTGAGTATTCACTGAGTACCTGGTAGTGTTGGATGATATTTACGTCTCATATTTACCATTTATGTCAGTCTTCAAAGTGTGTGGATTATTAAGGTTGGTCTTGGTTGTTTTCTTCCCTGGAGAAACAGAAGTTTAATGCCATGATGCCACAGCAGCTCGCCGTTCCTGTCAGTACGGTGGAGGTAAGAGTTTGAAACATTCATCAGCCTGTCAGCTACGCATCTCGCCTGGACATGGGACTCAGCTTTTATTCTTCCATAATACCGCTTAAGTACCTCACTCTACTCAATCTCAGTACTGTTTAAGGGTAAATAACTTTTGTCACTGACTGCCAGAGATTATGGCAATTAAATGGAAAATATGAAGCAGACATATGAAATACAGTGGGCTGTTTGCAGTAAGTTGGGCTTAGGGTTAGTAATGGGGCTTTTTCCACTGACTTCTGCTTCTGTGCCCTTTCTTCACACTGCTGTTCAACTGTCCTCTTTATAGGAGGGAGGAGCAGCGCAAATGCAGCCGACAGATATAAAGCCATGTGCTGGCAGCAGACGCTTCGCACCCCTTAATAGCATATCTGTTGCTGGTAAGACTGTCTGTGCTGCCGGTCATCTCAGTAACCAGGTGAAACTCCCCAGGCAAGATCAGGACAATGTTGTGTTGAGTTTCAGTGAGTTTCCTGTGTGTAAAGCCAGTTTTGGGGTCAATGTGGAGCCTGGTCCAGTCATGAGCTGGGGAGACGTGACCAAGGCTGCACTGTTACTCTTGTGTGTCTTTTCATTCAAAACTCTTTTTTTTTTTATTTCCCCATAGTGTCCATCATCTTGAGCAGCACCGGCTGTCATTTAGCACAAAAGATGCCTGTTCAGTTTTCCATCTGAACAAGGGCCCTCTGGACCCAGGTGTGCACTACATGAGCACTTTGTTCCTGACTCCTTATCAGCGTTTACATTTACACTCTCAGCCAGTCTTTAATCTGCAAAGTTACGCTTGGTGAGATTTATACAGACACGAGTAAAGAGGATTTTTTCACTTTTCCCAAATTCCCTCTAAGTCTGTATTTTCACCTCTTGAATGCTGGGATTTGTAGGCCCAGCTCTTCACCATGTATAACAACATCACCCTCAACGCTAGAGAAACCAAGGAGCTGATCCTGGACTTTCGCAAACGGATGACTCCCCAAAGTCCTATCTACATCGCAGAGGATGCTGTAGAGGCTTCAACAGCTTCCAGTTCCTCGGGCACACAGCTTCTGGCGGTCAAAGGCATCGTCTTCAGGTGCTGCCTCAGAAAAGCAAGCAGCACCTTGAGAGACTCTAGCCACCCAGCACTGTCACTTTTCACCTTCCATCCATCCATCTGCACAAGCATTTCCAGATTTAGAGACAAGTTTCCTCCCCATTGCTGTTAACCAGCCAGTGACGCTGACATTTCCTCACACTGCCACTGTTACCTCATTCTGTACTGTTACTGTGTCTGTCTATGCTGGTGCCATTACTTTAATTTTATTTATATAGTATTATCACTGGTTATACTGTTGAGGTGCAACTACAGACAATTTTTCTTTGAATTAATCTAGCGACTATTTTCCCAAGCTGTTGATTCATCAAAACTATTATTTTTCCTCCAGAAAATCAGATTGACCGTTTAAGTTAATATTATTTTAAGAACAACACAAACTACGTCATTGCGGGGTTTTAGATAATGGACACTATACAGATATTTTTTTCGCCCACCATTCAATAAGCAGATAAGTAACTTGTCTAAAATATTTAGATTTGTATTGTGATCCCCAAAAGTTAGTAATCTGTATAAAATCAGTGTATCTTTGTTTTTTAAATTTGATTCTGTAAATCAATGTACACTGAACAAAAATATAAACGCAACACTTTTGTTTTTGCTCCCATTTTTCATGAGATGGACTTAAAGATCTACAATTCATTCCAGATACACAATATTACCATTTCTCTCAAACATTTCTCACAAATCAGTCTAAATGTGTGATAGTGAGCACTTCTGCTTTGCTGAGATAATCCATCCCACCTCACAGGTGTGCCACATCAAGATGCTGATCTGACATCATGGGTAGTGCACAGGTGTACCTTATACTGCCCACAATAAAAGGCCACCCTGGAATGTGCAGTTTTGTCTCACAGCAAAATGCCACAGATGCCACAAGCATTGAGGGAGCGTGCAATTGGCATGCTGACAGCAGGAATGTCAACCAGATCTGTTGCTCGTGCATTGAATGTTCATTTCTCAACCATAAGCCGTCTCCAAAGGCGTTTCAGAGAATATGGCAGTACATCCAACCGGCCTCACAACCGCAGACCACGTGTAACCACACCAGCCCAGGACCTCCACATCCAGCAGGTTCACCTCCAAGATCGTCTGAGACCAGCCACTCAGACAGATAATGCACGGCCCCATGTTGCAAGGATCTGTACACAGTTCTTGGAAGCTGAAAATGTCCCAGTTCTTGCATGGCCAGCATACTCACCGGACATGTCACCCGTTGAGCATGTTTGGGATGTGCTTGACCGGCGTATACGACAGCGTGTACCAGTTCCCACTAATATCCAACAACTTCGCACAGCCATTGAAGAGGAGTGGACCAACATTCCACAGGCCACAATTGACAATCTGATAAACTCTATGCGAAGAAGATGTGTTGCATTGCATGAGGCAAATGGTGGTCACACCAGATACTGACCGGTTCTGAGTCCCCAGACCCCCAATAAAGCAAAAAACTGCACATTCCAGGGTGGCCTTTTATTGTGGGCAGTATAAGGTACACCTGTGCACTACCCATGATGTCAGATCAGCATCTTGATGTGGCACACCTGTGAGGTGGGATGGATTATCTCAGCAAAGCAGAAGTGCTCACTATCACACATTTAGACTGATTTGTGAGAAATGTTTGAGAGAAATGGTAATATTGTGTATCTGGAATGAATTGTAGGTCTTTAAGTCCATCTCATGAAAAATGGGAGCAGAAACAAGAGTGTTGCGTTTATATTTTTGTTCAGTATAGAATAAGCCCAGATTTTAACCTAAAAATTTTCCTCAAATGTTTATTCAGTGGAGATAAGTACAACCTCTAAAGATAGGCATACACCCGTTTTGGCAGTGTCTCCGGATCCCATGACAAATAATGCCTTCAGTACATCCTCCTCAACCCACACTGAAAGCAGAAGTGCTATGGGCTTTGCAAACGGTTTGCCGACATCACTCCTATACGTCCAATGATGACATTCACACCGTCTCCAGGGTGATGTTCCCTGACTCGCAGGGTCACTTGTGGTAAAGATAAAACCGCTTTTCTTGCGCGATTTGGACTCGCTCCATATATTAAAAGGGAGCTTCGTTGTCATGTTTGACGTAAGTATGAACAGGACCATCAAAAGAAAACAACTGGATGTGCATGTCAGGTATTGGGTGAATTATGAGAATGGCTCTCGAGTGCAGTCCTGGTTCTGGGATCACAGTACATGAGCCACTCCACCGCTGAAGACTTACTGGAGAAGTTTAAGGTAAGCCATTCAATAACATTTAAACTCATTAACGAACCCATGATTTTTAAATATCCATGGTTTATCTTTACATGTGTTTAAATGGGAGAACCATATTTATTGGTAAGCATATTTTAAAGATTTTATTGCTGCTTCATGGCTTTTGCTGCAAAAAAAATAGTTCATTGAGGAAATAGAATGTTTAAGTGTTGTGTAGCAACATGTACAGCTGTTGTACAGGCAAAAACTCTGGCTCAGTCCAAAGGAGGTGGATATAGGAATGGCTGTCATCAAGGTGGGACTTCTGTGAATTCACTGGTATCTTTACATACAAATGTATCAAACAATTGTGAAGTAAAAAATATGTGAATAACATGGAGTTTGAGCTGGTTTGATATGTACAGCTGAGGTAGTGTTAACCTTGGGCTGAGTGTGCAGAAAGATTCTGGAAATTTGACAAACCATCTTTTTGTCAGAGACAGTCAGGAGCCAAAGGCAGTGGAAGTGACCTTGGTGTCCTTCAGATTAAAAAAAATTGCCAGATTGTGCTCTCAAAAATGTGCAAAAAGGCCTTGGATAAATGCCCTCTGAAGTACTCGATTGTACATGAGATGACGTGCTTGGACCCAAACAAAATGCACACCAGCCAGATAACTGCCAGCAGAAAAGGAGAAATCTCATGCAGAAGTTTGCGCAGGAGAATCGGTTGGCAGGCAGGATATCTGCTGGTAAATCATAGGATAAGAATAGGATAGTTCAGAATATTATTTTTAAATTATGCTTTTCTTTTTTCACATCTAACTGAATCAGGGACGGATTACAAACCGGGTTAGCGGGGCCGCTGCCCAGGGGCCCTTGGGGTGCAGGGGGCCCGTGGGCCCCAAGCCCAAAACAATTTGCAACGCTTATCAGCAATGTATTTTCGTTTGTCTATTTTAGAGGGCCTACATTCTTTGATCCTCTGCCTACAAGGTCCCCTGACCCTATAGGGAGGGTGTTTGGCTGCCAAGGGCCCTTGACTTGTGGTGGTTGTGGTGGTGGTGCAGGTGGTGGTGGTGGGGGGGGGCCTCGCGAACGTTTTACCCAGGGGCCCACACAACCCATAATCCGTCCCTGAACTGAATAGTGTTAACACGTAGATTTTAGCAGTATTTAGAAGACCGACTCTTGGTGTTTGAAAAGAAGCATCAGCCCAGTTATATTTTCTTTGATGAGCCTAGAGATATCTCAAGATTAAATTAAAATGATTGCACATTTATGGTATCATAGGAAAATTGGGTTATAAATCACTTTCCTATTCTACATGTGATTCTGTGTATTGACATTGTTGATCTGCATCTAATCTACTGTAATTAATGTAATTACAGGTGATGCAATATCCCAGCAGTCTGATAATCACCTGCACAATGAGGCAAAAGGCTTGGATTTTATATCCTTCATTCCTTCAGCACCATCCAAAGTTGATGTCTTTTTACATCAAAAAGTTAGTGGGCCTTATCCTGACCTCTGGATGTTCTGCAAGAACTTGCTGCTGCTGTCCTATGGGCAAGCCGAAGTGGAACGAATAGAGGTGGAGACCTGCAACTTATCAGAGGAAACAGTTGTTGCACAGAGGCTTATATGCGACCATGTCAGAGTGTGTGGGGGAGCAACCAAAGCGCCTCTGACCAAAGGTGAAAGATGAGCGAAAAGCAAAAAAGAAAACTTGAGGAACTCAAGAGGAAGAGAGTCTCACTGGAAAGTGTATGTGAGAGTTTACAAAAGGATGCTGAGCACATGGCAGAGGAAGCAGAGAGTGCTGCTGGAACCAAAAGGGCAACATTACTTACCAAGTCCAATACTCTGAGCCGACGAGCGAAGGAGGAGAAAGAGCAGTTGGTGGTCTTAAATGCAGATACTGAAGAATAGGCTACTGAACTGTGACTCCTAACACATCAAGAGTGAATCGGTGGAAACAAAAATATTTAGGTTCTTTGCATTTTTGGAGTATTTTACTTTCTGTGCCTGTTTGTACATTGTTCACAGCCATAATACTTTATAATTACAAGGTAGTTTTATGTTAGAGCTCTTGCTCCAATAAATATGTGCCTTGTAATTAACTAAATTCTAGGCTATTCAGTTTTTTTTGCCCTCGTGATGGTCGTGGGTTGTGAAAAAAGCCTTCTTCTTAGGGGTACCGCTGGGGCCAGCCGGGCGTATGTCGTGGCTTCAGTGAGTACTTATGTTTGTCATGCTGCCTGTGTACTTTATAGCGGCACAACATATTTCTGCAAATTGCATGCGTCAAATTGTCTGTCTCTCTTAAAAAATATGAAGTGTCACCAAAATTTTAAACGGGGAATCAATCTCAATGAAAAATATTCGTCAAGTAACGTTTCTAAAATAATATAGACATACTAATAATTATATATTAATAAATCGGATGAACGATGCATCCCAAATTGTATCCGCTGCGCACTTCTTAATCAGGGCAATCGCATCGTGGAAGTTTCTGCAGACGCCCAAAAAGACTTACTTAAGAAAACTGTTGCATGATAATTTGTACCATTTTCAAGGGTGGGGGGCGTGCAGTAGATGCCCCCTTTATTTTTGTGCTTCTGCCGTTCAAACCGAGCAGCACTGAGTTTGTCATGGCACCTGACGCCAAATCTACTGCTTAGCTGCTACAGACAGAACTATCTTCAAATCACCACTAGGGGGTGTCAATGCTGCAGCTTCGTTCTATGGTTGATCTTTTTCAAAGACAGTTTTTTTTCTCTCTCTCCACATAATCAACTTAACTGATTAGCGTGCTTTCATAGTAATGGTTTTTAATCCGTGTTAATCTTCTGAACAATGACTAGTAAAGGTTCTATGAGGTTGTCCTACTTACTATGGATTTTAAGTTTTTTATCAAGGTGTTAAAACGTACCACAGTTGCCAGTCCTGTGTTTTATGTCTAGCAATTTGTACAGTTTCTTCAGTATAAACACATGCCATGATCTGTGAGAATCTCCTCCAGAACTCTGCATTTCCTCAAGATCTTTTTGTAATATTGCATCATGGCACTGCTCAGAACAACACAGATGGTGCATAACAACACAAGGGAGTACAAGACAACATGGTGCAGAAACAGTGCGATACAAAGCAGGACAAAACTGGATGATACGTGGTCAGTGGTGGATAAAGTGCAGTAACAGCTGTACAGTGCAGCTGCCGTGGAAATGACTGTTACAGGGGATGCAAAAGCTGCAGGTTTGAATTGTTTGGCGAATGAAGCTGTTCATGAATCTGCTAGTCAGTGTTTGTGGATGGTGGTCAGAGTCCTGGATTATAGACTGAACCTTGTTACTGTGGCAGTTAAAGTACAGCTGGTCAATGGAGGGCAGTTCAGTGCGAATGATGTTCTTAACAGACTTCGCAATGTACTGCCTTCCTGTCATGTGGCTCCACCATACCATAGTACTACTGTAAGAACTAGGGATGTAACGATACATTCAACTCACCATTTGATACGATTCACGATTCTGAGTTCACGATACAATTTTCTAATTTTTTGCAGAATGAGCTGCAGACAAATATATTCAAAAATATTCTTATATTTATCTTTCTGAACTGTTGACACTGTTGTGAACAGTGCAACTGAATTTGAATAAAATACTGTTGAAAAAAATCCCAAATCAAAATAAGTAAATAAAAAAAAAATAAATCAAATAAATAAGCTAATGTTTGCATGTGCAGCTTTTTAGCGTGCTTTGCCCTTTTAATAATCTTCACTCAGCTCACGGTGGTGCCAGTGGACCTGTTTGTGTATGTTATCAGTCTATTACAATGTTTGCATGCAGTTTATGTCTTGTCTGTGCTTTTCTCGCTGTTTCCTCCTCGTTTGTGATTACCGGAAAGCTAATATGCTGCCACACCGCCAATTGAAGATCGGGGGGTGCGTCCATCCATCCATTTTCTGAAACCACTTAATCCCAACTGGGATCGCGGGGGAGACCGGAGCCTATCCCGGGAACAAGGGGCGCAGACAGGAACCAAGCCCAGGCAGTCACCTACACACCGCAGGTCGCACACACTCACACAACTACAGGGCCAATTTAGACTCACCAGTCAACCTATCCTGCATGCTTTTGGACCGTGGGAGGAACCTGGAGTCCCCGGCGAAAACGGGGAGAGCATGCGAACTCCACACAGAAAGGGCCCTGGACCGAAGCCAGCACTAACCACTGTGCCGTCCTCAGTTTCAAATTCATTCATCATCTCGCGTTCGCTCAAAACCAAAAACTGACGTACGATGTCGACGTGATACGCAGTGACATCTGACGTCAAACTCACATTGTGAAATCAAATGTAATATTACACCAGTTTTTCTGTTAAAGTACTGTGAAGTACTCCTACAATAGTGATTCATTTTCCACATCAGCCGGTTTAAATCTTCATGCATTTGCACCGATTTTTAACTGATTTGTGATTCATCATTACATGCCAGGGCCAGCAGCTCTGCATGGCTCGACCCTCATAAACATTCTCCACACATGCTGTTCAGGCAGTGGCCACAGAAATTCCCCCAGTGAACTTTATGCTTTCTGTCGGAGAGTATGCTGTGTTCTGGCCTTAAACCCTGCATACTACTTTGCAGACTTTGATCCTCTTAACAACAATTGGCATTTCTGGTGGCTGAATATCCATCCATCCGTCATCCAACTGCATGCTTAAAAGCTGTGAATAATAGTAATAATTCTTAAAATTGCAACTATCTAGAATTTCAGCCTAGTTACTCAGCTAAATTACTATTTAAACCTAGAATAATTTCTATAAGGGGCGGCATGGTGGTGCAGTGGTTAGCACTGTCGCCTCACACCTCTGGGACCCGGGTTCGTGTCTCTGCCTGGGTCACATGTGTGTGGAGTTTGCATGTTCTCCCCATGTCGTTGTGGGGTTTCCTCTGGGTACTCCGGTTTCCCCCCACAGTCCAAAAACATGCTGGGGCTAATTGGAGTTGCTGAATTGCCCGTAGGTGTGTGTGTGTGAGTGGATGGTGTGTGAGTGTGCCCTGCGATGGGCTGGCCCCCCATCCTGGGTTGTTCCCTGCCTCGTGCCCATTGATTCTGGGATAGGCTCCGGACCCCCCGCGACCCAATAGGATAAGCGGTTTGGAAAATGGATGGATGGATAATTTCTATATGTGTGATAGAATCAAAAAATATTTTGTTTTACATATAAATCTTCACAAGGTGTATTACACATGGTATTCCCCAGACACCGCCACCCCAACAGATGCTTTGTTTGTTAAGACAATAGCTCAGAAAGTGGTTGATCGATCTTTTGCAGCTTTTACCAAGGTTTGTACAAGCCAAAATTAAATTTTGAAACGGATCCCTGCCACACCCTGCCCTCCTGAACCTCCCGTTTCCTCCCTAGTGTGGTATAACGTGCCATGCCTGTTCCGCGTTTGTTTTACCTCTCCTTCCTGCCCTTGTGTTACTCATTTCAGGTGCCTCTAGTTTGCTCCCTGCTTAGCCTTGTATAAATGTGCTTCTCAGTCCTGCCTTTAATGTTGCTGCTGCTGTTTGCCTGTGTGTTCTTCCCTGCTTATGATTCCCCCGTGATCCAGTTGTGATCCAGTTGTCTTCATATCATGTATTCAACTCTACTGCCTCAGTCCAGTATTATCTCTGACCATCATCTTATTGCGTTCAATATTTCCCTTGCTCAAAATATTAGCCCCCCGACTCGCTTCTATATGCCAAACGTACAATCACGTCAAATACAGCAAGTAACTTTATCGATAACCTCCCTGAGCTATCGTTTTCAACCAAACTAATGTCGAATTCTGCTGAACTTGATAGCATTACGGATTATTTAGCATCTATGCTTAATTCCACTGGAGAAAATTGCTCAGTTAAAAATAAAAAAGGTTGTACGAGGTTTACTTTGGGCCTCCGCCGATGCCACCCATTGTCTTACCATGTGAGCGTCTCAGGGACTATGCCCGGTGCCTAGGAACATAGTGTGTACGCCCCTCAGAGGGTAGACCGGTACCTGTCATCAGCGTGTGCGAACTCCAGAGGTGTAGTTTTGGTATCCACCTAACTTAACTTGGGCAGTCAAGTTTGGGACCCGGATAAATAAATGGGATTTAACCCAGAGGCTGCAAGATAGTATTTACCACCATAGTCCTAATAAGGATAGAAGTCCAATCTGGAAAGTTTATGAAGAAGTTAGCAAATCAGACAGTCATAAAGTAATCGAAACAACATTTATTAAAAATACTACAATATACAATTATTGACATGTGGACACATACTTGTAAATACATTTGGACAAATACAATATTAAACAATCACATTCCTCAGCTGAGAGTGAACAAAGTTCTGTGGAAAGTATCTGACTACAGATAGACTTTCACCCAGTTCTCTGCGGGAGCTCTGATTACAGAGTGACTCCCCGACTACTTCTGAAGCCCTTCCTTAAGTATCCAGACCAGGTGATGGCATGTTTCTGAAGACTGACTAATTTCGGTCAATGGTTAATTTTAGGGGCATTGCTGACCTTGGTTCTCAAGTCCCCAGCCAATCAGATCACTTTAGGGGGTGGTTGTAATTCCCTTGTTCTACCATGAGAGAATCTCTCTCAGTTTGGTGGGTTGAGCCGAAGTTTCTGTATTTCTCTTAGGAAAAGCTATACTGCCTTAAATCTGAGAGTATAATACTCCTCGTCTCATGCCTATTCAAACGAGACCAAACATGCGTGTATTTGTCCCTAACATCTATGTGTGCTGAGTTATCCTGTTTATAGTGGAAAAGGTGTCTGTGTCTGGAGGCTGACAGCTGTTGTTGCTGTGGATTGATTGTGGAACTCTGGTCACTCCGGGGGTGAAAGGTCTTGCTTTTTCTGTGCTGCTCCAGTTATTCCTATCCAGTCTCTCAGGAGCCGGCAGGCCTTTGCCTTCCTTAAAAGGGGTGGTTTGACGAGTTGAGTCCAGTCTTGCCTGGGCCAGCGGAGCTCTGAAATAGACTGATGCAGGCTGATCAGAGTTGGGGCCTGCAGGACCTATAAGTTTTATGTCCTTACAGAATGTAAGTGGCATCATACTAAACTAGTGGTGTTCGAACTAGCATGGAAAGAGGCTATGGGTAGCTACAAAAAGGCTCTTAGTGCCGCCAAATCATCTAGTATCTATCAGAACTAATTGAAATAAACAAAAATAATCCTAGATTCCTATTTACTATGGTGTCCAAGCTGACTAATAACCAGACCACTGGTTATTTTCCAGTGACGACTTTATGAAACTTTTTGACCAAAAATATGCTCAATTAAACAGAACATTTTGAATATTGAATATTGGTTAACCAGTCAGAACTGATGTACTTAATTTTATCTTCAAATTCATCTACTTGTATGCTAGACCCTGTTCCATCAAAATTATTCAGCGATGCTCCCAGCATTGATTGAACCGCTACTAGCAATAGTTAAACTAAAACATATAATCATATTACCCCAATTTTATCTTCACTGCACTGGCTGCCAGTTAGATTTCGTGTTGACTACAAAACACTGCTCTTAACCTATAAAGCTGTAAATGGTCTTGCACCGCAGTATGTGAGTGACCTCATTTGCGTTCCGAATCATACACTTAGATGACGAGATGGAGGTATTCTATCCGTACCCAGAATAAAGAACATTACCTTTGGGGGAAGAGCATTTGTTCATAAAGCACCACAGCTATGGAATAAACTTCCTATTAGTGTTCGGAACTCAGACACAATCTCTGCTTTTAAGTCAAGGCTTAAGATGTACCTCTTTCGCCAGTCTTTTGGATAGTTAAATCTTCTTTTCTAAGGTGAATGGGAAATCTGGAGGTTCATAGTTATTTGAGATTGAAGGGGAAAGGGGGGATTGGTGCTGTCGTCCTGCCACTCTCGCCGATCACTTAAGCTGTGGATGGGAGGTGGCTTGACGCCAAAACCTCTGTAAACCCTCATGCCTGTGCTTCCTTCCAGGTCACTCTTTTAGGCAGGCTGTCATAGTTGCTTTAGTCCTGCCGGTTAGGTGTAGGGCAATAACTCTTCTCCATCTTCTCTTTTTCGAGCTGATACCGAGCCGACTACACCGTGTGAACCCGCACCTGGACTCCTGGATATAACTACATGAAACCAACTGGGACTTTATAACTATATGAACTCTAATGAATGTCAATGTAAATGCAGTTTCATGCTCCTTGGTCGCCCAGAGGAGGATGGGGTCCCCTTCTGAGTCTAGGTTCCACTCAAGGTTTCTTCCTGCTAGAGGGAGTTTCCTTGCCACTGTCGCCTCAGGCTTGCTTGGTGGGGTTCTGGCCGGTTAAATGTAAAGTGCTTTGTGACAATGCATGTCGTTAAAAGCGCTATATAAATAAAATTGAATTGAATTGAAGTGCTTCCTCAGATTCATTTTTAAATGTTCTCCAGCTAATTTCCACTATGGCCACGAGTTCTAGTATTTTAAATTAATATTGAAATGGTCATTTGGCTGAACAGCATCCCGACCTGTTAGAATCTTATATACCTGGATCATGTCCCCCCATAGTCTCCTTTGCTTGAGGCTAAACAGATTCAGCTCAGCGAACCTCTCCTCATAAGACATTCCTCTAAGTGCAGGAATCATTCTAGTCATCCTACGTTGCACCTTTTCCAAGGCAGCAATGTCCTTCTGAAGGTATGGTGACCAAACCTGCACACAGTATTCTAGGTGGGATCTTACCAAGGAATTATATAATCGTAGCATCACTTCTCTTGACTTACATCTCTAGGTGTGTGGAGTTTAATCCAACATCCTTTTGCCTTTTTTTAATGCTTCCCCACACTGGCAAGAGTGGGACATGGAAGTATCAACATACACACCGAGATCTTTCTCGTAATCAGCTACCTTTATTTCAGTGGAACCCATAAAATATCTGTACTTTACTATATTTACTATATTTCTGCTCCCTGCATGGATTACCTTATATTTATCTATGTTAAATTTCATCTGCCACGTATGAGCCCAGTCGCTAATTAAATCCAGATCCTGTTGTAGCCTCTCTGGACATGAGACATGATCTAACATCAATCAGAAGATACCACACCAGCAGATAATGATTTCTGGAATAGTAAAGTTAAAGGTTGGCTAATAATACCCCTCATCTCTTTTAAAACTATAGATAAGATGCCATCAGGGCCTTGCGATTTATTTATTTTGAGCTTAGCTAGGCTTTGTACCACATCAGCCTCAGTTATACATATATTGGTCATAGACATCGTTGTATTTGTACTAAATGGTGGTAAGCTATTCTACTGTGAACAGCCATTGTAAAATAATCATTAAACTCATTTATATCAATTTCATTTTCAATTATAAGGCCCTTACTATCCTGCAAATGAGTGATTTTCAGCTTTTAGAGCTCTTTCGGAGTTAAAATATTGGAAGAAACTTTTAACGTCATCCTTATAACTGTTATTAACTAAACCTGTAGACGTAGATACTCCTGCTTTATTTTGAAATCATTAGTTAATTTCCATTTGTGGAAGAAAGCCCTTTTGCTCCTGACTTTATTCTTAATTTTCGTAGTAAACCACCTGTGACATCGCGTGCTGGACGAACAGGCAGGAAGCGAGGAATCAAGGATCCGGGAAACGGAGAGTCGGGAATGAGGGTTTATTGATGAAAACAGGTACCAACAGCGAGAGATTTCAATGACAGGACTGGGGAAACAGACTTGAATGTGGACTAAATACACAGGACTACTCAAACTGACAGAAAACAGCTGGTTACAATCGGGGCAGCACACATGGTTAATGAGGGGGCGTGGCACACACGAGGATCGTACAAGCAGGTCATGACACCAGCTTGGTTGCAGTTTCCTAGATTTAGTTTTTCTGGAAACGGGTATGAAGTTCTTTTGCACTTGCAACAATGTGCTTTTAAAAAATTCCCATGCCTCTTCCACAGTATTGCTATTTAACTCCATCCGATTTACAGTTTCTAGTTTCAGTCTCATACCATTGAATTACCCTTCCTAACATTGTATACTTTTGTTTTGGACTTGGTTGAAGACTCAGGCAGCAGGAGTTGCCCCAACGTTGGTATGTCCTTATCCATAAGGGGGAGTAAACGTTCTGGTTTCCCGACCTTATAGATGAAGGAGTTGGGGGATGTTGCCAGTGACCTGCCGGATTCCAGGCAGAACAGGCCTCGCTATGCCACAGCCCTTCAGAGACTGGGCCTTCCGTGCAGAACCTCTGCATCCAAATTAGACCAGTTGTTTAACAAAACCCTAAAATGGGGTTATTTTTCACATGGAACGGGACTTTGATTCAACAACCCATTACTTAGTTGCGGCAAGTACCCAATATCAAGTATAGCTGCAAAGAATCTGCCAGAGATTTTCAGAGAAGTTCCCCAGATGCATGGACTGGACTAAGGTGCGTCAGATTAAACAGGAGCCTGGTAAATTCTGTGAGCCCCACGCCAAGTGACTGATGGAAACATACTCCAGCTACAGTGAGATGGACCCTCCAGCGGACCGAGAGTGGGATTCCCTCTGGGAGCGACAACTCGTGCAGTTGCTGGTGGATGAGCTGCAAACAGACATCAAGAAGGACTTCCAACCTCACAATCATTTACCAAACCACTTCAGGTAACTTGTAAAGATGTAGGTATTGGAGTATTCACACATTCATTTGCAGTGTCCACCTCCTGTCCGGTAAATTTGGCAGGACAAAATTTGAATAACCTATAGGCCAGACTCATGAATGCGGCTGAACGAGTAAAGGTAGAACAGGTGGCCAATCCTGTTATACAGTCCTAGTAGATTGAGAACCACCTGATTGCAACTGTAGTTGGAATCAAGGGCTGAGCAGCATGGTGGCCTGGGGGACAATTATGAAAACACAGACCCACTGATATCCTTAAAACCCACAATCAAAAGAGGAGTCAGGATGGCCAGTGACATGTGCTGGCTAAATGGGGACAACAAAGAGAGAACAGAACAAGGCAGGGAGGGATTCTGACACAGGTGCCATGCTACTTTGTTTAAATATGCTGTAATGTTTTAGTGCAAGCCTTAGACAATGGAATCTCTGAATGACGCCGCAGTCTGGCTCTTTCTGAAGGTCCTATACTGTAACCGTCCTGAGAAGTTGTTTGCATGCACTTGCTGCCTTGACACTTGTTGATGTGCGTGTGCCCTGCTCGAGCAGTAAAGGGGAGATCACATGCAGAGCTGATTTTCTGTAGTTCCTTAGAATAAAAATAGAATATTCTCTTCAAATAGGAACACATGCTGCGTTTGATTATTTCACTCCAACTCGGACAAAAACGTCACGAAAAACATCACTTCCCATTAGAAACGCCTCTTTTATGACGTTAATGTCTGACAGAATCTTCTTGTCCGAGTTGCCCCTGTGACGTAATTTCAACATGGCGGCTTACACACTCAACATTAATTCTATTTTACAAATCCTTAAAAATGTTTATTTTGTTAAATTTATTATTATCCCATCCATCCATTTTCCAAACTGCTTATCCTACTGGGTCACGGGGGGTCCGGAGCCTATCCCGGAAGCAATGGGCACGAGGCTGGGAACAACCCAGGATGGGGGGCCAGCCCATCGCAGGGCACACTCACACACACCATGCACTCTCACATGCATTCCTACGGGCAATTTAGCAAGTCCAATTAGCCTCAGCATGTTTTTGGACTGTGGGGGGGAACCGGAGTACCCGGAGGAAACCCCACGACGACATGGGGAGAACATGCAAACTCCACACACATGTGACCCAGGCGGAGATTTGAACCTGGGTCCCAGAGGTGTGAGGCAACAGTGCTAACCAGTGCACGACCATACCGCCCATTTATTATTATTATTATTTATAATTATTAGTAATTATTAATGTAATTGCACGTGTTCGATTTAGAGAATACCATATTGTGACCGTAAACAGTATCCTAACATGCAATATCAGATTTTTACCAGACTTGTTAGTGTTTTTGGTTTGTTTGTAGTTTGTTTGCCTCTCGAAAAAAGAATATCGCTATGAATGTACTAAAATACTTTATAAAGCTTTTAATGTGGTTTGACTAGTTCCTGTTTCTTGTTTATTTGTCTGAAATAATAATCTTACTCCATAACTGCTAAAATATAAAGCAACAACACAGCAGCGTATTCATGGAGGCAGCCATGTTTGTTCCGAGTTGTGCTAGCTTGAACGGGAGATTGTTGGATGTGATGTCACCCAATTTGGAATTTCCAAGTTCCGAGAGAAAAACGAACGCACCACAAGACTCTGGCTGGAAATTTCTACAATAGAGCCATTTAGTTATTTCTAGAAAAATATTTAGAGCCAATGACCTGATGTCATTGTAACACAGGTCACTGTCCGTGGTGCTGAATTCTCTACTTGATGGGCTGGTGCTGAATGAATATGACAGCTGGCCAACATGTCTGTGTGCTTCCACTGACTGGCACCCAGACATATAATGACTTTTAACAATGAGGAGGGAAACGTCCAGACAGGAAATTAGTCAACAGTAATTAGTAATCACATATAGTTCTCATTTATCATGATGTAAAATTCAAAAACCTTTTTTTTATTATTAAGGGATAAATGTAATTGAGTTTTAATGTATCCTTTCCGCTCTTAAAATCGCAAATTATTTCTGACTATTAATCTGCACATTTTAATAATTTCATTAATATTACCTAATTGGTTTGTCTTTTTTATTAAATTTTAAAACTAGCTGTACAATTGTTGATGTTGTTGCTGTTCTGAATGTCATTGGCCTGTTGCCTTACGTCTGTCTAAACATGAGTGAGGGGATGGATGCACTATTCTATGGGGGCCTCTGTAGAGAATAAATGATCCTAATTTTATATTGAGAGAGATGGTTAATTCCTTTTTAATCCATACTGCGTTCAGAGCCCCTGTTCTGCCGTTGATCACTGCTGCATATCATCCCCAAACCAATGGCCTGGATGAGAAAACGAATGATGACATAAAATGGTAAGTCTGTTTTTGAGGTTGTTTTAGAACTGTGTGAGACAGGCTCTATTCTTTTAACATTACATCAGGAATTACTGATATTATTGACAATCAATCCCTTAATATACAGTATCTCACAAAAGTGAGTACACCCCACACATTTTTGTAAATATTTTATTATATCTTTTCAAGGGACAACGTTAAAGATATGAAACTCTGATAGAATGTAAAGTAATCAGTGTACAGCTTGTATAATGGTGTAAATTTGATGTCCCCTCAAAATAACTCAACACACAGCCATTAATGTCTGAACTGCTGGCAACAAAAGTGAGATTAAAAATGATTTGTGGCAAGATCGGATCATGTGTGTTGAAGAGTTTCTTATGACTGACAAGTAGTTATTTAAAAACATATCTTGAAACAGCAAATTACATTGTTCTTAATGCTTTTAGAAAATGATTCTTTATAATGATCTGTGAATAATAATAATTTGCTATGAATGTTTTTCCACTTCAGCTTTCCACAATTATTCTTCCCGATGAGAAAAGCTACGGCACGTTTTTTGATGAAAAAAATAAAGTAGTTGAGACAATAAGCAACAACAGCTGAAAACATCTCCTAGTCACAGGAAAAACAGAAGCAGGCATGTGGTAAACGAATACAAAAGAGGTACCAAAGCACAGTTTATCATGTTGGAGATGAGGCGCTTCTGTTCAACATGAGGAAGCGGGGACGGAAAGGAGGAAGAACGGAACCGGATTTTACCGGACCTTATGTCATCCAGGCAATATGTGGCAAGCTGGTTACACTGTCTAATTCTGAAGGGGCAACTTTAAAGAACAAATACAATGTAAACCACATACAGAAGGAGCCAAACTGATGTCCCAAGTCAGGAATCACACAAGGTGCCAGAAGAGTATAAGACCAGTAAACCTCCCTCTAGCGCAGAGCTTCTGACAATCGAGAAGGATGCTGACAGTTGAAAAAAAACTCATGTCTGTGTGTTATGAAAGAATATCAATAAATGTTTCCGAAAGGGGATGACTCATTTGGTAATTATTTACGGCTTATGTTATGGCTGCCAATTTACAGTCTTTACTGAAGTCTGACTTCTTTTGAGTCACCTTTAATATAGATTGGACACTCTCTATGCAATGTGCAATACTTACATAGATGGTAAATGTTTACCTGCTTGCACAGATGGATGATTAGGTAATTAGTGTAAGTGTGTGTGTGTGTTCAATCGCATGTATGTCCAAGGTCCATAGTAAATAATATACACTGATCAAGAGATGCCCGAAAGTGGATAAAAGAGGACATTAGTGGGTGTATCACTTAGTGTAACGCGTGCAGGAAAATGAGCAGGACTGCAAGCCATATAATGACCCTTGTCTAGCTCTTAATACAGTATGCATACAGTGATGTATCTACAATGGACAGCTACTATGAGCAGATAGCACAGTACAGGTGCTTATAAGATCTGTATGCTATTTCCATCCATCCATCCATTGTCCAAACCGCTTATCCTACTGGGTCGTGGGGGGTCTGGAGCCTATCCCGGAAGCAATGGGCACGAGGCAGGGAACAACCCAGGATGGGGAGCCAGCCCATCACAGGGCACACTCACACACTATTCACTCATACATGCATACCTACGGGCAATTTAGTAACTCCAGTTAGCCTCAGCATATTCTCAGCATATTCTTGGACTGCGGGAGGAAACCCCACGACGACATGGGGAGAACATGCAAACTCCACACCCATGTGACCCAGGCAGAGACTCGAACCCGGGTCCCAGAGGTGTGAGGCAACAGTGCTAACCACTGCACCACCATGCCGCCCCCTGTATGCTATTTCATTCTATAAAAAGAAACTTACTGTACTGTACAATAAAGTATTTCACCACTGCTTCTTCCTCAGCTCCCACTGTTTGCTAGCACATGCATCTTTTGATTTCTTAGTGCAATCTGTGCTTTATTTTTTTTTTGTGAAATGTAAGTGCAGTATCTGTTTATTAAGTGCTGTGGTTTAATATGTACATTATTATTTCAGTACTGTGTATACTGTCCTTAATGTCTTGCCTCTCTCGTATAACTTGAGATATGCCCAAATTGACTTGCAACAAGTGGTCCTGGTTCCAAATGCGGAAGGCGATGGATACCTGTATTTTATATGCTGTAGTGTGCTGGGTGTCAGACATTGCAATGCACCTTGCTTTGATCTTGACCTGTTAGATCAGAGGGAGGTAATCTTATCCAGAAAGGGCCACTGTGTATGATGGTTTTCACTGCAACTCTCTGAACAGCGAACCTAACAGTTATCCCAATACCTTGATCTTGCTAGCATATTTAAATGTGTACCTATTCAGGAATAGAGTGGTGAAGGCATTCAGAGGAGGACTGATGATTATCAGAGGGAACAAAGGGGCTGGGTACTTGTCAGTATCCAGTAGAACCACCAGACTCCTACACTGAATGGTTCTGGATGTGGCACAGACGTTAATCCCTCTGTATTAGGGGATCCGTCTCCAGTTTGTACTCTTCTAGTTAATAGGTAGATTATCAGGCAGTTTTTCACCCTAGTCCAGTACTCATTGACAGCCTAATACACCGTGTTTCAGTTTGTCTTGATAGTCAATACATGTCACAGGATGTACATTACTCTGATGGGCAGGCCCTCTTACATATGATGGAAATTGCAATACCTACTTTTGAAAGAAAATAGAAAAATTATTTTCCCACGGTCTACTAGCAGCTTTTAGATGTTAATTCTTCATAAAAATAATTTGACTTGATCCAATGTGTTTTTAATACAAACAATTACCACACAAAGCTGCTAGTTTCCTCCGGTTTCCCCCCGCAGTCCAAAAACATGCTGAGGCTAATTGGAGTAGCTAAATTTACCGTAGGTGTGCATGTGTGAGTGAATGGTGTGTGAGTGTGAGCTGTGATGGGCTGGCCCCCCATCCTGGGTTCTTCCCTGCCTCGTGCCCATTGATTCCGGGATAGACTCCGGACCCCCTGTGACCCAGTAGGATAAGCGGTTTGGACAATGGATGGATGGAAATAGCATACAGATTAAGCACCTGTACTGTGCTATCTGCTTATAGTAGCTGTCCATTGTAGATACATCACTGTATGCATACTGTATTAAGAGCTAGATAAGGACAGTGGGTCATTATATGGCTTGCAGTCCTGCTCATTTTCCTGCACCCGTTACACTAAGTGATACACCCACTAATGTCCTCTTTCATCCACTTTCAGGCATCTCTTGATCAGTGTATATTACTTACTATGGACCTTGGACATACATGCGATTGGACACACACACACACACACACACACACACTTACACTAATTACCTAATCAACCATCTGTGCAAGCAAGTAAACATGTACCATCTATATAAGTATTGTACATAGCATAGAGAGTGTCCAATCTATATTAAAGGTGACTCGAAAGAAGTCAGACTTTAGTAAAGACTGTAAATTTCTCAGCCATAACATAAGCCGTAAATAATTACCAAATGAGTCATCCCCTTTCGGAAACATTTATTGATATTCTTTCATAACACACAGACATGAGTTTTTTTTCAACTGTCAGCATCCGATCCAAACGGGATTCCCATTTCCTTTCTGTGGGATCCAACAGAACACGGGCTGACCATCAGTCAACATGTCTTCAACCGTGCAGGACAGGACCCAGTCCAGGCCAAACCTCACGGTGCTGGTGTTAATAAAAAAAATGTAAGGAACATGCAGCTGCAGCTCACACACAAACACAGTCCACAGCATCCAGAAAAAGGTCAGGCCTTTTTCTTCTTTAGCTGACTCCGCCCAGACCTCGCCCCCTTTCTGGGCGCCTCGCACTATGCCTTTGAACTGGCCCTGCAGCTTGGCCCGTTTCCTGTTTCCCAATGCAAGTCATAAGATTCACCCGTAAATGATATTTTGAATCGGAACGATATTTATTACTATTGTTTAGATTAAATATATAACGGTTTAATGATTGAATATAACTTGATATTGTTGTTTGTGTTGTTTAGTTTGAGGTTCTAGTTTCTGTCTTTATCCGCTTTCGTTTCAGTAGGCAGCTGGTTCATCCCAGGCTCAGGGTCTCTCTGCTCTTCATCAAACCCACACCCCCAGTTTGGGAGCACCCTCTCCCTCTCCTCCCCCCACGGCTGTGACTGTTACTCCTCCTTGAGGAGTAACTGCTCCGCCCCCTATCCCAGCCCCTATACCCACAGGAGTGCATCACCCAGTGAGCCGCCGCCCTGCCTGTCCCCTCACACAAGCACACACTGAAATCATGGTCCTAAGCTCTCTGTGTGGGTCACCACGATAGTACAGCACACCGACGATTACCCTCTGACTGAATCAGAATCAGCTTTATTTGGCCAAGTATGTTCACACATATTGGGAATAGTTAGACATTTAATCAAAATAATTAAGACAAGACATAAACATACAGTTCTGTTGATATGCGACGCATATAACCTCTGCATTCACAGCACTGCTTCAGTTATCGAAGAGCAAATTTCCAAAACTCACTCAGTCCGATAACCTAAAGTAATAAGTCATAATCCTCTTCATACGTTGCAGTAATGGGAATGAAATCTCACTCAGTGTTTATGTAATGGAGCAATGGAATTTCGTGAAATTTCCAAAAGTCCACAGAAATATTTAGAAAAACATTCCTGCAGACTGAGTTTTTGATATTTGCTTTTCAATTAACACAATTTTCTTCAGTCTGAGGTTTAACAGAATTCAGCCATATGCTGTTCAAAAAAAACTACACAGAACAAAAACAGAATGGACTTTACATCTGTCTGAAAGGAAAGTTGACACAGGCTGCAGCAGTGAACAAATCAATCAATGTATTAAAGTTAGGCATTAAGTAACTGGAGGCAGTATATACATAACATGATAACATGCCTTTTCTGTATTGACCATATTAAGGACGCTGTAACACTGCCCACCACATACCTGCTTCATTTATTGTTTTATACTTGCAGCTGCTTATTCAGACAGCTCGTCTACCTGTCTGTCCATGTTGCCCTCCCATGACAACTGGTCCAGCCTACAGGTGCCGTCCCATTCCGGCATGTTACCCATGAGTCATAGCGGCACCTCCGGGAGCAGCTCCAGGTGAGCCCGTGCCTCCCCTCCCCCACCTGTCCCCATGCTGAGTCTCGGGCCCCCGTCTTCCCTCTTGTTCTCGCCTATACCCACATCCTGGCCTGTGTCTGCATCGTCTCACCTCGTTAACAGGACTTTCGCCTTCTTCTGTCCTGATCCATTCAGGCCCATCATTCTGGGACATGCTTTGATTTATTTCGCCATAGTTACTCTTTGTTTTCCTTTGTACTTTGCACTCTACAAGTAAAATGAATAAAAAATAGGCATTATTTTGATATTGTTTTAGTACAGTGACACTAGTATATTTGTTGTTGTTTCCAGGCAACACTGCATGCTGATTTAACGTCTTTCCTTAATCTCCACCCCATTGCTCACACACAGCCAGTATCCCAGTTTGTGGTCAATGAGCTCCTCCTCACTCACCCCAGTCTCCTAGTCCAGTGGAATGTCCAACAGCTTGGGCTCTCAGTTCCTGCGTGTCATGCCCGGCTCGTCCGCTCCTCCTGTGTGCCACGCCCCCTGATTACCCACGTGTTTTCTCCCGATTTGTACCCAGCTGTATCTAGTTAATTTGCTCAGTCCTGTGTATTTCAGTCCGTGTCTTACCTGAGTCCAGTGTCTGTCATTGATGTTTGTATGCGTGAGATGTTTCCCCGTCCGCGCTTCCTAATTAAACTCCCGTTTTTGCCTGTCCGCTTGCTCCTTGCACGCCTTGCCCGCACGATCGCCTGCCTGCTTGTACCCGATCGTGACACTGCGCAGCTCTACAACTCATTACCCAGGGCTCTCGCACCCGGCCACAGTGCCCCTCTCAGGCTCCCCGCTGTATGACAGCACTGCCCCATCGGAAGTTCATGAAGCCTCACAGTACGACGCCTCTCCCCACGCGCGCTTAGCCACCACCGGGACTCCCATCACTCCTCCTTCCCTGTAGGGCGGCGCACTTCCATTATTATTACAGTTTCTACTGTCACTCTGTTGCTTTTCCTGGTGCTGGACTTTTGACAGATAAATACATTATTTGTTGCATTCAGTGACAAAAGATTGGTCTGTTTAACACCCTCAGTCTCCACCCTATGAGCCCCTTGTTGGCGGCAGAATCAGGAAGATGTCGGAGAAAGCAGAGGTAAAGTGAATAGTCACCTCGACAATAATGTGGAAACCGCTAATGGTGATCATGCCTGTGTGGGTGAAATGGATCACCACAGTATAAGCGGATGATGATTATAGACGATTTTTCCCTTTTTCTTTATGTCTGTTTACCATCTAATAGGCATTTTTTTTCTTTGGGATGCGTCTAGGTCAGATACGACCAAAATATTTTTCTCATTTCAGAAGTGAAAAAAAATATTGCTCTCAGATTCTGTTCAGTTGTAGTTTTTTAAAATAATGTACCTTGATTTGTGTTTGTTTAAAATGCCATTACCTGTTGCTTACTGGGCCGCTGAAAATGTCTGGCCCAGCTAAATTTCTTGGTTTAAAAATCTGGCCCAACTACTTTCCAGACCTGGACTAGCCCTACTGAATCATACACTAATGTTATTCTGTTATGTGGGCTGTTGTGATAGGGAGATTTGCTGGATGCTGCACGACGGGTGGTGTCCCTGCTGCAGAATGCCCTGTCTGAAGCAGCACCTAGAGACAGTGAGGGTTGTTGTTATCACCTTAATATTGTATATACGCAATCTGTTATTTCTTAACTAATATAATTGTAAGGTATTCTTCTAATATATTGTGCACAGCCAACAAAAAAGAGAAAAATGCAAAACCAAAGGAAGGCTTTCTTTTCTCTTAAAAGTCTTTTTTCTAAACCAACTGAGAGTCAGTTAGAGGGGTGTTCATTATCAGTATTGTTGCTGGCATTTCTGAAAATGTGCCAATTTTAGTCAAGTGGCTACTTTTCAAATGCAGTCCCTGGCCAAGATGAAGAAAGTTCATGAAGACTACATGATAATATTAAGCACTGACATAACAAACAACATTTTTTACATGCAAAATATACAGGAAATATACACTGCAACAGGCTAGGATAGACAAATAACCAAATACACTTGCAAGCCTGACCACTTTAGACCCCAGATTAGAAAATTGGTGAATGAGCATATATTTTTTCCAAGTTTTGTTTTGCTTTCAAGTTCTCACAAATAAAAAAAAAAAAAAGATTTTCCCACTATAGCCAGATCCAGTTTCTGTAGGGGGCGGGGGGGGGGGGTGACAATTTGTAGTAATAACTATTTCCTGCTGAAAACCACTGGTAAACTATCCACATGTCTCTGAATATCTGTGAGTCCCGAGACCTCCATGACAGATAGATATAAGTTGCTAGTGTTGATCGGCAGGAAATCTTCTCCAAAGCCCCACCACCACCTCACACCAATCCACCCAGGGTTTACTCCAAATAAATTTGCTGGTAATACAAACCGGATCAACTTGTGGTTTGTGTCCACGTGTACTAGAGACAAAGGCCCTGGTACATTCTGCGTACAACACAGCCAAGACTTGACAACCTTTATATGATGCGCATGGAATCAACCCTATGCATGGAGGCTGCAACTCTTCTCCACCGAACCCTGTAGCCCATTGACTGCAGCCTGCATTGACTATCCTGTAGCCTGCATTTGGTAGATCATTCTTGACAGAAGAAACCAAATTGTCAAGTTCCCTAACACAGAGCTCATACTCTTTTATTCTTCTTAAGATTGTTCTTCTTGAAACACCCATCAGTGTGGCTATGCAAGGCACAGGAAGTTGAGTATGGAGCATTTCTTTCAAACATTGTTCTTCAATCAAAATCTTGGGTCGTCTATTGGTGGCAGCGACTTCCTGTGTGACACATGGGGCTGGACGTTCCAGATGTGCCCTCACAAGGTCAAAGAGCTCTTGCAAAGCCAGGGTGATAGCAGGAGGTACTTCAATGTGATTAGACAGGGCCTGCAGAAGATACAGCTCCTGATGACAAAGGAACTCCAGGTAATCCAAATTTAGTGGAGTCGCGCTGAATCCTATTTCTATTTTATGCAGAAGACTTTCGAGAAGGTGGTATCTGAGCTGTTCACAGAACAAATTATAGTTAATGAGGTGTCAAGATCTTGTCTCTGATCCACACACTAGGCCTACCATTCAAAAGTTTTAATTATGAAAATGAAATGTTTTTGTTTTGTGAGGTGCTTGTTCATGTATGATGATGTAGTGGCTGCTCTGTTTGACCGTGGTAAACCTTTTCACAAACAATATAAGTGAAGAAGTATGACATTAGATCTAAGGACCAGAGTATAATAAAGTTAAATAAAATCCATCAAAAACACTTACTCAGTGGAGATTCCAATGTAGTAGGCAGACAACTTTATGGCTTTAATAATGAGTGTATTTAGCAGCTACAAGGACAAAAGATATTATAAACCTCTCCATTTTAATGCTAATTTAATAAACATTAACAGATAGCACTTAAGGTGGTTTCGCCTATAGTCTGCTAACACTAACCCGAGAACTAATATCTGAGGAGCGTTCTTCCCAGGATTTGAATTTATTAAATTGGCTTTGTGATGTTGTATTAAGAAATTTTATTCACAATGCAATTTACCGTACATTGGCCCATTCTTTTATATACGGTAAGACGAAGCGGGAAATTCGAGCGAGCGAGTGCTGTGCAGACGCGAGCGCGTAGAGGGGATGGGTTTTCAGCACTCGAGCACACGCACGCGCGTGGTTCGACTTTTGGCCCTAATTTAACGGCGAGCGAGTGAGTGAGTGCTGTGCAATCGCGAGCGCGTAGAGAGCATGGATTTTCTGTTTTTATGCGCACGACTTTTGGCACTAATTTAACGCCATAGAAATGTGTGTTTAAAAGGGGAGGAGATCGGGTTGCAGCGCTGGTGTGAGCGGTTTCTCCGGGCAGTTCGCTCGAGGCTAACGTGGCTTTGGGAACGTGGTGTACCCGTCACCCATGCCAGGGAAGAAATCAAAACCGAAATGCTAGGAATATGGACTTCATCTTACGTCAAGCGTTTTCCCCTCCATTGACGCCCATAAAGAAAAGGCTTAAAGTCCATATTCCTAGCATTTCGGTTTTGATTTCTTGTCAGGTAAGTCTTTATGGCCAGATACATTCGCGAGAAATTTGGTGATTTGTGGTGACTGTTTTAATACATTAAGTTGCGTTACGCATTTTCACATTAAGCGTTTTAGAATGTCCCGTGGCAGGTATCCCCTTCTATTGCCCTAGGGAGGGTTGTAACCCTCGTCTGTATATTAATAAAGAATAATCCTTCTATTCCTGTCTCATGTATCTGGACCTCCCCAGCAATTTAACGAAATTTGGTGGCAGCGGTTACAAGTGAACCCGTTTAAGTTTAGCGCTCATACTTCCGTCCATATGTTTAAGACCCACCTTGGCTGACTTAGCTGACATGTCCTGATTTCATAATCTTCAAATTTGTAATCTTTTCTCCTTCATCTAACTCCATGTTTTTAACTTCTTGTCATTTTCTTGCCGTTTGACTCATAGAAAATTATCAGACTTAAATGACACGTCAGCCTGTGCAGACAGCGATTTCAATGTTTTAATAAATTGGCCAGCAGGTGGGGGCAGTGCTCAATTTCATTAATGCCATTCAGAAAACTTTCAGGCTTTATGTCTTAATGAACAGCCTAGAAAAGGACAAAGCATTATATTACTGATGCATACAGCAGATCCCCAACTCAGGCTGTGTTGCATATTCTTAACAGTGCTACAGTATGTTCACACAGCCAGTACAAACAAACTTGCAAGATCTAGACCAGGGGTCACCAACCTTTTTAAAACGGAGAGCTACTTCACGGGTACTGAGCCATACGAAGTTTGATATCAGTTTTAAACGCCCTCCTAAACATGTCTAAACTTCATGCATGATAAACATGTTTTAAATGCTTTTTTATATTCAATTTCAAATCTATATAAATGCAAATGTGATAGATTAGAAACAGGACAAAATTAAATTTTAGATGATGTTCGCTGGTGAGTTGTGCTATTTTATAGAACAGGTCCACGGGCAACTCATGTGGTCATTGGGGGCATCCTTGGGGCACCATGTTGGTGACCCCTTATCTAGACCTACCACATCAGGTAGGAAGGTGCCTATTTCTACCAACTATTCAGACCATCAGACCCAAACCATACATTCAGTCATGCACAGGCACTCCACCAGAGGGCTCTACATTCTGTCCTACATCTGCTCACCTGTTAGACCCACACTCAGTCTCCATCCTGATTTCTACCTACTACTCGGACTATCTCACCAAAACCAGTCCTGTGGCCTGTTCTATGAAGCGGGGTTACTGGCTTATTGGGGAAACTTGTCGGATTTCTTGATCGGGACCTTCAACTGCTCTGCCATAGAGAGCATCCTAACATGCTGCCTTACGGTCTGGTATGCGGGCTGCTGGTGGCCTCCTACCGCTCTGCCATAGAGAGCATCCTAACATACGGCCTTACGGTGTGGTATTCGGGCTGCTGGTGGCCTCTATGACTTTTTTTGTAGACAGTCCATCTGTGTGGTGCTGTTTGCACGAATTGTTTTGGGAAATGCACTTACAGTTTTGCAGATGTTAAGGGTGATTCCAGAAATGCATCAAAGCAACTGAGGAACTGCAATGTCACTGTACAGTTACTTATAATGGGCGCCAATGTAATGTGTAGAGTGGCAAATAAACTGATTCACCATTTACTCTCATGTACATCACTTAAAATGCTTGTTTTAAATGCAAATGTGTGAATGTAAATCTAAGCAGTAAAGCTACAATTTACATTCTGTTTGCATGGTGGAAAGAACATTTAATATGCCTTTTAAGTGTGATTAGAAGATCTAATGCCTGTGTGCTTGTAATAAGATGGTCGCTGGTTCAAACCCAGCCACAGCACATCTCTGCGTCCTTGAGCGAGGCCCTTAACCCCCAGCTCACTGGGCATCACTATGGGTGGCTGCCCTTCGCAGACAACTTACTCTGTTTACTCTAAAAAAAAGAGAGCAAGTTGAGAGAGAAGTTAAGACAATTTCTCCACAGGGACCAATAAAGTATCAATTATTATTACTGTATGAGAGACTGTCTAATATCAGATAGATAACAGACTCATACTGTGCTGAGCTTGTCTGAGAGAGATGATTAGCAAATGCTCTCCCACAGTATCTCAGCACTCTGTACAAAGAACTTTATATGCTCAGTATCTGCTCCTGTTTATCTAATTGTTCTCATTTTAACTGGATGTTAAGGAGTAAATTAATAAACGTCATGTAAGTGCACATTAAAATGCTTTTTCACTGTTACTTAAGTTCCCATGTGAACAGCCAATCAGATCAGCCTGATGTGTGTCTCTCTGTTTCCTCTCTGTTTCCTGCCCTTTCATCCCGACCACGACCATGATCTCTCACTTAGCAGCAGAGCAGTTTATTCTAAACAGTGGAAGCACAAAAATGTTCAGACTCTTTGGTCTTCTCATTTTCATTAGTAAGGCCCTATAATATAAATTATTTTGGGATTTTAATATTTTCATTTATCTGTATGATGTGATCAGTGGAATTTGGCCATTTAATCTGCATCATAGTTAATAGTTATTTAGATTACTATTATATGTCTTATTTGATTATGATTTTTTTTGTTTTTCTGTTTTTGCAGACACTGCACTGACTACAGATGTTGTTCAGCCCAGTCACCTGATGAGGGTTCAGCTTGGAGACAGTGTGACCCTGACATGCTTCTGTCAAGGAGAAACAACTTTTGTTACTTTGTTTAAGCAAGCTGTTGGTCGGAAGCCCCAGCCCATGGCGAAAGCACTTCTCTACGTACCTGGTGAATTTTACAAGGAATATAAAAGCATAAAACGTTACTCCTTACTGAATGCAGAGGGGAGTTTTAACCTCACTATTTGTAACGTGGAGCCGTCAGATTCTGCAGTGTATTATTGTGCTGCTGTGTTTCTTCATGAGGTCACCTTCGGGAATGGAACCTTTGTCATAATCACAGGTAAATGAGATTCCAACTATTTTCATATTTGCTTTATTATAATGTCAGTAAGATTATTCCCTGCAAAATAATTTTGACAGTTTAGTTGTTTGTCAATATAAAATTAGCAAAGATACCTTATTGTCTGCTTTGTTCCATAAATGTTTTTCTAAACATCAAACAAAAATCATTCATTATTATTATTATTATTATTATTATACAATTTGTTGCATTTTGCTTGCTGTCAGCCAAAAGCCTAACCTTCTCTTTATACAGATGTTAATGTTACACATTGCAGCCTCTTTAAAACAAATAACATAAAAAAATGTTTGAGTTGTTATATACAGTATAGGACTGTGCAAAAATCTTAAGCAACAAAAGAAAATTATTTTTGACGTTATTTATCTGAGCAGTCAGTGTGTATTCACTCTGAAAAAAAAAATGCATGATTTAACATATGAACTAGGGATGTGCACCATTCAGAACTGATTTGAGAATGAAATTCTCAAATACGTATCCTAAAATTCAGGATTTTGAATACATATATGAACTTGAATTTCAGTTCATTTTGTTAATCTGAATTACATTTGAATTGTGGTTGAAAACAGGTTGTGGCATTGAAATTTATATTTGAATTTAAAGAAGAAGAACGAAAAAGGGTTTGGATTCAAATTCAAGTTCATATACGTACTGTAGGTGTAGCTTTTAACTAAAATATGAACTTTAATTTAAATATGAATTATACATAAACACATTAACATTGTTATACATCATTGTTATAAAAATGTCGTTTTGTAAAGAATGAAATAATGCAACATTTGAAGTGTCACCTAAAATAATAATTATACTGTCATTTTGTGCACCATGGTGGATCTGCTCATAGGAAGAGCTGAGTGTCTCTCCTTAAAAGTCAGTGTTGGCTGCAGTGACGGCAGTTTCTAACCTAAGAAACGTCCCAAACACTTTTCCTGCATCAAAAGTCAAACTAGTCCCTATTCCTGCCATGAAAGGTTCACATAATGTCACCGATACCTGAACCAACCATGTTTATCAGAGGATGCCAACCCTTTGGCTGCAGCTTTCTCTGCACACGCTGAGAGAGTCTTCAGTGTAGCAGGAAAAGATTTCAGGCCAGAAGATTGCAAATTAAATCATGAAACCTTTGAAGATATTATGCTGAATAAATGTAATAATAATGAAAAATTAGCAATGTGTATTGGAATAAAGCATAATTGTATTTGCCATGACGTTTTGCTTTTCGCTGTAGTGCTATGGTTGAACGGAAAAACTTACTTTTGTGTGCATAAGAAAATAAATAGGAGGAACTACGAAACCAAGTAATTCCTTTTACTATGTATACTTTTTCTTTAATGTTAAAAGATAGACAAACTAGTAATGGGCAAACAGCTCTTCGGCTCTTGAATTAAATTATGCAGGTACTACAGCAAAATGCTCAAAAATACCAAAACACATCAAGAGCTAAATATGCAAAAACAATAAATACCTTCCTGTGGAAAAGGGGCAACATAAACCAAATGTAAAGTCACGAAAATCATGAAAATATAAAGTACACTTTACACACTTCATTTCTTTGAATTGAAATTAATTATATTCATCTACCTTCATACATTAATACAAGACATTATATGATTATAATGTTTGTTATTATCATATAATTTTTATTTAGGTATTATGTAGGTGCAGTTAATGTATAGTGTTACCTGATATATACTAATAAGCAGTAATACAATAAAAAGAGAGAAGAATGTCAGCTGTTCTCCAAGAAGTTACTGATTTCTTGGATGGCTAGAAGAACATCGATTCAGTTCCCAAAAATCTGTAAGAACAATTTTTGAGGATCTGTATTTTCCATTGTTATTCTCAAAGGGCTGTCATCATGACTATTTTGCTTTTCAGGTAAAGACTCCAACAGCAGGACTGTGGTACAGCAGCCTGTGTCTGACACATTGCAGCCAGGAGACTCTGTGAGCCTGCAGTGTACGATAGAGACTGGGAGCTGTGCAGGAGAACACAGTGTTTACTGGTTCAGACATGGATCAGGAGAATCCCTTCCTGGAGTCATTTACAGCCATGGAAACAGCAGTGATGAGTGTGAGAAGAGCCCTGAGGCTGGATCTCCTACACGGAGCTGCGTCTACAGCCTCCCCAAGGGGAACCTCAGCCTCTCCGATGCTGGGACTTACTACTGCGCTGTGGCCATGTGTGGGGAGATGCTGTTTGGGAACGGCACATAGCTGGATATAGATGGTAACACCCAGTGTGGGGAGATGCTGTTTGGGAACGGCACACAGCTGGATATAGATGGTAGCACCCAGTGTGGAGAGTATATCTGCTTCAAAGTTTTATTTAGCTTATTCTGCTATTAAGACATTTATTTCTTTTTTTAATGTAATGAATTTTCTAATTTAAGTGCTTAAATTAAATTACACAGATGTTAATTTAATAATTATCCATCCATCCATCCATTTTCCAAACCGCTTATCCTATTGGGTCGCGGGGGGTCCGGAGCCTAATTTAATAATTATTTCAAATATTAATATCCATCCATCCATCCATTTTCCAAACCGCTTATCCTATTGGGTCGCGGGGGGTCCGGAGCCTAATTTAATAATTATTTCAAATATTAATATAAATTGTTAAAATGCAAAATACTAGAAGTTCATGTTAAAAATGGACTATTTACAAAACAACTGCTGTAATGTGTTATCGATTTGATCTTTAACTAATGTAATGTAAGCAAATGGGAAATGTGTCTCTATATCATTATGCTGAAATCTATCTCTTTGTTACAGGCTTTCAGAAGCTGCTGGATCCTCTTCACTCTGGCTTGCTGATAGTTTTATCTTGCAGCATTATTCTGAACGTTGCTCTCATTTGTATAAGATGTAAACTGACCTGTACACACTGTGCAGGTACGCTGCCCGGCTTTATGCACTCAGAAGGACAAAATGTAGATTTTAACAAATTATAGAAATATAAAATTGTTTTATGATAGATAACATTTTCATATTAAAACCACTCTTGCAGGTAATACAGTTTTAAAATCCATTATTAAATCTCACCTTATTTATATAAACCTTTTTGTACTGTAAGATTTACATTTTTGTATTATATCTTTCATATTTTGCAAAATCTATTGAAATATACATGTTGCAATAAGTTGCATATCAATAACTTTTATTACCAAGATCTCCTTTATAGCAATTTTATTATATATGATATATGAGAACAAATGACACGTATCCAAACATGCACACTTAAATTGACAGAAGTCATTTTTACTTTCATTTTTGAGACAAAAAGGATGTTGATTGCTTGAAAATTCGGAATGTTATCTGACCACGGTATGATACCGTGCGAAATTAAATAATATATTGATGTGTTATATATTTTAAACAGATGAAAAGAACAGTGATATATCAAAAGTGGAATGGTCACGCAAGCAAGTATGTAATAAATATTTCAAATTACAAATCGTCAGTAAAACAAATGAACCTCAGACTGATTTCCATCCTGGGATCAGCATTTTAAGTGCTATTTGTGAAAATAGGTAATAGCAAACCGATTTGATCCATCCAATTCTGCCATCTTTGTCTCCACAGTGCCATGACGAGGACACACTGAATTACGCTGCCCTGAACCTTAAGAAGCCAAAACTCAGGAGACAGAAGAAAGACGGGAATAATGACACTCTGTATTCTGACCTCCGCTACAGAGATTATGAATAAAGATGCTTCTCATTCATGTCAGTCACACAGAGTGTTCAGGGTGTAGCTTTAATAATGTTCAGAGGAGGGCAGGGGAGCCAGTGCTTCTGAGACTGAATCACGGGATTTTACGGAGTACCGGTGCTGAGTTTGGTGTCAGTGTGTTTGGGGCGCATTTTTACTGGAAGTGCAAATGTTCAAGCCAGACTGGGGGCTGAGGGAGGGGGAGAGGGGAGCCACAGAGATTATTTCTTCATGGCATGGGGGGGAATAAGCGGCTTTAATGTTGTGGAAAGGCTGAGTTGCTGCAATCAGTTCTTTGATGTCACACATGCTTACTTGTCTCCCTTGTGTACCATGCTGAATGGTTTGGGGCAAACGCACAGGGACTGATCGATTATATTAAACAGATGAAAGAAACTGAATGAAAATTTCAAGTGTTCTTAAATTACGTTTTTCATTTAATTGTGTGTTCTGGATGTATTTTTGAGTATATACATGTACCTGTATATGTACCTGTATATATACCTGTGTCGTTAATAACGATGTGGATAATTAAGAAAGAGGAGTTTTGTTTCTTGCTCCCTGTCTTGTTACTTGGCTCACAAACATACACACACATAGACACACACACAAACATACACAGACACACAAACACACACACACATAGACACACACACACACAAACACACATGCACACATGCACACACACACACTGCTACGGCTCTGTAAGAACACTACCATGCTCTTTTGTGTGAGTGGGGTGGGGGGTGTTAAATAAGATGAAAATGACAATGGCTGTACTTTTGTTATGTCAGTTGTGTTTCTATAGTCATTGTATCATATTCCACAAGCTTTTTATTCTACAAGATGTACAAGCCAGTCAGTGTATTCAGTGGGGTGTTCAGGAGTCATTAGGTTCTGAAAAATGTCTTGCATTTAAAACATAATGTACTTTTGAATACTTAAGTATTTTTAGATGCAAATACTCCAGTACTTTAACTGAAGTAAAAAATTAACTGAAAAACTTTGAGTATTATTTGACGAGGAGTATCTATACTTAACTCAAGTAGTGAAGTTGTGTACTTTGTCCACCTCTGTCCAAAAGTGACATACAGCTGTAAGCTGTTTGGGTTTGTTTGTCTGCTGAGTGCTTCTCTGCAGTGCTGCAGATGTTTCCACTGGTTAGATGCAGCTCAGGAAGACTGACCCACTGACTGCACTGTGCTGGACTCACTTTGCAAAGAGTAAAAACCACACAGACAGAACAATATCTGCTTCTTGTAAGACCCTGTTTCCTCTCTACCTCACCCAGGTCACGCTTTCAAGTATTCAGCCTAAGTTATTTTATCCAAACAAGCCACCATTATTATTCATGCAGCTGGACATTTGACTGGAGCACATGATTGCTACATATCACTACTGTACATGGAACGGAATGTACAGTTTTCACAACAGAACTTTAGAAAAGCAAAATTCTCATCAGTCCACATCTCTAACCACCACACATCCTAGGGCTCCCATTTATAATGGTACATTTTTGTTTTATTCACATTCTTTTTCATCACACAGATAAACACCATCCATTAATCTTACAGCATGTATCCTGGTCAGGGTGATGGGGACGACACCACCTATATCGAGTGTGATTTAAGGCCAAGACCTTAAAAGGGAGAGTCAAGACTGAGGCTTGTTACAAGAGCAGTGGGGCACAAAACAACAAACAACATCATTATGAATGTAAAATAAATGGATGTATATATAAATATAGGGTAATAATAGAAACAAAAAATAAGAATATATTACATACAGAGGAATATTATAGGAATATTAAAATTAACTTATACACAATCCTTAACTTATACACAATCCTATTGCATGTAACATTATTGCTCATGTGCCAGATATTAGCCTCCCAAAGGAAGCTGCCACACAGGGCATAATGCACTGGCTCAATGCAACACTGCACATCAGTGAATAAGGAGGAACAATATTGCAGATCAGCAGCAGATAGAAACTGTATCAGAAGACAGTGAACAGGGGAAAAGTTCAATGAGCAGAGTGCAGATTATAAAGCCTGACTGCTGTGGGGCCCAATGACCTGCGGTACCGTTCTGTCACACGCCGGGTGTCTGAGTCTCTTACTGAAGGAGCTGCCCTTACGGGCCTCCATAGTCTGCTGGGGGGGTGAGAGGTGTCACATAAAATTGATGACAGCCTTGTTATCAGCCTGCTCTCATCCATCTACTCTACAGTGCCAAGGGACGCTCCTCCCTGATGATGAGAGGAGTCTAAGCATGTGGACATTTGGGATAATGTGAGTTCAGAACTGGATGGTCAGCTGTACGACTTCCAGTCTGTAGGCAGACTCATCACCTTCAGTTATGATGGCAAACACAGTAGTATCACCTGCAAAATTCAGGATCTTCACTGGAGCAGCAGTGATTTGTGTAGAAATTGAAGAGAAGAGGGAGAGCACAGAGCCTGGAGGAGCTCAGTGCTGAGGGTCAGCGTGTCTGATGTGTGCTGTAAGCATACAGATGTCCTGCATTTGTGGAACATTTTGTTTGTGCTGCTGTTTATATGTGTTGTTGACGCTGCAGTCAGTAATTTTCCACTAGCAGTCTCACCTCTGCATTTTACAGGAAGACTGACCGACTGAGAGCAGGGTGTTTGTGTCTCTCTTCTCAGTGAGCGAAAACCACACAACCATCAGGTCCTCAGCTCAGGCCCACTGCTTCACTAGAAAAACCACAAAGGGTATTTTTATCTAAAAGTGGGTGAGCAAGTGAGATGTTATTGACAGCATGAATTTGTCTACTAACATTTTAAATTCAAACCTAAAAAGCAGTATGTCCAGGATGTCAGTAATTACATTTAGTCAGTATGAACAATTTGGGTGCAATAATATAGAATAATGTAGAATTTTGCATAATTCAGTTAATACCAGTAAGATACCGATCATTAACACTATAAGGTCATGTTGCTGAATCTCATTGTTAAAGTTAAATGAATCTACGCATTTTTATACACACAAGACTGTGCTTAGTTCATCTTTCAGTCAAAATCACACAGTGAGGCAAATCTGACCATCTTAATTGTTTTTGCTTGTGTGGAATGGCATCCCATGCAGGCCTGTGCTCTGTGCTTCCTGGGACAGGTCCCACCCTCTCCAGACCCCGATGAGAATTAGTAGTCGCTGGATAAAAGATTGACAAAAGATAAAAATACAAAAGTCATTCTTGCTGTCTAACCTCTGATTACTGCATGACATTTCTGATTTCTGATAACTGATAAGTAGAAAATATGTTTAGTCTCTTGCTTGGTGGTAAGAAAAAAGGAGAACCACAAAGAGCACAGTCATTTTCAAGGTTATTTCTCACTGGTCAGTGTGAAAGGCTGCGTCATTAATATAACGCCGGGCTCAGCACAGTGACTGCACCTGCGCTGCACTGTAGAACACAAGCCAGGCTGCAGACCATCAGCCCTGAAAGTTAAAACAGGACTCGTATGTGTGTCATGTGGTGTTTAATAAAAATTTACAGGACAGAACATAGTGGATTCAGTTTCCTTTGCTCTTACACTCCCAGTCCAAAGTGTGGCCACGACTGCTGTCAATGCATCTGTCTCTTTTTTCACCTTAATTTTTCACCTGTGTTATTCACCTTAATATCAAAAGGCTCCAAAGCAGTACAGTAATGCAGAACAAATATTGTAACTAACAAGGAAGTGGGGAGGTAATGGACAGAAGTGTTGGTTTTTGG
The DNA here is from genome assembly GCF_023856365.1 of Brienomyrus brachyistius. NCBI lineage: Eukaryota > Metazoa > Chordata > Actinopteri > Osteoglossiformes > Mormyridae > Brienomyrus > Brienomyrus brachyistius. The sequence goes on along the minus strand of NW_026042358.1, from coordinate 441,216 downwards.
TAACTCCACTCCTCTGACCTCCACTGTAATTTTAGGTTCCTTGGAACAATATTGTAAACCAGTCATCACACACCTAGGGGTTAAAGTCGACACCAACCTTAAGTTTGACACTCAGATAAGGTTAGTTGTCAAGTCAAGCTTTTTACAATTGAGGCAGTTGGCCAAAATAAAGCCAATTCTTTCTAGGCAGCACTTTGAGACAGTAATCCACTCTTTTGTCACTACTAGTTTGGACCACTGTAACGCCCTCTATGTTGGGGTTAGAGGCTCCACTATTGTTCACCTCCAGAAGGTTCAAAATGCTGCCGCACATGGAAATATGAGCATGTCTCCCCCATTTTAGCCTCACTCCACTGGCTGCCCGTACATTTTAGGATTCATTTTAAAATTCTGTTATTTGCTTTTAAAGCCCTCAGTGGTCTTGCTCCATCTGACCTCTATGAGCTGCTTCACCCTTACACCCCCACCCGCTCTCTCAGGTCAGCTGATCAGCTGTTCCTGACGGTTCCTAAGACTCAGCGTGAGCTTAGAGGGGATCGAGCCTTTGCAGTCGCAGCTCCTAAAATGTGGAATGACTTGCCTTTTCACATTAGAGAGGAATCCCCTCTGTCCGTTTTTAAATCTCTTCTAATCTCTTCTCCTTCACCTTTGACACATTGTGAGATGTTAATTTTAATAGTAAATCTTATTTTAATCTTAGCCTTTTCTTTATTAATTAATTGATTTTTTTAAATTTTTATTAATGGCCTTTTACTCACATTGAATGTTTTGGTTTTTATTAAATTTCTTTTACTTCGTTTTTAAGTGTGTGAATGTTTTTATTTATTCCTTTGTGCAGCACTTTGGTCCATAAGGTTGTTTAAAGTGCTTTTCAAATAAAGAGCTGGATTGGATTACATTGGAAGATGGCTCAACAAATCTCTTTCACAGAATGTAAAATTCGACAGAGGGCGCAAGGTGACATTCTGTCAGGGGCCCAGAATTTTTAGCTACACCTCTGTGTTACTGTGTTTTTTTTGTTCTAGCCATCAATAACTCTGGAGTTGCTATATCGCCACCTGGTGGTGAAAAGATCAGACAAAAATATGTACACATGTTACCAACAGTTTGAAATTGAAGTGCAGAGTTAACAGGTTTAATTAATCGTCCCCACGGATGCCAGTCATGAAATTTGAGAATTGCAAATTAAAACACAGGAAAAAATCAGGAACACTACAAGATAAAATATTTAGCAAACACTCAATGTGCATCCAGGGTGACAAGGGACAACTGGAGGATGATATGACAATCTGACAGTGACATTCACAGCACTTTATATGTTGCCAAAAACAGAAAAGGGGATTAAAATCAAGAATCAGAAATCATGTATGAGGGTGGGGCTGCTTGGTGGTGCAGTGATTAGCACTGTTACCTCCCACCACTGGGACTCAGGTTCGAGTCTCCGCCTGGGTCACATGTGTGGGGAGTTTGCATGTTCTCTCTTGCTAAATTGGCCGTAGGAGTGCATGTGTGTGTGAATGGTGTGTGAATGTGCCTTGCAATGAGCTGCCCCCCCGTCCTGGGTTGTTCCCTGCCTCGTGCACAGATCCTGCCAGGATAGGCTCTGGACCCCCCGCGACCCAGTAGCATAAGCGGTTTAGACAATGGATGGATGTATGAGGGTGAGTCACAATGACGACAGCTGCTCTGTTGACTTGGTCCCAGGAGTCGTCAGCGTTGGTCTGCCGGGGCCCCCGTCCTGTCTGTGGAAGCACCCGTCTTGTTGGCTGTTCTCTCTGCCTGGGCCCCCTCTCCTGCTGCCTCACGTTTGGGTTGAAGTGGCTCCCCAGTGCTTCTGTAAAGCTCTTTGTGTATCTTAGAAAAGGGCTGTATAAATGTAACATTCATTCATTTATTCAAGGTCCCAGCCAGAAGAGTGCAGTACTACACTGTCCCCCACAGCCTGAATCAGCTGGATGTTATAGGATTAAGACACTTCCTGCATTAGGCCATTTACCCTCAGTGTATTTCCATACCCTGACAGGATGGATGACAATACTATGGCCCTAATTTTCAATACACAGTTTTCACAGGAGTCTCACCCTCATCCACATTCTCTGCATTCCTTATCTCATGCTTCTTTGCCACCCGCATCTCCTCTGCCTGCTTTGTCTCATTTTCCCACAATTGAAACACCGTCCAATTTGTCTCTGTTTTAGTTCTACCACATTAGTCCCTGAGCAACCAGTCTGATCCCGTTCCTCTAATTTCAGACGCATCTGGCTTATCTGATTGGGACTGAAGCTGCTGTTACTAGGAAAACCACATTCGTCCCACTGGGGCAGGTCTGACACCGCGTCCTTCCCATATGTCTCCCATAATTGTTGTACAGAATTTCAGCTGGAGTTCTTTCCCAGAAGCAAGTAATTTCACTTTAGCACCTGTTCAGTAAAAGTCAAGTAGGTCTTTAATGTTATTTTTAACTTTACACAGTTGAGTATAGTACAGTTACAAAAGAAACTGTTTCCCTCGGACCAAGGTGCTACTTAAATTAACAGAAGACTAACACATACCAACCTAGCAACATACTGTATGGTGCATAATGAGCAAAAACTGTGCAAACATTGCAGGACAGTGCAAAAAGAGAGGACAACTGACACCAACGAGCACAAACAGCACAGTAAACCCAGTACTGAGAAGGCGCAGTTTGGTTGTCCAATGAGGTAGCAATAAAAATAAATAAAAGTAACTGTAAACATGGCGACAATAAGATAAAAAATAGTAGTTAAATAATAAAGTGTGTTAATGAGTGTATGTGTGTGTGGTATCAGATTAGTCCCTGAGAGTTCAGTAGTCTGACGGCATGGGGGATAAAGCTGTTTGAGTCTGGCTGTAAAGGCCCGAATGCTCCGGGACCTATTTCCAGAAGGCAGGAGGGTGAAACGATAATGTGAGGGGTGGGTGGGGTCATCCACAATGGTGGTGGCTTTGCGGATGCAGTGTGTGGTGTGAATATCTGTGATGGAGGGGAGAGATATGTTAGGGTTATCTTCTTCTGAAGATGCGCTGGAAACAAACCAGTCTCTGAACACAGAACAACACAGACAGCTGTGATGACGTTTTACTTGCTGCAAGGTGTAGGGAATCCACTTGCAGAGTCTCCGCAGTTTCAGCAAAATGATGGTTTATTGAACAGCAAAAATAATACAATGTAATACAGTGTAGAGACACACCGGGTACTGAAAGGCAGCTCAGATACAAATTGAAGACAGTTCTTCACCCCCCTTTATACCCAAAAAGGCCCTCCCCACCAAGGTGTTGTGTGTAGGTGTTGTGAGTGAATTTACATATAAAGAGTGACCCCCTGGAGTGTGAGGATCCTGAGACAGGGACGGGACAGGACAGGGTGGAGACTTTTATGATCATTGTAATTCAATTCTTATCACCTTATCTTATCCTTATCACCATAGTGGTGCCAACTGGAACCCCCATTCTCTCCCTGGCTTCCCCCATGATCATAAATTCCTAACATTGTCTGCATTCAAATGATCAACCAAGAACCTTGGGACATTTTTACCACTTTTCCTTACAAAGGGAAGCCCGGTCCTGACCTCGAGGTGTCAGCCTCTCAGTCGAACTCAGCCAACTTCGAAAGAGTAACTCCCCTCGCAGTGTCTTTTATTGAGGTACACAAACAGGATATGCAACTGACATTGAACATTGTTTGTCACCATATATGGGGTGGAAATATTCAAGCGACAGTTCTTGAGACGTGTTATTGCTCAATTAAGATCAAGCTGCGGCAGGGTGTTGTTTCTAAGCGTCTAGCAAAATGATGATAAAAAAAGTACATATTTCTCTAACACGATACTCCCAATGATTTTCTCACCTGTCATCACTATCTGTTGTAGGGACTTGTGATCTGAGGCGACACAGTTCTCAAAGCAGACCGTGATGCAGCTGCTCAGGGTGCTTTCAACAGTTCCCCAATAGAGTGTGAGAATGGGAGATGGGCTTTTCTGAGCTTCCGTGGAGAGTAGAGGTGCTGCTGTGCTTTCCTTACTATGGAGCTGATGTTGAAGGACCTGGTGAGATTCTCCGCCAGATGGACAACAAGGAATCTGGTACTCTCTACGATCTCCACAGATGAGCCATCGATGTGCAGCAGAGAGTGGTCACTCTGTGTTTTGTGTTCTTCTAACGTCAACAACCATCTCTTTGGTCAACATTCAGAGACAGGTTGTTGGCTCTGCAGCAGTCCGATAGTCATCACACTTCCTCTTTGTATGCTGAGTCACCGTTTTTATTGATGAGACCCACAACAGTCTTGTCATCTGCCTGATGTTGATGATGGAATTCGAAATGTGCATTGCTGCTCAGTTGTGAGTCATCGGAGTTAACAGCAGTGGGCTGAGCATAAAGTCCTGGGTTCCTGCTACAGCGTCTGAGCAGTTGCCTTCGTCGCCCATAGCTCCTGCGCAGCCCGAGCAGCCGCCTCCGCTGCCCCCTGCGGCCCCAGAGCCCGAGCAGCCGCCGCCTGCTTTGCCCGTAGCTCCTGAGCAGCCGCCTCCGCTGCCCCCTGCGGCCCCAGAGCCCACGCCCGAGGCGCTCCCTCCGCCTCAAATGACTGTGCCCCCTGGGGCTCTTGTTCCTGGCCCCACTCCTGTCCCTGACCCAGCTCCAGACTTTCCTGCCCTAGTCCCCGAGGAGGTCCCGGACAGTCTGACCACCGTGTGTGCCACGCCCCCTGATTATCCACGTGTGCTTCCCTGATCGTACCCAGCTGTGTCCGATTATTTTCAATCAGTCCTGTCTATTTGAGTTCATGTCTTACTAGAGTTCAGTGTCCGTCATTGAAGTCCGTCTGCGTGAGATGTTTCCTGCACCCCGTGTTCCTAATAAATCCCCGTATCCTGCCTGCCTTGCCTGTTTCCTGCCCGTCCGCCACTCCCGTTAAATGGCGATCGTGACACAAGGCACACGCACATCAAGTACCAATGCAGCAAATACAGATGAACAATTTAGGAGGAATACTAGTCAAAGGAAGGAAGAAAAGCAGCCCACCCTATCTCATGGTCACGGACACAAACATCAGGGAGTGTTATGAAGAAGACATCACACTTAACACCATTGGTTTTATGCAGTGAATTACACCAGAGAGAGTTTTTACATTCTAGCTGTGTTACGTAACATTCCTCAGCCTTCAGGTTTTTTCCACACAATGCACGACATGCAGGGGTGCCAAACAAAACAGCGGAACTGCAGTGTAGCCAATTATTTGTTTCAGTAGTTTTAAGAAAACTAGAACATAAAATGTTTGTTTTACTTAGTCCACAAAAGAGTTTTTACCTATCTTAGTGTATTTTACATCACATACACTCTCGGTCCGTTGTGGAGTCCATCCCACTGTAGTTGGAGAATGCTGCCATCAGTCGCTTGGTGTAGCACTCGCAGGATTTACCAGGCTCCTGTTTAAACTGATGCATCATGCCCCAGTCCATGCGCAGGAGGACCAGTCTCTGAAGGGCTGTCGCATGGTGAGGCCTGTTCTGCCTGGGGTCCAGCAGGTCACTGGCAATGTCCTTCAACTCACAGTGGGCTTGCGTTCATAGTGGGGTACCGCAGGGTTCGATTTTAGGACCACTATTGTTCCTAATTTACATAAATGATATGGATACCAATATATACAGTAAACTGGTGAAATTTGCAGATGACACCAAGGTGGGTGGTGTAGCAGATACTGAATTAGTGGCTCAGCAGCTACAGCGGGATCTTGATTTAATTAGTGACTGGGCCGATACCTGGCAGATGAAATTTAACGTCGATAAATATAAGGTACTCCATCTAGGGAGCAGAAATATAAAGTACAGGTATTTCATGGGTGTCACTGAAATAAAGGTAGCTGATCATGAGAAAGACCTTGGTGTGTATGTTGATGCTTCCATGTCCCATTCTCGCCAGTGTGGGGAAGCAATAAAAAAGGCCAATAGGATGTTGGGGTATATCTCCAGGTGTGTGGAGTTTAAGTCAAGGGAGGTAATGCTAAGATTATACAATTCCTTGGTGAGACCTCACCTAGAATATTGTGTGCAGGTTTGGTCACCATATCTTAAAAAGGACATTGTGGCCTTAGAAAAGGTGCAGCGTAGGGCCACAAAAATGATTCCTGGTCTTAGAGGAATGTCATACGAGGAACGGTTACTTGAGCTAAATCTGTTCAGTCTCAAGCAAAGGAGATTGAGGGGGGACATGATCCAGGTATATAAGATTCTAACAGGTTTGGATGCTGTTCAACCAAATAGTTACTTCAGCATTAGTTTAAATACACGAACTCGTGGCCATAGGTGGAAATTAGCGGGAGAACATTTCAAGCTGGATTTAAGGAAGCACTTCTTTACGCAGCGTGTAGAGTATGGAATAGTCTTCCTGATAATGTAGTGCAAGCTGAATCCTTGGGTTCCTTTAAATCAGAGCTAGATAAGATTTTAACGACTCTGAGCTATTAGTTTAGTTCTCCCCAAGCGAGCTTGATGGGCCGAATGGCCTCGTCTCGTTTGTATAGTTCTTATGTTCTTATGTTCAACTCCTTCATCTACAGTGTCAGATGAGCAAACCTTATCTCCCCCTTGAGGATTTGGACATACCAACATAGGGGCAAGAATTTCTGCTACCTCGTCCTGCTGCCTGAGTGTTTCGCCACGGCACTTCTTCACCGAGAAGGAGGTAGAGTCGGGTGCTGAATGGTTATGATCCTCGTCTGCAGGGGGGAGAGGGGAAGGGGCAGGGGAACCACTGGCTACTCCTCCCTCGGTGGCATAAGGAGGAAGCTGCTGTTTGGGCAGCAATGCTTGGGCAGGAGCCACACAGTTTATTTCTGGGTATCTAATTAGCGGACACCATTAGGTCCCTTCAGGGGCTCCACAGACAAACTCATTGACAAAATAGAATTGTCACAGAAAAATTCTTTGTCACATGCTCAGTCGACATGGACTGTGTGCTATTTACATATTTTTGGCACAAACGAAATCTCATATGCATATCGATGTATCTTTCGCACAAGTGGACCTCCATCACTTTAAAGAGGGTAAACTCTGATCAGGAAATTTACGACGTCAGAATAAACGGATTTTTTAACAGAAGTAACTGACATGCCCTAATAAGGAAATGCATACAATCAGAATACAATATCTGTGGTTTTTAACAGTGGTAACAATCTGATAATGAAAGGAATCAGATCAACATTTCTATAGCATGTAACAGAGCTTGCTCCCCTCCAGAACTCATTGTTCCAGTAGTTATCTGAAATCATCTGCAGGAGCTATTCTTTTATTTGTATATTAAGCATAATTATTCATGAATATTATTGATTATGTTTATTTGTTTAATGTTTTTATTTATTCGTATTTATTGTTTATAATATAATGTTATATAGTATTGCAACACTTGAAACGAGAGGTACTTGCCTGCCTTAGTGATATTTACTATTGTCTAAGTGTATTCCCACCTGTAGGAGGCAGCAATGGTTGTTATTAAAGGTGCTGAGATTACGCGGCTCAGGGCTGAAGGTGCAAAGTGAAACAGTCATTGACCGTATTTGCCATGTGTGATGGTGTCTGCATATCGGCCCTTTTGCGCCAAACAAACCAGTTCAAAGTACTGTGTGTTAAAATATCATATGAATAAATCCTCTCAAGAACTAAACTCAATATCGTATCCTCATCATTCAACGCGTCTGACTTTTGCACCTCTTACCACAAGGCAGTGGATTACATGGGGAAATTACAAACAAGGAGAATTTAATCTGTTTTTCCTCTACATTGTCGTTATTCAGAATATTACAGACTATGAACAAAAACGGACAATGTAAGAAAATAAAAAAATGTGTATGACAGAAAGCTAGAGTATTTTTGCAATGGTGAGCACTAGCTGGTTTATGTACTAGCTCACACTCAAGAAACAGCATAAATGCTACTCATACACAGTTGGGGGGCAGGGGTCAGTCCTTGTGCCTGTAATGAGGTCACCAGTTGAAACTAACCCAGCCTCAGCACGTCTGTGGGTCCTTGAGCAAGGCCCTTAACCCCCAGCTCCCTGGGCGCCCCAACAGGTAGCTGCACTTCGCGGACAACTTACTCCACAAAGAGTAAGTTGAGGGAGACATAAAAAACACAATTTCCCCACGGGGATTAATAAAGTCCATCCATCTATGGAATATTATTTAGCACTATATAACGCAGAATATAAGAATTACGATTTTATAAAAAGTATGCCAAATATCCATGATATAATCATTACAATGTAAACATTATAATGTAATCAACACAATGGAACCAACTGAGTATGTATTTGCACCTTTTGTTAGTCTGAGTTTCTGTTAGCTACTTTGTTAGTCCTGAATCTATGAATATTCACATTTTTATCGCGTATATTTTATCACTATGTAAAAGGACAAATATATTATCAACCTTTTAGTGAGACAATGTGTAAACGGCTGAAACTACCAAGGTTTACTACTGAAGGAAGGGATTCACCTGAGTTCACCAAAAGTTCATGGCTGAGTATTTTTAAAAAACCAAGTGGAGCTGCTCGCGCCACTATTATGTTCAACCGAGAGGCCAAACGGTAAAAGAAATGACTGTCAAACTTATCACCTAGGGGTAAATATAAATCTATACAAATATCACCTGCATGCACATTACTTCTTTTACAATAACCAACTCCTGATCCATACTGTTAGTCGTGAAAAAAATAACTATTGTGTACATAGAGGCCCTGTGTAAAAAGATAACTGCCAAGGAAAAGATCAAAAACATTTATTTCAAGGATTCAAAGTTTTTATGGTCATGTACAGTGTACAGTGCAGTTCTTATTTGATTAACTTGAATGTCTTCACAGACAAGACGATTAAACAAATAAAGCAGCGCAACATTACAGTAACTAACAACAAACAAAGCTCACGAGTACTATTACAATATTCATATCATTTATTTAAATTTAATTTTACCAAGTAAATTAATTGAAAAGCAGTTACCGCTTTACCTGCTTCTCGGGAGAAATAGCAGATATACAAACGTCATGTATGTAACTAAAATCTTAAGCCAATAAGGGCAAAGTTGTGTCGTAATGGAGGCGGATCCAGCCTGTGCAGCCTGCTAAGAGGTGCTGCCTGATGTGTCTTGCTCTCGCGGAGTTTTGGTACCATGTGACATGGTGACGTAATGCAACGGGCGATAAAAAATATAACCATGATGCATTGCGTCAGGACCAGAATGCATTGCTTTAAGCTAGCGCTGTATGTGGGTGCATGAAGTGGAAAGCACCCAATAATAAACATAACATTTTTTTAAAAATGTTTTCTTCACCGGTGCAGTGAATTTAAATAAAGAGCTATGATGGTGCTGCAAATGGCTTTGCATAGTAGTTAGTAGTAGCATTAGCCGCTGTGTGCGGCATTAGCTTTCTACAGTCCTTACAGATGGTTCGTGTTTTGTCTGTCTCCCTTTCGCCATTTATATTTTCCGCCGGGCACCCGAAATGCTGACACACAAAAGATTCAAAAGTGTCTGGGGTATCTACTATAGTAATTTAGTCAGATGCCGACATATTTACAGCAGCTCATTTGCAGCGCATTCGTGAAACGGCTTTTCGCTCCAACGAGAAATCTCGTCATGTTGTAATATCGCGAGATCTCGTGACACGCGTTTCACTCCCACTTCTTAGTAACAGTCATGATTTGATAAAGTGACAACCTGCGTAATAATTGGTAATACATAGAGTTTGCTATTGTTCAGGCTAGCAGACTGTTATGGCTTGAGGTTAATGGTGCCTGTTACTTGTGAATTTTCACATTTGCAGGGATCTTCTGCCTCGTGAACGTGAAACGGGTAATTATGCTAAAAGAAGAAAAAAGCAGAACTGCAATGTGTGTAAGGCTGGTGCTGATTTTTCAGTCTGAACACAGTAAAATTTATACAAATTACCTGTATTCAAACTTGTATTCTTTATATAGTTTGGTTAATTACTATTTAAAAGTTTTATCTGCGCTCCATTGTATAACTTATATTGGAGACTTGTATGTACTTTTCGATTGGAAATGGTTAGCTGTATACAGGGGCGCCGCTAAGGGGGGGAAAGTTGGGACAATTCTAAGGGCCCACGCCCTTTAGGGGCCCCCAGAGATCTGAATGGGTGTGGTAGGGGGGCCCAACCTCATATTTTGTCATAGGGCCCAAAATTGCTAGCGGCGCCCCTGGCTGTATATACTTTGAATATTTTTATGATTAATTTCTTTGTTTATTTAATTTGGCAACAGATCTACACTTTTAGCAGTATTGCTGTCAATTTTTGTGAAAGTTGTTACTAAATAAAACAAAAGAAGCAGACTTGTGTAAATCCTATATTGGTCGTGTATTCTTCCTGTAGCGTAGTGACAGCTTTTTGTACGGAAGCCGTGAACGGCTGTGCTTGCAAATATATTTTCTTCTGAATAATTAGAAGGATAAGCATATTTTGTCGCCGCCGCGAGATAGTCATGCCATACACAGCTCTGCTCGTTTTTGTACTGTAACCGTGTTACTTAATTTGCGAATCCATGAATTTAACGTTGACATTAAGTCAACATTGACATTGACAACGTTGACATTAAGTGTTGCACCTATCTAGTGTTTTACCGTGAAGGGCATGTTATATCTTGTCTCTAAGTCGCACTATGGTCCAGGGGAATGCTATGTCATATTAGAACATGTGTCGATGATGTGGCAATATAAATATTTTAGAATACTGTCAGTTTTAGTTTCAGAAATCCATCATTTGAGAAAAAAGGCCAGTCACGACAAATATATATGGAATATAACAACAGAGGTTAGCTGTATTTGTTTAAGTGTAAAGATGCACATAGAAACATGCATGAGCTCATCTGAGAATAAACTGAATGCAATGAAGATTTGTGACTCCTGCTGGAAAATGCGAATAGTGGCAGGGTCTTCAAGCAGTACATTTGTCTGAGAGTCAGTTAATATTAGGAAAGGCACCGTTTTTTTTTCAATGGCGCTAATTATCAAGAAGGAAATGGAGTACCCCAGTACCTGGTTTACGGGCACTGGAAGCTCCAGTATCAGTCAGACTTTCATGTAAGTATATGTGTGTTTAATGACTTGTGCATGTTTCATCTTTACCAGGGGCAGAGGGGAAACTCAATAAATAGCCTTCTCTCACACTTCCAGGCCTGCAGAACTGAGCATGTCCCCTGGTTTTGTGCATATGTCTGTAGGCTTTGAGTTTTTCCTATGGGGGCTTCAATTTCCTCCCAGAGTACAAATACGTGCAGATCAGTTGCATTGGGGAGTCCATACTGTGATGCTGAGTGGGTGTAGGAGGAGATTGAGAGATGAAACTCCGGATGATTTACTCCCTCGGCTAACTAACCAGAACAGGATCGTACCAATACCAAAATGATAAGTTTATAAATGTTTTTCACTACCCTGATTCATTCAGTTATTTCTGTTTGTTAATTCCATCCCCCAAGCAAATACATAAATAAACAAACAAATATTCAGGGGGAATGTGTCATAGGTGATAGAATCAGTGGATGAATCTAAAGAAAAAAAGTAATGATTTCTTTCTCTCCAAAACACAATGCACAAAACTCTTAAGTTAGGTAAGACATTGAAATTTTATGACAGTAGCATGATGCAGAGGAACAACAGAAGGAAAAATCTAACTAAACCTGAGTCAACTAGGACTAATTACACTAAATTAAGTGGAACACACAAAATACCTAAAACAACTTAATAAACAAGCAAGAAATATTACATTTGATTAACTATACTGATGCCTGAGGGAAGTTCTTGTGCATAATGCAGCAAGTATATACAGCTGCAGAGACACTACACATAGTGCAAATAAATTAAAAAGTATACAGTACACACACTGATTCCTGAAAAATCTAAATACCATGGAATACTAATGAAATACTGATGATGATGATAATAATAGAAATAATAATGAATTAGTTTAGGGTATTATGCAATTGACATGTACAATTAAAAAAGAAATTGCACCAGACATTTCCTGTGGCAAAGAAGGGTTGCTTTGTGCCACATTACTCAAGTCAATTCACTTTATTTTGTATAGTACATTTTCATAGCCTTACATTGTCTCAAAGCACTTTACTTTGTCCCTGCCCAATTGTCCCAGTGAGCAAGATCTAGCCTGAAAAATTAGAAAGCGACATTGGCAAGGATAAACTCAGTCATAGTAAGAAACCTTTGGAGGAACCAGAGTGAAAGGGGGAGCCCATCCTCCACAGGGCAGAAGTCAGGTTAACAAAGTCCTGATTTATATGGTTTATATGGTTCAATTAGTTAAGTCCGGATGTAAATACAGAATAACTGGCAGCAGGGCACACAGGAAAGACGTAAACAGGCAGGAGGGCAGGCAGGAGGGTGGCACAGGCAGGACGTAATGGGCAGGAGGGCGGGCAGGCAGGGCAGCACAGGCAGCCAGAACTGTTTTGCCACTGCAGTTTGTTTTACAATTTCATCTGCATTTGTTCCCCCAAGGTATAACAGCAGCTAATTTATGAACATGCTGCTTTTCAGAAAAGTTTAATTTCCAGGAGCATGACCAGTGCATACATTTAGTGTTGATGGTTCTTTGTAAAATGGATGTTCTGTACTTTTATTGATCTGTCCATCCATCCATCCATCCATCCATCCATCCATCCATCCATCCATCCATTCATCCATTTTCTAACTACTTCTGATGAAGTTCCGGGTTATGAGGTATCCTGAAGCCCAGGCAATATGGGACAAACACAAACATGCACACACATAGGGTATACCTATCCTTATGGGGCCCGCTCATTGACTTCTATTGGATAAATGCTAACGCTAACTATGACAATCTTAACCCCCACCCTGCCCTAACCATAACCATAAGTAACCAAGCAAAATAAAAGAGGTTTTGCATTTTTAGTTTTTCCACAGCAGTCACAGATTTTTATAAAATAGAGTTTTCCTGGTTTTCAGTTTCGTGGTCCCCATAAGGGAAAAAAAAAACAGGTATTTATCACGCTATGGGGTAGGATAGGTATACCCGCTCGCACACACACACACAGACATGCACACAAATGGATAGATCACCACAGTTACTATGGATGTCGATCCTGCAATAATGAGACAGAACTATCATACTTAACAGGATCATATCCCTAGTTCTACATATGCATAATTATATTTAAAAAAGATCCCACGCACCTAGCACATGAGATGTTTGAACTTCTGCCCTCTGGTAAACGTTACCGCAGTATGCATTGCAGAACAACCAGATTTAATAAGAGCTTCTAACCCCAAAGCCATCAGAATACTAAATGCTAATGAACATACGTTTATGTGAAACCCTACTCTCTCTTACTCTCTGTGCACTTTATTACCACAACTGGTATTAAGTTTACTTTTTATTTATACAGTATAGTGCAATAATATAATCACGATTTGTGTGTGAGTGTGCCCTGTGATGGGCTGCCCCCCATCCTGGATTGTTCCCTGCCTCGTGCCCATTCCACATTCCGGGATAGGTTCCGGACCACCCGCGACCCAGTAGGATAAGCAGTTTGGAAAATGGATGGATGGATATAACTAACATAAGACAGACATTACACCTAACAAACAATAAACACGAAATAAAGGAGTGGATACAAAAAAAATGTAATGCAATGACCAGATTTAACACCTGGATTATGTCCCCCCTTAGTCTCCTTTGCTCGAGGCTAAACAGATTCAGCTCAGCTAACCTCTCCTCATTAAACATTCCTCTAAGACCAGGAATCATTCTCCCAGCCAAGCAAGCCTGAGTCCGGCTTCCACTCCCCCGATCCCCAGCAATGTTAACTTGGAAGGGCGTATTCTGTATGCACAACTGAGACAACCCAGGTGGAGCTCAGCTTATCGGCTGGCAAAATTGCCTTCAGGTATCACCCACCCTAGTGAGAGTCCAAGCTAGGGCCGTTCTCAGAACTCACCCTAAACGAAGTCCTGCTCAAAAGTTGTAATGACCGCCTGAGGTACCTGTCAGCCTTGCCCGTAATGAGTCAGTGGGTGTAGCCGGGCTGACACGCTTTTGGGCATCCAATTGCTGAGAACTCCCCTTCGGTTCTGACAAACTGTACGATCACAAGCAGTGACAGCAGAGCCACAGACAAGCTCAACCAACAGAGAGCGAATGGTAAGCACCCAGCACCCGAAGGGCTCAACTGATCACATCCAAACGACTTCCTGATGGGATTGTGTACGTAACTGGTTTACTGTTGTTAATAGTGGTTGAACTTCTATGCAAGTCCCCTTGTTGGGGGAGAGGGAATGAATGAAAGCATAAGGTGAAATAAAACCTAAAATAAATCAAAAAGGTTAAACGGGAATCAAACCAAATGAATTGTGTTTCTTATTCAATTGTAAACATCAATTAGTTATGCAACAATAACCTAATTGGATGTTAATGTATTGTGATCAAACTGATTTAGTCCGTGAAGTTGATTCCTGCTTTCAGGCAAGAACCTGTGTGTCCAATTATGCGTGTTGTATCACCGCAGTTGACCACCAGAGACCCAACTCAGATGTTGTTAACCTACTATGGCGGACCACTAGAGGTGCAATTTCAATGGAGTGGCACTGCTATGGCTTGCCACTAGAAGCGCAATTTCAAAATTGAGTGGTAGTTCTATGCCTGACCACTAGAAGCGCAATTTCGAAATGGAGTGGTAGTTCTATGCCTGACCACCGGGGGCGCAATATCGAAATGGAGTTGTAGTTCTATGCCTGACCACTGGAGGCGCGATTTTGAAATGGAGTGGTAGTTCTATGCCTGACCACTGGAGGCGCAATTTCGAACTGGAGTGGTAGTTCTATGCCTGACCACCGGGGGCGCAATATCGAAATGGAGTGGTACTTCTATGCCTGACCACCGGGGGCGCAATATCGAAATGGAGTGGTAGTTCTATGCCTGACCACCGGGGGCGCAATTTCGAAATGGAGTGGTAGTTCTATGCCTGACCACTAGAGGCACGATTTCGAAATGGAATAGTAGTTCTATGCCTGACCACTAGAGGCGCGATTTCGAAATGGAGTAGTAGTTCTATGGCTTGTCACTAGAAGCGCAATTTCAAAATTGAGTGGTAGTTCTATGCCTGACCACTAGAAGCGCAATTTCGAAATGGAGTGGTAGTTCTATGCCTGACCACCGGGGGCGCAATATCGAAATGGAGTGGTAGTTCTATGCCTGACCACTAGAGGCGCGATTTCGAAATGGAGTAGTACTTCTATGGCTTGCCACTAGAAGCGCAATTTCAAAATTGAGTGGTAGTTCTATGCCTGACCACTAGAAGCCCAATTTCGAAATGGAGTGGTAGTTCTATGCCTGACCACTGGGGGCGCAATATCGAAATGGAGTGGTAGTTCTATGCCTGACCACTAGAGGCGCGATTTCGAAATGGAGTGGTAGTTCTATGCCTGACCACTAGAGGCGCAATTTCGAACTGGAGTGGTAGTTCTATGCCTGACCACCGGGGGCGCAATATCGAAATGGAGTGGTAGTTCTATGCCTGACCACCGGGGGCGCAATATCAAAATGGAGTGGTAGTTCTATGCCTGGCCACTAGAGGCGCAATATCGAAATTGAGTGGTAGTTCTATGCCGGGCCACTAGAGGCGCAATTTCGAAATGGAGTGGTAGTTCTATGCCTGACCACTAGAGGCACGATTTCGAAATGGAATAGTAGTTCTATGCCTGACCACTAGAGGCGCAATTTCGAAATGGAGTAGTAGTTCTATGGCTTGTCACTAGAAGCGCAATTTCAAAATTGAGTGGTAGTTCTATGCCTGACCACTAGAAGCGCAATTTCGAAATGGAGTGGTAGTTCTATGCCTGACCACCGGGGGCGCAATATCGAAATGGAGTGGTAGTTCTATGCCTGACCACTAGAGGCGCGATTTCGAAATGGAGTAGTACTTCTATGGCTTGCCACTAGAAGCGCAATTTCAAAATTGAGTGGTAGTTCTATGCCTGACCACTAGAAGCCCAATTTCGAAATGGAGTGGTAGTTCTATGCCTGACCACCGGGGGCGCAATATCGAAATGGAGTGGTAGTTCTATGCCTGACCACTAGAAGCGCGATTTCGAAATGGAGTGGTAGTTCTATGCCTGACCACTAGAGGCGCAATTTCGAACTGGAGTGGTAGTTCTATGCCTGACCACCGGGGGCGCAATATCGAAATGGAGTGGTAGTTCTATGCCTGACCACCGGGGGCGCAATATCAAAATAGAGTGGTAGTTCTATGCCTGGCCACTAGAGGCGCAATATCGAAATTGAGTGGTAGTTCTATGCCTGGCCACTAGAGGCGCAATTTCGAAATGGAGTGGTAGTTCTATGCCTGACCACTAGAGGTAACCAAAGATATAGCTAGGCGGTTGCCGACGCTAGATGAGTGACACACACATTTAATGCATGCGCATGCTGCTTGTGGCCTTCTTCTGTGCCTTGCACAGTATAAAACCCCTTAAAACAATTACTGAAGCGAGACGGCGCACGCGTTACGGCGACAGATTTAAATTGTGAGTGCACTATATCTCGTCGCAAATGGTGCTTAACCACGGCGGGTCTCAAGCACAGGAGACTCCCAATTTCTAAATGACACACACTTGGCTCACAGCGCAAAGTTGTGTTAAACTTGCTTTGTCTAAAGCAGGCACACACATACGAGTATGATCCTGATAGGTAACTAAGCTATCGGTCTTATGTCCAAGCGCAACATAATTTAGGTTAGAACCTCATAACAAGTATTCCCGTTCGCTAATAGAGAGATCTCTCCCAGGATATATAGAAACGGAGACACTCGTCCGAATTGAACCTGGAAACAAAGCGCTACATCTGAGAATCTCGTCAGACATAGGGTTAAAGTTTACTGCAGTTTAATACGAAAGAACTACAATGAAATCACCGAAAATAAAACAAAATAATATAACTACTAATAATAGAAATAAAAATAACTATAATAAGCCCATATGATCCCGCTTAAATGCCTTCAGATTGCCATGAGTGCGACTTTTGCAACCAGTTGACAGTAGCGCTTCTTCACTGCACGTTCGGTCATAAAAAGTTTAAATTGTGTGCTCAGAATAAGTTTAAACCTTGTGCCTTGTGATTATTAACCAATTTTTATGCTGAATGGTCGGCTCAAACTCAATTGCGAAACACCGTGAGTCTGTTAATGTGTGACTTAAATGGAACTCATTAATAACCAGTATCACGTAATAACCTGGGTTAGAATAGAAGGCTTGTCCAACGAGCTGCGTCACCAGGTAATGTAAACGATCGGTAGCGAAGCTCCCCTCACGGCCAATGAGAGAGAGTCTCGCGATATTTCAGGCGAATTTGAGGTTTCAGAGCGTAGATCGCACAGGCAGGGATTCTTGTGAGCACTCAATGAACGGAGGCTGAAGTTGTGTAAAAGACATGCATTTATTCCTATAACTAACATAAGACAGACATTACACCTAACAAACAATAAACACGAAATAACGGAGTGGACACAAACAATGTAATCATGAAAATGCAATGACCAGATTTAAAATGAGTAACCTTAAAAGGGAAAATACTGTTCTGCAAAGCAAGCAATTTGTGGAAATACTGTCCTAAAGTAATATAGCAGGTGAATAGGAGTTTAGGTTGTTATAAATGAAAGGAAGTTTGTTTACTTGGTTGCAGAGTGGGGGGGGGGGGGGTCTTGGCAGTTGGTTGCGGAGGCTGATGAGCTGATGGGTGATGGCACTCAGGGAGGCGCGGTGTTTGCAGCGGTTGTTGGAGTGGAGCCCCTCTGATTCCCTCTCCTGGTGAAGCTTGGGCTTGGTTGCAGTTCTCTGTCCAGCTGGGTCTTCACTGATAGGCTTCAGGAGGGCTTCTTGTGGGCTTCTCTTCTCTTGGGCTGATGTTCTCTGCCTCTCTTCGTGCTGATGGTCTTTTGTTTTCTCCTCCCTTCTGTTTCTCCTCTCCTGGCTTTGTTCTGAGGTGCCAGGTTTTATAGTGTAAAGTTCGTGAATAGGAGTGACCAGGAATTCGACTCCTGGACCAATGGCTGACCATCCATTTGGCGGGCTTTCGGAAGGGGGTCTGTATCAGTCCTTTTGAGATTTATGACCAGAGTGATTTCCCTTGTATTGATGATTTTCGTTAGGCTGGTGTAACTTTTGATATATTCACTTTCGTGGTAACCACTGACCAGATTTGGAAACTGGAGTGATTTTCCATCGGTTTGATACCAAACATGCCATAGCAGCCTAGCGGTTCACACCTCATACCATCTGTAATGATTAATTAATGATTACTTATATTATGTCGTTATGTTATATTACTCACACCTTATTTTATGCCTCACAATCTATATAATTGTAAATATACTGTGTAGCTGCTGGCGCGTTCCAAACTAAATCTCATTGTACTTACAATGTCAATAAAAACATCCATCCATCCATCTAGGCAGGCCAGTGTCGCCTCCATCCTTCCTGAAGTCAGTGATTCCTTTGTCTTTGTGCTGTTTAGTGCCAAATTGTTTGCTGAACTCCAACCTATCAGTTTCTGGACCTCATCTCTGTAAGCTGACTCATAAGAACCAAAGAGATTTACAAATGAGAGGAGGCCATTCGGCCCATCAAGCTCCTTTGAGGAGAACTTAGCTAATAGCTCAAAAATCTTATCTAGCTCTGATTTAAAAGAACCCAGGGTTTTAGCTTGTGTTACAATAACAGGAAGACTATTCCATACTCTAACTACACGCTGTGTACAGAAATGCTTCATCAAATTCGTTTTAAAATGTTCTCCAGCTAATTTCCACTTATGGCCACGAGTTCTGGTATTTAAACTAACATTGAAATAGCCATTTGGCTGAACAGCATCCAGACCTGTTAGAATCTTAAACACCTGGATTATGTCCCCCCTTAGTCTCCTTTGCTCGAGGCTAAACAGATTCAGCTCAGCTAACCTCTCCTCATTAGACATTCCTCTAAGACCAGGAATCATTCTCGTTGCCCTACGTTGCACCTTTTCCAAGGCAGCAATGTCCTTCTTAAGGTATGGTAACCAAACCCGCACACAATATTCTAGGTGGGGTCTTACCAAGGAATTATATTATCGTAGCATCACTTGCCTTGTCTTAAACTCCACACACCTAGAGATGCAATGTGCCTTCTCGCGTGGTGTTCCTGCAGAGGGAGTCTGTGAGTGCTGGAGATTGGGGGAGGGGGCAGTGTGGCTATGTCTGCTCTGTGTTCCTCCAGACGAGCAAAGAAGCTGTTTAGCTCCTTTGCTAAAAGGGCGTTGCTGTTAACAGTGACGGTGTTGTTGCCTTTGAAGTTTGTAATGTGTTGTATTCCCTGCCACACCCACTGTGGGTTGTTGTATGTGAAGTAGACCTCTATTTTCTGTTTCTCTGCCTGCCTGGCAACCTTGATGCCCCTATTCAGGTTAGCTCTGGCTGCACTCTGTGTTCTTGACTGCGCTGTCTTGTCCTGTAGTATTGTATTGTTGCTCTTGTGTTTATCTTGCACTTTCTCCCTCTGTTTGTGCTCCTTTCACTCTGTATAGTTCTATCTTGCCCGCACTTGTGTCATCTTGTGTTGTTTCTGTTTTTCTTCTTTGTGTTGCACCGTGGTCCAGGAGGAACAATGTTTCCTTTCACTGTGTACTGTGTATATTGCTGAAATAACAATAAACCCACTTGACCACCTGCCTCAATTCATCCTGAAGAGTTTTCCAATGTTGTTCAAAGGTCTGTTTGTTTCGAGTGAAGGACACGCCCCTGGACGTGCTGGATAAGGGGACCACAGATCAGTGTCCTCAGTCCTGCTTCTCCCTTCAAAGCTGAGAGGAAGATGACCCGCCTGCTGCTTCTGGTTTTGGCTTATGGAGCTCTGCTTATCTCCACAGAGGCCCAGCAAGATTACCACAGTCTCCCTGCACTCACAAGACGGCCATTAAACTCGCAGTCGAAAATGCTCATCAAGGAACCCGTCAGCACATGAATTTCTATAACATCCAGGGCCGTCCGAAGGTAACTGCTGAGAAAGTGTTTACAAAAGTGTGAAACTTTCATCATCTGCAAGCTGAACTAATGAGTATCACATTGATTTTGATGTTTTAATTTCAATGCATATGATGCTTAATGTCTCTTCACAATGAAAGTGATGGTTGTATATCTCAGCCCTGGTCAATTTTACCTTCTCACAGTTTCTCTCTGAATCTGCTGCAGTCAAGTCTGTGACAGTTTGCCATTTTTTGGGTGATTATTGTTTGTTATATTGCCTTTAAAACAGTTGTAGGCAATTTTGTATATAACGTGTTTATGTGATTTAGATCAGCAGTGAATACATTGACATTGAGATTCTCTTGAGAGCAACAAAATGTCCAAAGTCAACTGCAACAGACCATCGGGCTGACTGTATTTTCATGGACAAGAGGGTAAGTAAAGAGTCACTGTGACTGTGAGCATTGGACATATCAGTTAGCAAATTAATTTAGGTTCATGTTAACTTTTTTGATGCCCTGCGGGGGAAAGTTAGCCAACAATAAAGTAACAAATACATAGGTGGCCTCAAAGAGCCAGTTCCTTCACCTTATTCTCAAATTTTAGTAGGTTTACAGGCTTAAAGGCTGGATTACCAGGCAGAAGCAAATGCTAATCATCTGAGGGGTGACCTGTAGATTATGCTTCGAGCTATGAACCCTAGCTGGCCTTATTTAAAGACCTGTGGGCTGTACTACAAAGCGGGTTTTACATACCCAGAGTTAACTCAATCGAAGGTTAACTAAAACTCATTGTTGAAATCAGCCTTAAATGGCAGTGTGGTGTTTTGTGGTGAAAGGGCAGGACTTAACTCTTGTTTTAATTAGAAAGCCAGTAATTAAACCTGGTCAGAGCAGGGTAGATGTGCAGTGTGAATTACCCTTTAAATTTACCTCTTTAAATAGTGAACTACAGGACCACTTAGCTTGATCGGAGGACAGTATTTTAATACAGAGCAGTGTTCAGTTAAACGGGATTTGTTGTTCATACTTTTAGATGAACTTGCTTTGTATAATATAGCCTTATGGTGACCCTGCTTTGGAAGCTCTTTCCTCTAAAATTGTTCTGTGTCATTAAACCCTGCACTCCAGCAGCTCTGCCTTAAATCATTAGATATATCTTTACTACACCTTCTCTCACTGTATTTATTGCCCACCACTCTTTAAATACTGTTTTTGTGTGTCTGTGTGTTTTTGCAGCCATTCATTAACTGTAGAGTTTGCAGCAGACGGTCTGGTAATGATCTTACACATCCATCAAATGACTGTGTACCAAACAAGAAAGTGGATGAAGTAAGTGTAGAGAGTCTTAGCATTATGGAAATGTAACAGGTGTGTGAATTGTGTCTAAACATGTGGTTAAACTTTGATTGTGTTTGTACATGCAAAAATTTGATCAGAGTACTGTTTATTAATGACAATGTAACTTTTAATCTGAACAACAGTGGCAGCACCAAGGAAAAGCTTGGGGGGGGGGGCTCTAGCTCCTCCTCCAATGACCATAGTACCCCCACAGCACCCCCAAAATATTGGTTTCATTTTTTCTTTAACTATCTGTAAAATCTGTATATTGTGTAAGACATTTTTGCGGTTTTTACAGCATACTTGTAGTGTATTTTTTCTTCAAAGTACACATAGAGGCTCTGTGAGCTAGACGTTAGAATTTCATATTTTATCCTATTTTATCCATGCTGTAGCTTATCGTGCTGTGTGCTTCTATACACCATCTACATAAGCTGAAAAGCTAAAGCACCCGGTCTAAATAATCTCACTCCCCTATAGCACCTGTAGCATTAAGTCACTGGCGCTGCCACTGCTGAATAAACGACTCCAATCTGACTAAACCGCTTAACTTTTCCTCCCCATGTTACATTTCAGGACAAACGACGTAATATGTGTCCTTCTGATAAACCTCTTCTCAGACCTAAAACTGCCTTGGCTTCCAAGGACACTAAAGAAGCTGAAGGAGACCGTCTGGCTGTTTCTGATGGCTGATGGTCCTGCAATGTGGACCAGAGGAGGAAACTGGGAGGGAAAATGCTTTGCTTTATATCATGCCCACCCAAAGCCCCCAGTGAGTAAGCCATAGGCGCCGATAGCATGGAAAAACTCCCAAGAAGGAAGAAACCTTGGGAGGGACCAAACTCAAAGGGGGAGCCCATCCTCCTGGGGCCGGCAAAGTGTAGGTGCAGGATCACAAAAAAACTTGACGAGAGAAACGAGAGAATTCGACTGTCCCTCACAAAAACTGTAAAGTTTTAGTGGCTAAATTGCTTTTTCTATGCCTTTTCAAACAGGAGGAGATTTGTTTGGCTATACGTAGAAATTTTCTATACAATTTAGACAGCACAGAATCATTAACCTACTTTAATGCATTTATTAATACAACCACATATTTCACACATTTTGACATCAGTCATGCAGTGAAGATACAGTCTCTTTATTTCTTGACGCCAACCCTCCCCATTAATCCGGGCTTGGGACCGACACCTAGTTGAGCTGGCTTTCTCCCTTAAGTGGCTGGGTTAGGCTAAACTATGTACATATTTATGAAGACTACTATAAATTTATAAAGACCTCCCTAAATATGTAGTCTAACAAAACGCAGTTTAAAGAAGGTAGCCTACCTGGTAAACAAAGAAATTAAAAGGCCCACAGCATATAATCGGGCTATATCCAAGCAGTTTTTAAGAACGTAACCTACATGGCGAAATTGAATTACTTTCTGGACCAACAAACGCAACCAGACATGAACATTATGCACCTTCCTAGTCTTGATGTATGTCGTCATACAGATGAGGACGTTAAGGCAGCCTTTAGGTCCGACCCATCATGCACTGCAGTTTTTTGCAAATTCCTCAGATGGAAAACCATTAAATACCTCTTCTATTACCTTATATTACCTTATATTCATGTAATAAATATACAAATATCAATTAGTTGGAAATCAGCCAGACAGACGTAATTACTACAAATGGTTTCCACTGTATTTGTGACTCTGAGTGCCGCAGGCTTGGATGCAGTGCCGCACCATTTTGTAAGGCATGCACTGGCCAATCATGTAGCACTTCTCTCATAAATATTAATGAGACATCACCTACCACCCTGCAAAAAAGAAATTTGCCGCTCGTCCCCCTGCACATGAACCAACATGGCTGTGTCAACCAGCGGAGCTCCGGAGCCTCTGGAGAAACACGCGGCAAAAAAGGCTCGCATACGGTCTTCCAGAGTTTGGGAATACTTCAGTCATGACACCTTTTCTGCGCCTCTACTGTAGCTGGCGTTAATGACGCTGTTTCAGCCATTTTATATTTTCTGTTTACTTATTCTGTCATGTAAGACTGAGACAAATTATCGTTTACGACTATTCTTACACACTGTAGCCTGACTTGCTGACTTAAGTAAGCTTAACTATAAGCTACCTTTGCTAGTGTTTGTGAATAACATGTTTCTCTAGTTATGAAATTATTCCATGTTTTAGCATCTGTTTCAACATTAAAGTCAAATTGGTATATTGAAATATGTAAAAACTATTGAACTATTAGCTTAAGTCTAACATAGAAAATCCTACTGAATCTCTTAAGATTTTCCTTTTTTGTTAATGCACTAATGTTTAAGAAGTGTCTTAAATTGAATTTCAGATTTGTGTGTGGGTGGGAGTGGGTGAATTGTATTAAATTCATACATTCATTCTTTTGGCTCAGACATTACTGACCTAAAACAAATTGAGGCATTGGGTAAGTGCTTAAATTAGCTACTAAATGGCAAAAAATATTCTAAATATCACATTTTCCATTCTTCGGTATAATTTTAATGAATCACCTATGCTGCCAAACATTAACGCATAGATTGTCACAACACTCTATGTTTTAGTTCTTCTTTATGTGTATAGGACGGTGTGATGGTTCTGGTGGTGGGTGTGGCCGACGCTGCTCGCGATGTTTGGCTATGCTGCAGTCCCAGGGACCAAGTTGGAACACATTTCCACCTTCAAGCTTAGGTGGAAAAACGGCACCGAGACCCAGCAGCAGGACAACTTCTTGTCCAGACAACCAGCCCTGCTTCATCATTGAAGTAAGCCCTGTGAACAGGAGCGAGATGTACTTCTGCAGTGGATGTTATAGCGGAAAGAACATCCCCATCCTCACGTCTGCCGGAGTGCCCCCTCAAGTGGGTGTGTGACTTAACTCGATGGATGAATTGGACAGAATGTACTGTTACTAGAGGTCGACCGATATGGGTTTTTCAAGTCAAGGGTCAGGCGATGGCCGATATATGCTGCTGATTTTTTTTGGCCGATAATTGGACGTTTTCCCCTCTATTTGCATGGTAAAATATCACACTAATAATAACAAACGATACACAAAATTTCTCAATTTAGCATTTATTGAATACTCAACTTGGAAACAATAACACATTTATAAACAATAAAAATAGCAGCATCAGAATCTCTGTTAGTGCACAATATAGCAGCAAACTCCTCATGTTTGACGGAAGGAAATTTGTAAACAATACAAAAAGGAATAAGCATGTTATCTTTAGTTGTAATCCCACTTCCAGTCCCTGAGTCTTACTCACCACACTCATACTTCACAGCAAACAGACAGCAGTTAATTAACCAGAAGAGAAAAATGCAAAAACACAACAGAACTTGTAAATAATAACAAACTAATAGACAATAAAAATAGCAGCATCAGAATCTCTATTAGTGCCAAATATAGCAGCAAACTCCTCATGTCTGACGGAAGGAAAATTTGTAAATACACAAAGGAATGAGCACATCTTCAGTTTTAATCCCATTTCCAGTCCCTGAGTCTTCCTCATCCCACAAGCAGGCAAGGCATGTCACCCCGGTTGTGTGACACTTATTTTATATAATAAAATAAGTGCCCCCTGCGGCCCCAGAGCCCGAGCAGCCGTCTCCGCTGCCTGCAGCTACCGCGCCCACGTCCGAGGCGCTTTCCCTGCCTGCAGCTCCCGGGCAGGCGCCCCCTCTGCAGCCTGCAGCTCCAGTCCCTGGCCCCACTCCAGTCCCTTCTCCCCCTGTGACTCTGGTACCCTCACCCCGACGAGCCCGACCCCGGCCGCAGGTCCTTATGTCTGTGTCCCATAAGGGGAGAGGACACAGACGCACGGCTGGGGTCCCACCCGCCCAGCCCCCTGGCTCGCCCTCCCTCGCCGGCGCTAGGGCTTGGTCGGCACCTGCGGGTCCTGGCCCTCCGGGTCGGCTGTCGTCTGCGGGTCCCCCTCCGCGGCCTCGTCGCCCTGCCTCGGTCCCTCCTCCGGCGTCTTATCGGTTGCCTGCGGGCCCCCCGACGGCGGCTCCTCATTCGCCTGCTGGTCCTCCCGCTCTGGCGTGTCGGAGGACGTCGCCGTCTGCTGCGGCTCCCCCTCTCTCCTTGCCCTCGCCAGGGTCCCTTCCAGCTCC
This sequence comes from Brienomyrus brachyistius, assembly GCF_023856365.1. Classification (NCBI taxonomy): domain Eukaryota; kingdom Metazoa; phylum Chordata; class Actinopteri; order Osteoglossiformes; family Mormyridae; genus Brienomyrus; species Brienomyrus brachyistius. The sequence continues at coordinate 415,703 of NW_026042358.1, read as the reverse complement.
TTCGTCCCCTTCCCTGGTCTCCCCTCCGACTCCCTCCTTCGTCCCTGCGTCTGTCCCTCACCCCGTCTCCTCGGCCCCTCCGGCTCCGGCCTCCCGGCCGCCTGCAGCCCTTCCGGCTGCCTCCCGTCGCCCGCTGGGTCTCCCTCGGGCTCCTCTTGGTTCCCCCTCCTTCTCTCCCTGGCCTCCCGTCTTTGTCCCTCCTGCCTCTGCTCCCCCTCGCTTTGTTCCTCCTGTCTCTGTCCCTCCTCTCTTTGTCCCTCGTCCCTCTGGCTTCTGCTCCTCTTTCCCCGATGTTCCCTTCGTTCACTCCCGGTCCTTTTGTCCTGCCTGTTCCCTCCGTGTCCCCCTTTCTGATCTGTTTCTCTGCCTTTCCTGTCTTATGTCAAGTCTTGTCCTGGCTCCTTCCCCTGTGCCAGTTCTGTCTGTCCGTTCTGTTCCCTGTCCCTCATTAATGAGGTTTTATATAGATATACATATATGCCCGGCTTGTCCGCTCCTCGTGTGTGCCACGCCCCCTGATTACCCACGTGTGCTTCCCTGATCGTCTCCTGCTTTGCCCGATTACTTTGATTAGTCATGACCTATTTTAAGTCCTGGTCTTACCTGTTTGCCCTGTCCGTCATTGTAGTTTGTCAATGCCTGCGTTCCGTCCTGCTCTACCCGCTCCGTTTCCCCGATTAAAGACCCGTTTTCACAAACACAAAAAAAACTATATGTATACATATACATACACTGAACAAAAATATAAACGCAACACTTTTGTTTTTGCTCCCATTTTTCATGAGATGGACTTAAAGATCTACAATTCATTCCAGATACACAATATTACCATTTCTCTCAAACATTTCTCACAAATCAGTCTAAATGTGTGATAGTGAGCACTTCTGCTTTGCTGAGATAATCCATCCCACCTCACAGGTGTGCCACATCAAGATGCTGATCTGACATCATGGGTAGTGCACAGGTGTACCTTATACTGCCCACAATAAAAGGCCACCCTGGAATGTGCAGTTTTGTCTCACAGCAAAATGCCACAGATGCCACAAGCATTGAGGGAGCGTGCAATTGGCATGCTGACAGCAGGAATGTCAACCAGATCTGTTGCTCGTGCATTGAATGTTCATTTCTCAACCATAAGCCGTCTCCAAAGGCGTTTCAGAGAATATGGCAGTACATCCAACCGGCCTCACAACCGCAGACCACGTGTAACCACACCAGCCCAGGACCTCCACATCCAGCAGGTTCACCTCCAAGATCGTCTGAGACCAGCCACTCAGACAGATGATGCACGGCCCCATGTTGCAAGGATCTGTACACAGTTCTTGGAAGCTGAAAATGTCCCAGTTCTTGCATGGCCAGCATACTCACCGGACATGTCACCCGTTGAGCATGTTTGGGATGTGCTTGACCGGCGTATACGACAGCGTGTACCAGTTCCCACTAATATCCAACAACTTCGCACAGCCATTGAAGAGGAGTGGACCAACATTCCACAGGCCACAATTGACAATCTGATAAACTCTATGCGAAGAAGATGTGTTGCATTGTATGAGGCAAATGGTGGTCACACCAGATACTGACCGGTTCTGAGTCCCCAGACCCCCAATAAAGCAAAAAACTGCACATTCCAGGGTGGCCATTTATTGTGGGCAGTATAAGGTACACCTGTGCACTACCCATGATGTCAGATCAGCATCTTGATGTGGCACACCTGTGAGGTGGGATGGATTATCTCAGCAAAGCAGAAGTGCTCACTATCACACATTTAGACTGATTTGTGAGAAATGTTTGAGAGAAATGGTAATATTGTGTATCTGGAATGAATTGTAGGTCTTTAAGTCCATCTCATGAAAAATGGGAGCAGAAACAAGAGTGTTGCGTTTATATTTTTGTTCAGTATATATATTTATGGGTGTATCGAGACTAGATGGTCAGTATGGATAACTAAGGTGCACTAAAACTGGGTGAGCAGGCAAGGCATGTCACCCAGGTTGTGTGACAATTATTTTATATAAATGTATATATGTATATATATATTCCATCCACCATCCCTCCTTTACAGAGAACTGCGTTATTTTTATTGTCCATTACGAAAAAAATAAAAAAACTATATATATATATATATATATATATACATATATATTTATGGGTGTATCGAGACTAGATGGTCATTATGGATAACTAAGGTGCACTAAAACTGGGTGAGCAGGCAAGGCATGTCACCCAGGTTGTGTGACAATTATTTTATATAAATGTATATATATATATATATATTCCATCCACCATCCCTCCTTTACGGAGAACTGCGTTATTTTTCTTTTCTATTGCTAATAAAAAAACTATATATATGTACATGTATATATATATATATATATATATATATATATATATATATATATATATATGGGTGTATCGAGACTAGATGGTCAGTATGGATAACTAAGGTGCACTAAAATTGGGTGAGCAGGCAAGGCATGTCACCCAGGTTGTGTGACAATTATTTTATATATATGCATATACATATTCCATCCACCATCCCTCCTTTATGGAGAACTGCGTTATTTTTATTGTCTATTGCAAAAAAAAAACAGAAGAACTATATATATATATATATATATATATATATATATATATATATACATATATATTCATGGGTGTATCGAGACTAGATGGTCATTCTGGATAACTAAAGTGCACTAAAATTGGGTGAGCAGGCAAGGCATGTCACCCAGGTTGTGTGACAATTATTTTATATAAATGTATATATATATATATATATTCCATCCACCATCCCTCCTTTACGGAGAACTGCGTTATTTTTCTTTTTTATTGCTAATAAAAAAACTATATATATATACATATATATTTATGGGTGTATCGAGACTAGATGGTCATTATGAATAACTAAGGTGCACTAAAATTGGGTGAGCAGGCAAGGCATGTCACCCCGGTTGTGTGACAATTATTTTATATATATATTCCATCCACCATCCCTCCTTTACGGAGGACTGCTTTATTTTTAATATCCATTGCGAAAAAAAAACACAAGAAAAAGAAAAAATATCTATATATATACATATATATATATATATATATATATGGGTGTGTCGAGACTAGATGGTCAGTATGGATAACTAAAGTGCACTAAAATTGGGTGAGCAGGCAAGGCATGTCACCCAGGTTGTGTGACAATTATTTTATATAAATGTATATATATATATATATATATATATATATATATATATATATATATATATATATATATATATATATATATTCCATCCACCATCCCTCCTTTACGGAGAACTGTGTTATTTTTCTTTTCTATTGCTAATAAAAAACTATATATATGTACATATATATATATATATATATATGGGTGTATCGAGACTAGTTGGTCATTATGGATAACTAAGTTGCACTAAAATTGGGTGAGCAGGCAAGGCATGTCACCCAGGTTGTGTGACAATTATTTTTTATATATGTATATATATATTCCATCCACCATCCCTCCTTTATTGAGGACTGCGCTATTTTTATTGTCTATTGCAAAAAAAAAAAAAAAAAAAAACAATACATATATATACATATATATTTATGGGTGTATCGAGACTAGATGGTCATTATGAATAACTAAGGTGCACTAAAATTGGGTGAGCAGGCAAGGCATGTCACCCCGGTTGTGTGACAATTATTTTATATATATATTCCATCCACCATCCCTCCTTTACGGAGAACTGCGTTATTTTTATTGTCCATTGCGAAAAAAAAAAAAACTATATATATACATATATATTTATGGGTGTATCGAGACTAGTTGGTCATTATGGATAACTAAGTTGCACTAAAATTGGGTGAGCAGGCAAGGCATGTCACCCAGGTTGTGTGACAATTATTTTATATATATGTATGTATATATTCCATCCACCATCCCTCCTTTACGGAGAACTGCGTTATTTTTCTTTTCTATTGCTAATAAAAAAACTATATATATGTACATATATATATATATATTTATGGGTGTATCGAGACTAGTTGGTCATTATGGATAACTAAGGTGCACTAAAATTGGGTGAGCAGGCAAGGCATGTCTCCCCAGTTGTGTGACAATTATTTTATATAAATGTATATATATATTCCCTCCACCACCCCTCCTTTACGGAGGACTGCTTTATTTTTAATATCCATTGCGAAAAAAAAACACAAGAAAAAGAAAAAATATCTATATATATACATATATATATATATATATATATATATATATATATATGGGTGTGTCGAGACTAGATGGTCAGTATGGATAACTGAGGTGCACTAAAATTGGGTGAGCAGGCAAGGCATGTCACCCAGGTTGTGTGACAATTATTTTATATATATGCATATACATATTCCATCCACCATCCCTCCTTTACGGAGAACTGCGTTATTTTTATTGTCTATTGCAAAAAAAAAACAGAAAAACTATATATATATATATATATATATATATATATATATATATATATATATATATATATATATATATACATATATATTCATGGGTGTATCGAGACTAGATGGTCATTATGGATAACTAAAGTGCACTAAAATTGGGTGAGCAGGCAAGGCATGTCACCCAGGTTGTGTGACAATTATTTTATATAAATGTATATATATATATATATATTCCATCCACCATCCCTCCTTTACGGAGAACTGCGTTATTTTTCTTTTCTATTGCTAATAAAAAAACTATATATATATACATATATATTTATGGGTGTATCGAGACTAGATGGTCATTATGAATAACTAAGGTGCACTAAAATTGGGTGAGCAGGCAAGGCATGTCACCCCGGTTGTGTGACAATTATTTTATATATATATTCCATCCACCATCCCTCCTTTACGGAGGACTGCTTTATTTTTAATATCCATTGCGAAAAAAAAACACAAGAAAAAGAAAAAATATCTATATATATATACATATATATATATATATATATATATATATATATGGGTGTGTCGAGACTAGATGGTCAGTATGGATAACTAAAGTGCACTAAAATTGGGTGAGCAGGCAAGGCATGTCACCCAGGTTGTGTGACAATTATTTTATATAAATGTATATATATATATATATATATATATATATATATATATATATATATATATATATATATATATATTCCATCCACCATCCCTCCTTTACGGAGAACTGCGTTATTTTTCTTTTCTATTGCTAATAAAAAAACTATATATATGTACATATATATATATATATATGGGTGTATCGAGACTAGTTGGTCATTATGGATAACTAAGTTGCACTAAAATTGGGTGAGCAGGCAAGGCATGTCACCCAGGTTGTGTGACAATTATTTTATATATATATGTATATATATATTCCCTCCACCACCCCTCCTTTACGGAGGACTGCTTTATTTTTAATATCCATTGCGAAAAAAAAACACAAGAAAAAGAAAAAATATCTATATATATACATATATATATATATATATATATATATATATGGGTGTGTCGAGACTAGATGGTCAGTATGGATAACTAAGGTGCACTAAAATTGGGTGAGCAGGCAAGGCATGTCACCCAGGTTGTGTGACAATTATTTTATATAAATGTATATATATATATATATATTCCATCCACCATCCCTCCTTTACGGAGAACTGCGTTATTTTTCTTTTCTATTGCTAATAAAAAAACTATATATATATGTACATATATATATATATATATGGGTGTATCGAGACTAGTTGGTCATTATGGATAACTAAGTTTCACTAAAATTGGGTGAGCAGGCAAGGCATGTCACCCAAGTTGTGTGACAATTATTTTATATATATGTATATATATATTCCATCCACCATCCCTCCTTTATGGAGAACTGCGTTATTTTTATTGTCTATTGCAAAAAAAAAAACAAAAAAAACTATATATATATACATATATATTTATGGGTGTATCGAGACTAGATGGTCATTATGAATAACTAAGGTGCACTAAAACTGGGTGAGCAGGCAAGGCATGTCACCCAGGTTGTGTGACAATTATTTTATATATATGTATATATATATTCCATCCACCATCCCTCCTTTATGGAGAACTGCGTTATTTTTATTGTCTATTGCAAAAAAAAAAAACAAAAAAAACTATATATATATATACATATATATATATGGGTGTATCGAGACTAGAAGGTCATTATGCATAACTAAAGTGCACTAAAATTGGGTGAGCAGGAAAGGCATGTCACCCCAGTTGTGTGACAATTATTTTATATATATGTATATATATATATATTCCCTCCACCACCCCTCCTCTACGGAGGACTGCTTTATTTTTATTTCCATTGCAAAAATAAAAAATTTTAAAACACAAAAAAAAAAAAAAACGAAAACAATAATAATAAAAATAATTTTGAATGTGTATTCAAATAAGTTTGAATGTGTGTGAACTATATATAAATATATATATACACATGCATATACAGAAATATATACACACACACACATATATATATATACACACACACACACAGACACACACTCACATAAACACATACACACACTGTGTACAGTCTTATGCAAAGGTTTGGCACCCCTTGACAAATAACATCTTTTCAATTACAAAAGCAACAATATCAGTTAATACAGTCTCTTTAGGAACTGGGGGAAAAATACACAATATTTTCAGCAAACATTGATGAATAGTTACTTTTTATGCCATAAATTGAACAAAATTACAAAATAAAAACATTATTATGGCACTCTGCAAAAGTTTGGGCACCCTACGTAATCAGTACTTAGTAACACCTCCTCTGCCAGATATCACAGCTTACAAGCGCTTCTTATAGCCAGCTGAAAGGCTTTCAGTTCTTGTACTTGGGATTTTCTCACATTCTTCCTTGCAAAAGGCTTCTAGTTCTGTAATATTCTAATATATCAAGGGCTGTATTGTCAAATAGGAGATCGGCAGCATTCTCCCACCTGAGAAAACTGTACTACAATGCCCTTGATAGTGTGTAGAAACACACTCGTCAGCTCTAGTCCTCCTGTAACAACGCAAAAGGACTGGCAACCCTCAGGTATTTATGCGTGCGATTGTATGATAAATTCACCCTGACAGTCTCACACTTCTCTTGGTACCAACAGGTCTCATGGAATATATAAAAGGCAACTGCAACAATTATACTCGGCACTAAACATCGAGGCACGGAAATGCAGCAGAGCTTGTGTATTTCTCAGGATGCATTCTAGTAAAATGCCCGGAAAATGAGCTAAAGACATATTTCAAGGGGCACTATATAAAACCGATGGAAATTTTACTGATTAAATAAAAGGAAAAGCATCGTTTGAAAAATCACAAATGTTTCTAAGATTCAATGCATCGCTTTTTGACCACATCATAGCGATGAACACATCATTGTTCCTGACAATGTCCTAATACAGAAATAAAACTTTATGTTGGTAAACTCAAAAAGCCTTCAGCTGTCACACTGGCTAACGATCTCAAACGATTATAAAGCAGCATTTTGAAAAGCGCTGTTTTAAAATAACAGATACAACACTTACCTTGTCTTCTGGCCAAATGCTTTTCACGGCTTGGCACTCCAACGGTGCTGAAACGAAATTTGTATTTCCTCCTACCTCGTTGGCCCTTCAGTTCTTCTTTTCTCCCTTTGGATGTTTTTTTCCTTCTTCTTTGGATATTGTTTTTTATTTTTGTTTGTTTTTTTTTACTTTGCATGTTTTTCCTTCTTCGGATATTATTTTTTTGGCTTATTTTTTTAGACGATGTTTTTTTCGTCTTCTTTAAAAATTGATTTTTTTCGTCTTCTTTAAATATTGTTTTTTTTTTCATCCTTTTGATGTTGTTTTACGGAACAAGAGCCGTACAGTGCTACTCTATCAGGAGGTAGCGCCAACTGAACGCCTTGAAGCAGTACCCAGCTCTTTTATAGGGAGCGTCAACCCGAAGTCAAGTTCTAGAACGTTGCACTCACTTTTCATTGGTTTCCCAGCTATGCTGTCAGAATAATGTTTGCTGATTGGTCGAAAATTTTAAAACGTACCCGAGTACTGTAAAAAAAACTCAAGATCTTGCTACCCTACGGAGCACCCATAAGGTGATTTTTTTTATACGTTATATGCAGCTATTTGTAGCAGGCCGTAATTAGACTAATCCACCCTTTGTCAATAAAGCCAACAAGAGAACAGGTTGCCCAAAGTTTGCTCAGGTACACGCCACAGCACAACCTTAAAAACACATCCAGCACAAATCACACTAGTGAATGACACAGCAAATCACAGCAATAAAAAAGACCCCTATGGGCAATCCAGCACCCAGACTACAGGTGCCAAAAGGCCCAGCCTGCCTAATAATGAACCCAAAATATACATACAACAAAGAAAAAGACACAAACAAAAAAGAAAATAAAACTAGCCAGCTGCTCCCACTAAACCCCGCTCCCGAGGCCACTAAGCCGGCTGGCTTGATAATACACGATACAACCTCAGATAAAACATATTAAAGCAACACCAGGGAGGTTTACAACCTGATCCTTAAAATTATCGACCCGTAATTCCACCTTGAAAACCCCTAAAGAACAGTAGTTTACCCCATGACTCACTGCCCCATTCAAACAAAAAAAAAAACAGGTTTTTGGGGTAACCTTTAGGTCAGCTCTTCAAAACCAGGTATGAGGACTCTTCAGCTAATCAGTCCTCTAATTAGAAATCTAATTAGGGAGTTGCAGCGAAAACCTGCATACACACCGGCCCTTTGCGGATAAGATTGTTCACCCCTGAAACAAGCAAACAGAAAGGCTGCTACACTGCAAATTCAATATGCCCGCCGATGCTCCACCAAATCTATCAGGACCCTGCCTGTCTTTCCCGTGCCTGCTCCTTTGCCAATATGCCCTACCATCGGAACATGCACAGCCATCTCGCCCCGGCTATGCCTCCAGTCCGAACTGCAGTTCCTATACCTGCCTATAATTGCCTGGCTACAATCCATCCCCCAAAATGAAATTGATGACCCAACGATAACAGCTAAGAATTCTATCCCCAAACCACTGGTCTTCCTCCCCAACCGAACGATCATTCACTGACCGTGGTAACTTATAAGGGTTGGTATGATGACCAGTGGTGGACCTCACCGAACGTTTAACTGGTCTCTACACCTCGGGGGGGACATAACCTCCTCCATTATACGAGGCCTACTTGTGGATGCTCTATTGCGACCCCTCCCACCAGCCCTGTCCCCGTAAAATCACAGAGTCCTCATCCGATTCCATTTCTGTTGCCCCTGTGGGCAACCCAGACTCAGGAGACATTACCAGAACATCTTCCCCTGACATAACAACCCCCTGTGGTACTGGACGCAACTCTGTTCGGTGAACTTGACGGACAACCCCGTCCCCCTCCATTGGAGTTGCAGAGTAAACTGCACCCTGATCTTGGGGACACTTGTAACATGCACCCATGATTTGGAACAGCAGCATACCTGTCAAGGTTTGGATTTGAAAATAAAGGAAATTTTCCGGCACCCGCCGTGAGCCATCCCACCACCGCAACCAGGCTCCAGTATCCCTTACATTTTAAGACAGGAAATATAAAATAATATAAATTATATAAAATATAATATAAATATAAATATATAAAATATATAAAATATAAAATAACCATTTGTCATTTATTTTCTATTAATTTTTCATGTTCACTCATGCGGCTCTGTCATTCACTAATGACTTGGATTTTTCATGCCGACTGACATCGTTCCTTCCCCGTGGGAGACAAATCTTACAGAACGCGTGACCCATCCTGCTCCTCTTCAGGAAAGTAAATTCGTCATCTTCGTCATCACCCCTTAAAACAATTACTGAAGCGAGACGGCGCACGCGTTACGGCGACAGATTTAAATTGTGAGTGCACTATATCTCGTCGCAAATGGTGCTTAACCACGGCGGGTCTCAAGCACAGGAGACTCCCAATTTCTAAATGACACACACTTGGCTCACAGCGCAAAGTTGTGTTAAACTTGCTTTGTCTAAAGCAGGCACACACATACGAGTATGATCCTGATAGGTAACTAAGCTATCGGTCTTATGTCCAAGCGCAACATAATTTAGGTTAGAACCTCATAACAAGTATTCCCGTTCGCTAATAGAGAGATCTCTCCCAGGATATATAGAAACGGAGACACTCGTCCGAATTGAACCTGGAAACAAAGCGCTACATCTGAGAATCTCGTCAGACATAGGGTTAAAGTTTACTGCAGTTTAATACGAAAGAACTACAATGAAATCACCGAAAATAAAACAAAAAAATATAACTACTAATAATAGAAATAAAAATAACTATAATAAGCCCATATGATCCCGCTTAAATGCCTTCAGATTGCCATGAGTGCGACTTTTGCAACCAGTTGACAGTAGCGCTTCTTCACTGCACGTTCGGTCATAAAAAGTTTAAATTGTGTGCTCAGAATAAGTTTAAACCTTGTGCCTTGTGATTATTAACCAATTTTTATGCTGAATGGTCGGCTCAAACTCAATTGCGAAACACCGTGAGTCTGTTAATGTGTGACTTAAATGGAACTCATTAATAACCAGTATCACGTAATAACCTGGGTTAGAATAGAAGGCTTGTCCAACGAGCTGCGTCACCAGGTAATGTAAACGATCGGTAGCGAAGCTCCCCTCACGGCCAATGAGAGAGAGTCTCGCGATATTTCAGGCGAATTTGAGGTTTCAGAGCGTAGATCGCACAGGCAGGGATTCTTGTGAGCACTCAATGAACGGAGGCTGAAGTTGTGTAAAAGACATGCATTTATTCCTATAACTAACATAAGACAGACATTACACCTAACAAACAATAAACACGAAATAACGGAGTGGACACAAACAATGTAATCATGAAAATGCAATGACCAGATTTAAAATGAGTAACCTTAAAAGGGAAAATACTGTTCTGCAAAGCAAGCAATTTCTGGAAATACTGTCCTAAAGTAATATAGCAGGTGAATAGGAGTTTAGGTTGTTATAAATGAAAGGAAGTTTGTTTACTTGGTTGCAGAGTGGGGGGGGGGGGGGGGTCTTGGCAGTTGGTTGCGGAGGCTGATGAGCTGATGGGTGATGGCACTCAGGGAGGCGCGGTGTTTGCAGCGGTTGTTGGAGTGGAGCCCCTCTGATTCCCTCTCCTGGTGAAGCTTGGGCTTGGTTGCAGTTCTCTGTCCAGCTGGGTCTTCACTGATAGGCTTCAGGAGGGCTTCTTGTGGGCTTCTCTTCTCTTGGGCTGATGTTCTCTGCCTCTCTTCGTGCTGATGGTCTTTTGTTTTCTCCTCCCTTCTGTTTCTCCTCTCCTGGCTTTGTTCTGAGGTGCCAGGTTTTATAGTGTAAAGTTCGTGAATAGGAGTGACCAGGAATTCGACTCCTGGACCAATGGCTGACCATCCATTTGGCGGGCTTTCGGAAGGGGGTCTGTATCAGTCCTTTTGAGATTTATGACCAGAGTGATTTCCCTTGTATTGATGATTTTCGTTAGGCTGGTGTAACTTTTGATATATTCACTTTCGTGGTAACCACTGACCAGATTTGGAAACTGGAGTGATTTTCCATCGGTTTGATACCAAACATGCCATAGCAGCCTAGCGGTTCACACCTCATACCATCTGTAATGATTAATTAATGATTACTTATATTATGTCGTTATGTTATATTACTCACACCTTATTTTATGCCTCACAATCTATATAATTGTAAATATACTGTGTAGCTGCTGGCGCGTTCCAAACTAAATCTCATTGTACTTACAATGTCAATAAAAACATCCATCCATCCATCTAGGCAGGCCAGTGTCGCCTCCATCCTTCCTGAAGTCAGTGATTCCTTTGTCTTTGTGCTGTTTAGTGCCAAATTGTTTGCTGAACTCCAACCTATCAGTTTCTGGACCTCATCTCTGTAAGCTGACTCATAAGAACCAAAGAGATTTACAAATGAGAGGAGGCCATTCGGCCCATCAAGCTCCTTTGAGGAGAACTTAGCTAATAGCTCAAAAATCTTATCTAGCTCTGATTTAAAAGAACCCAGGGTTTTAGCTTGTGTTACAATAACAGGAAGACTATTCCATACTCTAACTACACGCTGTGTACAGAAATGCTTCATCAAATTCGTTTTAAAATGTTCTCCAGCTAATTTCCACTTATGGCCACGAGTTCTGGTATTTAAACTAACATTGAAATAGCCATTTGGCTGAACAGCATCCAGACCTGTTAGAATCTTAAACACCTGGATTATGTCCCCCCTTAGTCTCCTTTGCTCGAGGCTAAACAGATTCAGCTCAGCTAACCTCTCCTCATTAGACATTCCTCTAAGACCAGGAATCATTCTCGTTGCCCTACGTTGCACCTTTTCCAAGGCAGCAATGTCCTTCTTAAGGTATGGTAACCAAACCCGCACACAATATTCTAGGTGGGGTCTTACCAAGGAATTATATTATCGTAGCATCACTTGCCTTGTCTTAAACTCCACACACCTAGAGATGCAATGTGCCTTCTCGCGTGGTGTTCCTGCAGAGGGAGTCTGTGAGTGCTGGAGATTGGGGGAGGGGGCAGTGTGGCTATGTCTGCTCTGTGTTCCTCCAGACGAGCAAAGAAGCTGTTTAGCTCCTTTGCTAAAAGGGCGTTGCTGTTAACAGTGACGGTGTTGTTGCCTTTGAAGTTTGTAATGTGTTGTATTCCCTGCCACACCCACTGTGGGTTGTTGTATGTGAAGTAGACCTCTATTTTCTGTTTCTCTGCCTGCCTGGCAACCTTGATGCCCCTATTCAGGTTAGCTCTGGCTGCACTCTGTGTTCTTGACTGCGCTGTCTTGTCCTGTAGTATTGTATTGTTGCTCTTGTGTTTATCTTGCACTTTCTCCCTCTGTTTGTGCTCCTTTCACTCTGTATAGTTCTATCTTGCCCGCACTTGTGTCATCTTGTGTTGTTTCTGTTTTTCTTCTTTGTGTTGCACCGTGGTCCAGGAGGAACAATGTTTCCTTTCACTGTGTACTGTGTATATTGCTGAAATAACAATAAACCCACTTGACCACCTGCCTCAATTCATCCTGAAGAGTTTTCCAATGTTGTTCAAAGGTCTGTTTGTTTCGAGTGAAGGACACGCCCCTGGACGTGCTGGATAAGGGGACCACAGATCAGTGTCCTCAGTCCTGCTTCTCCCTTCAAAGCTGAGAGGAAGATGACCCGCCTGCTGCTTCTGGTTTTGGCTTATGGAGCTCTGCTTATCTCCACAGAGGCCCAGCAAGATTACCACAGTCTCCCTGCACTCACAAGACGGCCATTAAACTCGCAGTCGAAAATGCTCATCAAGGAACCCGTCAGCACATGAATTTCTATAACATCCAGGGCCGTCCGAAGGTAACTGCTGAGAAAGTGTTTACAAAAGTGTGAAACTTTCATCATCTGCAAGCTGAACTAATGAGTATCACATTGATTTTGATGTTTTAATTTCAATGCATATGATGCTTAATGTCTCTTCACAATGAAAGTGATGGTTGTATATCTCAGCCCTGGTCAATTTTACCTTCTCACAGTTTCTCTCTGAATCTGCTGCAGTCAAGTCTGTGACAGTTTGCCATTTTTTGGGTGATTATTGTTTGTTATATTGCCTTTAAAACAGTTGTAGGCAATTTTGTATATAACGTGTTTATGTGATTTAGATCAGCAGTGAATACATTGACATTGAGATTCTCTTGAGAGCAACAAAATGTCCAAAGTCAACTGCAACAGACCATCGGGCTGACTGTATTTTCATGGACAAGAGGGTAAGTAAAGAGTCACTGTGACTGTGAGCATTGGACATATCAGTTAGCAAATTAATTTAGGTTCATGTTAACTTTTTTGATGCCCTGCGGGGGAAAGTTAGCCAACAATAAAGTAACAAATACATAGGTGGCCTCAAAGAGCCAGTTCCTTCACCTTATTCTCAAATTTTAGTAGGTTTACAGGCTTAAAGGCTGGATTACCAGGCAGAAGCAAATGCTAATCATCTGAGGGGTGACCTGTAGATTATGCTTCGAGCTATGAACCCTAGCTGGCCTTATTTAAAGACCTGTGGGCTGTACTACAAAGCGGGTTTTACATACCCAGAGTTAACTCAATCGAGCCAGGTTAACTAAAACTCATTGTTGAAATCAGCCTTAAATGGCAGTGTGGTGTTTTGTGGTGAAAGGGCAGGACTTAACTCTTGTTTTAATTAGAAAGCCAGTAATTAAACCTGGTCAGAGCAGGGTAGATGTGCAGTGTGAATTACCCTTTAAATTTACCTCTTTAAATAGTGAACTACAGGACCACTTAGCTTGATCGGAGGACAGTATTTTAATACAGAGCAGTGTTCAGTTAAACGGGATTTGTTGTTCATACTTTTAGATGAACTTGCTTTGTATAATATAGCCTTATGGTGACCCTGCTTTGGAAGCTCTTTCCTCTAAAATTGTTCTGTGTCATTAAACCCTGCACTCCAGCAGCTCTGCCTTAAATCATTAGATATATCTTTACTACACCTTCTCTCACTGTATTTATTGCCCACCACTCTTTAAATACTGTTTTTGTGTGTCTGTGTGTTTTTGCAGCCATTCATTAACTGTAGAGTTTGCAGCAGACGGTCTGGTAATGATCTTACACATCCATCAAATGACTGTGTACCAAACAAGAAAGTGGATGAAGTAAGTGTAGAGAGTCTTAGCATTATGGAAATGTAACAGGTGTGTGAATTGTGTCTAAACATGTGGTTAAACTTTGATTGTGTTTGTACATGCAAAAATTTGATCAGAGTACTGTTTATTAATGACAATGTTACTTTTAATCTGAACAACAGTGGCAGCACCAAGGAAAAGCTTGGGGGGGGGGGCTCTAGCTCCTCCTCCAATGACCATAGTACCCCCACAGCACCCCCAAAATATTGGTTTCATTTTTTCTTTAACTATCTGTAAAATCTGTATATTGTGTAAGACATTTTTGCGGTTTTTACAGCATACTTGTAGTGTATTTTTTCTTCAAAGTACACATAGAGGCTCTGTGAGCTAGACGTTAGAATTTCATATTTTATCCTATTTTATCCATGCTGTAGCTTATCGTGCTGTGTGCTTCTATACACCATCTACATAAGCTGAAAAGCTAAAGCACCCGGTCTAAATAATCTCACTCCCCTATAGCACCTGTAGCATTAAGTCACTGGCGCTGCCACTGCTGAATAAACGACTCCAATCTGACTAAACCGCTTAACTTTTCCTCCCCATGTTACATTTCAGGACAAACGACGTAATATGTGTCCTTCTGATAAACCTCTTCTCAGACCTAAAACTGCCTTGGCTTCCAAGGACACTAAAGAAGCTGAAGGAGACCGTCTGGCTGTTTCTGATGGCTGATGGTCCTGCAATGTGGACCAGAGGAGGAAACTGGGAGGGAAAATGCTTTGCTTTATATCATGCCCACCCAAAGCCCCCAGTGAGTAAGCCATAGGCGCCGATAGCATGGAAAAACTCCCAAGAAGGAAGAAACCTTGGGAGGGACCAAACTCAAAGGGGGAGCCCATCCTCCTGGGGCCGGCAAAGTGTAGGTGCAGGATCACAAAAAAACTTGACGAGAGAAACGAGAGAATTCGACTGTCCCTCACAAAAACTGTAAAGTTTTAGTGGCTAAATTGCTTTTTCTATGCCTTTTCAAACAGGAGGAGATTTGTTTGGCTATACGTAGAAATTTTCTATACAATTTAGACAGCACAGAATCATTAACCTACTTTAATGCATTTATTAATACAACCACATATTTCACACATTTTGACATCAGTCATGCAGTGAAGATACAGTCTCTTTATTTCTTGACGCCAACCCTCCCCATTAATCCGGGCTTGGGACCGACACCTAGTTGAGCTGGCTTTCTCCCTTAAGTGGCTGGGTTAGGCTAAACTATGTACATATTTATGAAGACTACTATAAATTTATAAAGACCTCCCTAAATATGTAGTCTAACAAAACGCAGTTTAAAGAAGGTAGCCTACCTGGTAAACAAAGAAATTAAAAGGCCCACAGCATATAATCGGGCTATATCCAAGCAGTTTTTAAGAACGTAACCTACATGGCGAAATTGAATTACTTTCTGGACCAACAAACGCAACCAGACATGAACATTATGCACCTTCCTAGTCTTGATGTATGTCGTCATACAGATGAGGACGTTAAGGCAGCCTTTAGGTCCGACCCATCATGCACTGCAGTTTTTTGCAAATTCCTCAGATGGAAAACCATTAAATACCTCTTCTATTACCTTATATTACCTTATATTCATGTAATAAATATACAAATATCAATTAGTTGGAAATCAGCCAGACAGACGTAATTACTACAAATGGTTTCCACTGTATTTGTGACTCTGAGTGCCGCAGGCTTGGATGCAGTGCCGCACCATTTTGTAAGGCATGCACTGGCCAATCATGTAGCACTTCTCTCATAAATATTAATGAGACATCACCTACCACCCTGCAAAAAAGAAATTTGCCGCTCGTCCCCCTGCACATGAACCAACATGGCTGTGTCAACCAGCGGAGCTCCGGAGCCTCTGGAGAAACACGCGGCAAAAAAGGCTCGCATACGGTCTTCCAGAGTTTGGGAATACTTCAGTCATGACACCTTTTCTGCGCCTCTACTGTAGCTGGCGTTAATGACGCTGTTTCAGCCATTTTATATTTTCTGTTTACTTATTCTGTCATGTAAGACTGAGACAAATTAACGTTTACGACTATTCTTACACACTGTAGCCTGACTTGCTGACTTAAGTAAGCTTAACTATAAGCTACCTTTGCTAGTGTTTGTGAATAACATGTTTCTCTAGTTATGAAATTATTCCATGTTTTAGCATCTGTTTCAACATTAAAGTCAAATTGGTATATTGAAATATGTAAAAACTATTGAACTATTAGCTTAAGTCTAACATAGAAAATCCTACTGAATCTCTTAAGATTTTCCTTTTTTGTTAATGCACTAATGTTTAAGAAGTGTCTTAAATTGAATTTCAGATTTGTGTGTGGGTGGGAGTGGGTGAATTGTATTAAATTCATACATTCATTCTTTTGGCTCAGACATTACTGACCTAAAACAAATTGAGGCATTGGGTAAGTGCTTAAATTAGCTACTAAATGGCAAAAAATATTCTAAATATCACATTTTCCATTCTTCGGTATAATTTTAATGAATCACCTATGCTGCCAAACATTAACGCATAGATTGTCACAACACTCTATGTTTTAGTTCTTCTTTATGTGTATAGGACGGTGTGATGGTTCTGGTGGTGGGTGTGGCCGACGCTGCTCGCGATGTTTGGCTATGCTGCAGTCCCAGGGACCAAGTTGGAACACATTTCCACCTTCAAGCTTAGGTGGAAAAACGGCACCGAGACCCAGCAGCAGGACAACTTCTTGTCCAGACAACCAGCCCTGCTTCATCATTGAAGTAAGCCCTGTGAACAGGAGCGAGATGTACTTCTGCAGTGGATGTTATAGCGGAAAGAACATCCCCATCCTCACGTCTGCCGGAGTGCCCCCTCAAGTGGGTGTGTGACTTAACTCGATGGATGAATTGGACAGAATGTACTGTTACTAGAGGTCGACCGATATGGGTTTTTCAAGTCAAGGGTCAGGCGATGGCCGATATATGCTGCTGATTTTTTTTGGCCGATAATTGGACGTTTTCCCCTCTATTTGCATGGTAAAATATCACACTAATAATAACAAACGATACACAAAATTTCTCAATTTAGCATTTATTGAATACTCAACTTGGAAACAATAACACATTTATAAACAATAAAAATAGCAGCATCAGAATCTCTGTTAGTGCACAATATAGCAGCAAACTCCTCATGTTTGACGGAAGGAAATTTGTAAACAATACAAAAAGGAATAAGCATGTTATCTTTAGTTGTAATCCCACTTCCAGTCCCTGAGTCTTACTCACCACACTCATACTTCACAGCAAACAGACAGCAGTTAATTAACCAGAAGAGAAAAATGCAAAAACACAACAGAACTTGTAAATAATAACAAACTAATAGACAATAAAAATAGCAGCATCAGAATCTCTATTAGTGCCAAATATAGCAGCAAACTCCTCATGTCTGACGGAAGGAAAATTTGTAAATACACAAAGGAATGAGCACATCTTCAGTTTTAATCCCATTTCCAGTCCCTGAGTCTTCCTCATCCCACAAGCAGGCAAGGCATGTCACCCCGGTTGTGTGACACTTATTTTATATAATAAAATAAGTGCCCCCTGCGGCCCCAGAGCCCGAGCAGCCGTCTCCGCTGCCTGCAGCTACCGCGCCCACGTCCGAGGCGCTTTCCCTGCCTGCAGCTCCCGGGCAGGCGCCCCCTCTGCAGCCTGCAGCTCCAGTCCCTGGCCCCACTCCAGTCCCTTCTCCCCCTGTGACTCTGGTACCCTCACCCCGACGAGCCCGACCCCGGCCGCAGGTCCTTATGTCTGTGTCCCATAAGGGGAGAGGACACAGACGCACGGCTGGGGTCCCACCCGCCCAGCCCCCTGGCTCGCCCTCCCTCGCCGGCGCTAGGGCTTGGTCGGCACCTGCGGGTCCTGGCCCTCCGGGTCGGCTGTCGTCTGCGGGTCCCCCTCCGCGGCCTCGTCGCCCTGCCTCGGTCCCTCCTCCGGCGTCTTATCGGTTGCCTGCGGGCCCCCCGACGGCGGCTCCTCATTCGCCTGCTGGTCCTCCCGCTCTGGCGTGTCGGAGGACGTCGCCGTCTGCTGCGGCTCCCCCTCTCTCCTTGCCCTCGCCAGGGTCCCTTCCAGCTCCTTCGTCCCCTTCCCTGGTCTCCCCTCCGACTCCCTCCTTCGTCCCTGCGTCTGTCCCTCACCCCGTCTCCTCGGCCCCTCCGGCTCCGGCCTCCCAGCCGCCTGCAGCCCTTCCGGCTGCCTCCCGTCGCCCGCTGGGTCTCCCTCGGGCTCCTCTTGGTTCCCCCTCCTTCTCTCCCTGGCCTCCCGTCTTTGTCCCTCCTGCCTCTGCTCCCCCTCGCTTTGTTCCTCCTGTCTCTGTCCCTCCTCTCTTTGTCCCTCGTCCCTCTGGCTTCTGCTCCTCTTTCCCCGATGTTCCCTTCGTTCACTCCCGGTCCTTTTGTCCTGCCTGTTCCCTCCGTGTCCCCCTTTCTGATCTGTTTCTCTGCCTTTCCTGTCTTATGTCAAGTCTTGTCCTGGCTCCTTCCCCTGTGCCAGTTCTGTCTGTCCGTTCTGTTCCCTGTCCCTCATTAATGAGGTTTTATATAGATATACATATATGCCCGGCTTGTCCGCTCCTCGTGTGTGCCACGCCCCCTGATTACCCACGTGTGCTTCCCTGATCGTCTCCTGCTTTGCCCGATTACTTTGATTAGTCATGACCTATTTTAAGTCCTGGTCTTACCTGTTTGCCCTGTCCGTCATTGTAGTTTGTCAATGCCTGCGTTCCGTCCTGCTCTACCCGCTCCGTTTCCCCGATTAAAGACCCGTTTTCACAAACACAAAAAAAACTATATGTATACATATACATACACTGAACAAAAATATAAACGCAACACTTTTGTTTTTGCTCCCATTTTTCATGAGATGGACTTAAAGATCTACAATTCATTCCAGATACACAATATTACCATTTCTCTCAAACATTTCTCACAAATCAGTCTAAATGTGTGATAGTGAGCACTTCTGCTTTGCTGAGATAATCCATCCCACCTCACAGGTGTGCCACATCAAGATGCTGATCTGACATCATGGGTAGTGCACAGGTGTACCTTATACTGCCCACAATAAAAGGCCACCCTGGAATGTGCAGTTTTGTCTCACAGCAAAATGCCACAGATGCCACAAGCATTGAGGGAGCGTGCAATTGGCATGCTGACAGCAGGAATGTCAACCAGATCTGTTGCTCGTGCATTGAATGTTCATTTCTCAACCATAAGCCGTCTCCAAAGGCGTTTCAGAGAATATGGCAGTACATCCAACCGGCCTCACAACCGCAGACCACGTGTAACCACACCAGCCCAGGACCTCCACATCCAGCAGGTTCACCTCCAAGATCGTCTGAGACCAGCCACTCAGACAGATGATGCACGGCCCCATGTTGCAAGGATCTGTACACAGTTCTTGGAAGCTGAAAATGTCCCAGTTCTTGCATGGCCAGCATACTCACCGGACATGTCACCCGTTGAGCATGTTTGGGATGTGCTTGACCGGCGTATACGACAGCGTGTACCAGTTCCCACTAATATCCAACAACTTCGCACAGCCATTGAAGAGGAGTGGACCAACATTCCACAGGCCACAATTGACAATCTGATAAACTCTATGCGAAGAAGATGTGTTGCATTGTATGAGGCAAATGGTGGTCACACCAGATACTGACCGGTTCTGAGTCCCCAGACCCCCAATAAAGCAAAAAACTGCACATTCCAGGGTGGCCATTTATTGTGGGCAGTATAAGGTACACCTGTGCACTACCCATGATGTCAGATCAGCATCTTGATGTGGCACACCTGTGAGGTGGGATGGATTATCTCAGCAAAGCAGAAGTGCTCACTATCACACATTTAGACTGATTTGTGAGAAATGTTTGAGAGAAATGGTAATATTGTGTATCTGGAATGAATTGTAGGTCTTTAAGTCCATCTCATGAAAAATGGGAGCAGAAACAAGAGTGTTGCGTTTATATTTTTGTTCAGTATATATATTTATGGGTGTATCGAGACTAGATGGTCAGTATGGATAACTAAGGTGCACTAAAACTGGGTGAGCAGGCAAGGCATGTCACCCAGGTTGTGTGACAATTATTTTATATAAATGTATATATGTATATATATATTCCATCCACCATCCCTCCTTTACGGAGAACTGCGTTATTTTTATTGTCCATTACGAAAAAAATAAAAAAACTATATATATATATATATATATATATACATATATATTTATGGGTGTATCGAGACTAGATGGTCATTATGGATAACTAAGGTGCACTAAAACTGGGTGAGCAGGCAAGGCATGTCACCCAGGTTGTGTGACAATTATTTTATATAAATGTATATATATATATATATTCCATCCACCATCCCTCCTTTACGGAGAACTGCGTTATTTTTCTTTTCTATTGCTAATAAAAAAACTATATATATGTACATATATATATATATATATATATAAATATATATATATATATATATATATATATATATATATGGGTGTATCGAGACTAGATGGTCAGTATGGATAACTAAGGTGCACTAAAATTGGGTGAGCAGGCAAGGCATGTCACCCAGGTTGTGTGACAATTATTTTATATATATGCATATACATATTCCATCCACCATCCCTCCTTTATGGAGAACTGCGTTATTTTTATTGTCTATTGCAAAAAAAAAACAGAAAAACTATATATATATATATATATATATATATATATATATATATATATACATATATATTCATGGGTGTATCGAGACTAGATGGTCATTCTGGATAACTAAAGTGCACTAAAATTGGGTGAGCAGGCAAGGCATGTCACCCAGGTTGTGTGACAATTATTTTATATAAATGTATATATATATATATATATATATATATATATATATATATATATATATTCCATCCACCATCCCTCCTTTACGGAGAACTGCGTTATTTTTCTTTTTTATTGCTAATAAAAAAACTATATATATATACATATATATTTATGGGTGTATCGAGACTAGATGGTCATTATGAATAACTAAGGTGCACTAAAATTGGGTGAGCAGGCAAGGCATGTCACCCCGGTTGTGTGACAATTATTTTATATATATATTCCATCCACCATCCCTCCTTTACGGAGGACTGCTTTATTTTTAATATCCATTGCGAAAAAAAAACACAAGAAAAAGAAAAAATATCTATATATATACATATATATATATATATATATATATATATATGGGTGTGTCGAGACTAGATGGTCAGTATGGATAACTAAAGTGCACTAAAATTGGGTGAGCAGGCAAGGCATGTCACCCAGGTTGTGTGACAATTATTTTATATAAATGTATATATATATATATATATATATATATATATATATATATATATATATATATATATATATTCCATCCACCATCCCTCCTTTACGGAGAACTGCGTTATTTTTCTTTTCTATTGCTAATAAAAAAACTATATATATGTACATATATATATATATATATATGGGTGTATCGAGACTAGTTGGTCATTATGGATAACTAAGTTGCACTAAAATTGGGTGAGCAGGCAAGGCATGTCACCCAGGTTGTGTGACAATTATTTTATATATATGTATATATATATTCCATCCACCATCCCTCCTTTATGGAGAACTGCGCTATTTTTATTGTCTATTGCAAAAAAAAAAAAAAAAAAAAACAATACATATATATACATATATATTTATGGGTGTATCGAGACTAGATGGTCATTATGAATAACTAAGGTGCACTAAAATTGGGTGAGCAGGCAAGGCATGTCACCCCGGTTGTGTGACAATTATTTTATATATATATTCCATCCACCATCCCTCCTTTACGGAGAACTGCGTTATTTTTCTTTTCTATTGCTAATAAAAAAACTATATATATATGTACATATATATATATATATGGGTGTATCGAGACTAGTTGGTCATTATGGATAACTAAGTTGCACTAAAATTGGGTGAGCAGGCAAGGCATGTCACCCAAGTTGTGTGACAATTATTTTATATATATGTATATATATATTCCATCCACCATCCCTCCTTTACGGAGAACTGCGTTATTTTTATTGTCTATTGCAAAAAAAAAAACAAAAAAAACTATATATATATATACATATATATATATGGGTGTATCGAGACTAGAAGGTCATTATGCATAACTAAAGTGCACTAAAATTGGGTGAGCAGGAAAGGCATGTCACCCCAGTTGTGTGACAATTATTTTATATATATGTATATATATATATATATTCCCTCCACCACCCCTCCTCTACGGAGGACTGCTTTATTTTTATTTCCATTGCAAAAATAAAAAATTTTAAAACACAAAAAAAAAAAAAAACGAAAATAATAATAATAAAAATAATTTTGAATGTGTATTCAAATAAGTTTGAATGTGTGTGAACTATATATAAATATATATATACACATGCATATACAGAAATATATACACACACACACATATATATATATATATACACACACACACACAGACACACACTCACATAAACACATACACACACTGTGTACAGTCTTATGCAAAGGTTTGGCACCCCTTGACAAATAACATCTTTTCAATTACAAAAGCAACAATATCAGTTAATACAGTCTCTTTAGGAACTGGGGGAAAAATACACAATATTTTCAGCAAACATTGATGAATAGTTACTTTTTATGCCATAAATTGAACAAAATTACAAAATAAAAACATTATTATGGCACTCTGCAAAAGTTTGGGCACCCTACGTAATCAGTACTTAGTAACACCTCCTCTGCCAGATATCACAGCTTACAAGCGCTTCTTATAGCCAGCTGAAAGGCTTTCAGTTCTTGTACTTGGGATTTTCTCACATTCTTCCTTGCAAAAGGCTTCTAGTTCTGTAATATTCTAATATATCAAGGGCTGTATTGTCAAATAGGAGATCGGCAGCATTCTCCCACCTGAGAAAACTGTACTACAATGCCCTTGATAGTGTGTAGAAACACACTCGTCAGCTCTAGTCCTCCTGTAACAACGCAAAAGGACTGGCAACCCTCAGGTATTTATGCGTGCGATTGTATGATAAATTCACCCTGACAGTCTCACACTTCTCTTGGTACCAACAGGTCTCATGGAATATATAAAAGGCAACTGCAACAATTATACTCGGCACTAAACATCGAGGCACGGAAATGCAGCAGAGCTTGTGTATTTCTCAGGATGCATTCTAGTAAAATGCCCGGAAAATGAGCTAAAGACATATTTCAAGGGGCACTATATAAAACCGATGGAAATTTTACTGATTAAATAAAAGGAAAAGCATCGTTTGAAAAATCACAAATGTTTCTAAGATTCAATGCATCGCTTTTTGACCACATCATAGCGATGAACACATCATTGTTCCTGACAATGTCCTAATACAGAAATAAAACTTTATGTTGGTAAACTCAAAAAGCCTTCAGCTGTCACACTGGCTAACGATCTCAAACGATTATAAAGCAGCATTTTGAAAAGCGCTGTTTTAAAATAACAGATACAACACTTACCTTGTCTTCTGGCCAAATGCTTTTCACGGCTTGGCACTCCAACGGTGCTGAAACGAAATTTGTATTTCCTCCTACCTCGTTGGCCCTTCAGTTCTTCTTTTCTCCCTTTGGATGTTTTTTTCCTTCTTCTTTGGATATTGTATTTTATTTTTGTTTGTTTTTTTTTACTTTGCATGTTTTTCCTTCTTCGGATATTATTTTTTTGGCTTATTTTTTTAGACGATGTTTTTTTCGTCTTCTTTAAAAATTGATTTTTTTCGTCTTCTTTAAATATTGTTTTTTTTTTCATCCTTTTGATGTTGTTTTACGGAACAAGAGCCGTACAGTGCTACTCTATCAGGAGGTAGCGCCAACTGAACGCCTTGAAGCAGTACCCAGCTCTTTTATAGGGAGCGTCAACCCGAAGTCAAGTTCTAGAACGTTGCACTCACTTTTCATTGGTTTCCCAGCTATGCTGTCAGAATAATGTTTGCTGATTGGTCGAAAATTTTAAAACGTACCCGAGTACTGTAAAAAAAACTCAAGATCTTGCTACCCTACGGAGCACCCATAAGGTGATTTTTTTTATACGTTATATGCAGCTATTTGTAGCAGGCCGTAATTAGACTAATCCACCCAAATCACACTAGTGAATGACACAGCAAATCACAGCAATAAAAAAGACCCCTATGGGCAATCCAGCACCCAGACTACAGGTGCCAAAAGGCCCAGCCTGCCTAATAATGAACCCAAAATATACATACAACAAAGAAAAAGACACAAACAAAAAAGAAAATAAAACTAGCCAGCTGCTCCCACTAAACCCCGCTCCCGAGGCCACTAAGCCGGCTGGCTTGATAATACACGATACAACCTCAGATAAAACATATTAAAGCAACACCAGGGAGGTTTACAACCTGATCCTTAAAATTATCGACCCGTAATTCCACCTTGAAAACCCCTAAAGAACAGTAGTTTACCCCATGACTCACTGCCCCATTCAAACAAAAAAAAAACAGGTTTTTGGGGTAACCTTTAGGTCAGCTCTTCAAAACCAGGTATGAGGACTCTTCAGCTAATCAGTCCTCTAATTAGAAATCTAATTAGGGAGTTGCAGCGAAAACCTGCATACACACCGGCCCTTTGCGGATAAGATTGTTCACCCCTGAAACAAGCAAACAGAAAGGCTGCTACACTGCAAATTCAATATGCCCGCCGATGCTCCACCAAATCTATCAGGACCCTGCCTGTCTTTCCCGTGCCTGCTCCTTTGCCAATATGCCCTACCATCGGAACATGCACAGCCATCTCGCCCCGGCTATGCCTCCAGTCCGAACTGCAGTTCCTATACCTGCCTATAATTGCCTGGCTACAATCCATCCCCCAAAATGAAATTGATGACCCAACGATCACAGCTAAGAATTCTATCCCCAAACCACTGGTCTTCCTCCCCAACCGAACGATCATTCACTGACCGTGGTAACTTATAAGGGTTGGTATGATGACCAGTGGTGGACCTCACCGAACGTTTAACTGGTCTCTACACCTCGGGGGGGACATAACCTCCTCCATTATACGAGGCCTACTTGTGGATGCTCTATTGCGACCCCTCCCACCAGCCCTGTCCCCGTAAAATCACAGAGTCCTCATCCGATTCCATTTCTGTTGCCCCTGTGGGCAACCCAGACTCAGGAGACATTACCAGAACATCTTCCCCTGACATAACAACCCCCTGTGGTACTGGACGCAACTCTGTTCGGTGAACTTGACGGACAACCCCGTCCCCCTCCATTGGAGTTGCAGAGTAAACTGCACCCTGATCTTGGGGACACCGAACTACCATATACAAACAGGCATCCCAATGATCCTGTATTTTACCTCGAACATGGTTCCGCAAACACACCAGCTGACCTTCATCAAACCCCTAATCATTAACCAACTCATTGTGTTTCCGATTTCGTGGTGTGGCTTGTTCCTCCAACTAAGCCTTCACATACTCTTGAAGCACCTGCAAACTTTCCTGATGGTTTTGTACCCATTCCTCCAAAGGTCCACCATACTGACTGATCCCGGCAGGAGCCTGAAGATAGTGTATCGGTAATCGAGGCTCACAGCCAGACCTTAAATAAAAAGGCATCATCCAGTCATTTGGTGGGGTGTAGTATTGTAAGCTTCTCTGCTGGAGGAAGTGTGTGAAGCAAATTGTGCAAAAAAAATATTAAAGCAACACCAGGGAGGTTTACATCTAGATCCTTAAAATGATCGACCTGCAATTCCACCTTGAAAATCCAATTACCATATAAAGGATACAAGATGTAAAGATGACAAATGACATGGCACACATTTGTTGTTTAGACTGTTGTGTCAGGTTAATTGAAAGCTGAAGGATCTTAGTGTTTACTAGTCTAAGTAACAGAATGTCTAAACACTGTGCTTGCCTTTATGGGTTTTTAAGCAGAACATATAGGTATAGAAACATATTAACATTACGTTTCACGATTCACTGACTGGAGAATAGGAGAATATACACATCAATATTACTACTTAAGTTAACTAACCCTAATCCCAACCCCTATTGGCACGGAGCCCGCCAGGGTTCAGGTGAGATATAAATCTGTAATCTGTATCAATGGTTTTGCTATCCATACCCACCCTATTAATGTTAGCTTCCCAGGGTTTCTTGTTAGACAAGCTCTGTGTCTCTCTATACCCCCATTTACTGCACGACTGATTGTCCATTTATAAAGAATCAAATAGGGTGAAGATGGTTTTAGTTTACAATTACTCTGGAAGGTGACCAGATTAAAAAAAACTAAATACCATGCCTACGTGTATGTAATCTCCATCACAGTCCCCATTTTCCCCATAATCCTCGTTTTGATAGTGCCAATTTGTGTAATGTGAGTTTTTTTTTTTTTTTAAAAACTGTTATAGAAGAACATACTGGATGCCACATGTGTACAATTACCCCTTTCTAATTAGTGGGGTCCGTTGTGTCAGCTACAGCCTTTACTAACATACACATAAGTATACAGTCTTACAGCACTTTTGTTTTCCTTTTGTATTTAATGGTTTTCCATTTAGGGGGCAGCATGGTGGTGCAGTGGTTAGCACTGTTGCCTCACACCTCTAGGGCCCGGGTTCGAGTCTCCACCTGGGTCACATGTGTGTGGAGTTTGCATGTTCTACCCATGTCATCGTGGGGTTTCCTCCGGGTACTCTGGTTTCCCCCACAGTCCAAAAACATGCTGAGGCTAATTGGAGTTGCTAAATTGCCCATAGGAGTGTATGCGTGAGTGAATAGTGTGTGAGTGTGCCCTGCGATGGGCTGGCCCGCCATCCTGAGTTGTTCCCTGTCTCGTGCCCATTGCTTCCGGGATAGGCTCCAGACCCCCCGCGATCCAGTAGGATAAGCGGTTTGGAAAATGGATGGATGGATGGACAGTTTTCCATTTGAGGAATTAGCAAAAAACTGCAGTGCATGATGGGTAGGATCTAAAGGCTGCCTAACGCCCTTAATTTGTTTGCAATTTCGCCAGGTAGGCTACCTTCTTTAAACTGCGTTTTGCTAGACTACACATTTCGAGATGTTTTATTGTAGTCTTGGTAAATATATATATATAGTTTAGCCTAACCCAGCCACTTAAGGGAGCAAGCCAGCTCAGGTAGGTGCCAGTCCCAAGCCCGGATTAATGGAGAGGGTTGGCGTCAAGAAATAAAGAGAAATAAAGACAACTAATACTCCTAGTTTGCGAGATCTGACTGCAATGGCAGCACTGCTACAAGGGTGTGGATAAATCTATACAAATATCACCTGCATGCACATTACTTCTTTTACAATAACCAACTCCTGATCCATACTGTTAGTCGTGAAAAAAAAAACTATCGTGTACATAGAGGCCCTGTGTAAAAAGATAACTGCCAAGGAAAAGATCAAAAACATTTATTTCAAGGATACAAAGTTTTTATGGTCATGTACAGTGTACAGTGCAATTCTTATTTGATTAACTTGAATGTCTCCACAGACTAGACGATTAAACAAATAAAGCAGCGCAACATTACAATAACTAATAACAAATAAACAAAGCTCACGAGTACTATTACAGTATTTATATCATTTATTTAAACTTAATTTTACCAGGTAAATTAACTACAAAGCAGTTACCACTGCTTTACCTGCTTCTCGGGAGAAATAGCAGATATACGTCATGTATGTGACTAAATTCTTAAGCCAATAAGGGCAAAGTTGTGTCGTAATGGAGGCGGATCCAGTTTGTGCAGCCGGTTAAAGACACTACGGGCATGTAAATGGAGAACGAAATTATAGTTATACCGAATCTCCTACACACAATACCAAGGTTACCAACTTTGGTCAGCTGACCGGAGTGAGACGTTCAATTCCCGTAAGATTTCTTTGCGCCAGCCTGAGAGTCTGAAAACACGTCACACCAGATGCATGAGAGATGGAAACCTGGGATATTCAGTCGAATCAGATCAAATATGATGCTAAGTTAGTACTAAGTTAAAATATGTTCCGGACTTGTAACATGCACCCATGATTTGGAACAGTCAGCAGGCTGTCTCTGGCCACGCCCCCTACACTCGGTCCGGCCCCTGGCTTTTCCTGAATTCTGATTCCTTTAGATAAACATTGACTTCATTGATATTGTTATTGATTTATCGACAGACCATCATACGTTTTAGACGTTATAATAACAACACTCTATTGATCCCCAAAGAGAGAAATTCTCTCCTTGCCTGCCCCCTCTTACTGTCCATGATACACAAGCACATATGTAGAAAAACGTCAGCTTGGAAGCCAAGGCTGGACTTAACCTACTCCTTAGGGTTCAACTGGAAACTGCCCCATGGCCGAGCGGTCTAAAGCCTCCTGCGCAGCGAAAATGGCCTTTCAAAGTAAGGGGTATTCTGTTCTCCGAAGTAAGGCGTGGGTTCGAATCCAACTTCCGACAAAAGTTCTTCAATCGCTACAGCAGAATTTGAGCCACTGATCGGCTTTAATTGCTTTGTTTTATTTTTGCGTTTCAGGCAAAACTACATAACACTTAAGAGGTGCAGGATGATCTGTCTTGCTCTCGCGAGGTTTTTGTACGACGTGACATGGTGACATAATGCAGCGGACGATAAAAATCTAACCACAATGCATTGCGTCAGGACCAGAATGTATTGCTTTAAGCCAGCGCTGTATGTGGGTACATGAAGTGGAAAGCACCCAATAACAAACATAACATTTAAAAAAAATCTACAAACTAGTGGGAATATAAAATAAAATAAATGTGTCTGGGCAAATTGGTAAGTTAAATTAAATCGTTTTAAGCAGTGTTAAGCAGTGTGTGGTTTTAAACACGAGTAGCATGTACCGTGTTGACGGCGCATGAACGTATCTTGGCAGCACATGTAAAACTTAGATTTGCAAGCGGGATGTGAAACAGCATTTAGGTGTTTAAAACAGCAATAGAGTGCGTGTTTGTTCACGCAGTTACAATGTTTAGTTGTTATTTCTGTGGAACATCAGTGCAAACCCTTAGGGAACATGTTTTACATGTCAAACTTCACCGTCATGAACCACGATGCGTGTTCAAGTGTGGCGCTACAGATTGCCACAATACGTTTCGTTCATATGGGGAATTTAAGGCTCATTTTTACCGTAAACATAACACAGATTCATATATTGATACTACAAATGCCCTTACGGTGTTTACGTGTAATATGTCTATGTGCCAGCGCCAATGTCGCGATGTCAGATCACTAACAGCTCACTTAAAGGAACATATAGCCGAAGGACGTGTTGTGACATGTCCGGTGACAGGATGCGACCATACGTTCACTGTGAGATCGTCGTTTACAGCCTACATGTCCAGGAAACACAGACAATGTTCTGTGGACAGTATAAGAGATCTTTATAAGGAGACAGTTTCTCAGTTTCTTGAAACTGAACCGTTAGTTACAGGCCCTACAGAGAGATTTAGTGAGACTGATGAAGGTGAAGTCCATCTTACAGAAAATTTCAGTGACCTTTTTCTTAGAAATATTTCTCTTTTCTACTTGAAATTACATGGGCAGTTTCTTCTGCCAGCATCAACTATACAAAATATTATTGAAGAGATGCTAAGCATACATGAACTAGGACAGACATATACTTTGAATAAATTAAGTGCATTCCTGAAAAGTGACTTAACTGAATTAACAGATGAGGTTATTGGTAGTATATGTGATGTTGTGAAGGAATCTGACCTTTTCACCATTAGTCATGAAGGACCAATGAGAACCAATTTTTCAAGAACTAGGGCTTTTAAACAGATGTTTAGATACACAGAACCTGTAAAGTTGTACTTAGGAAGGGATGAAACAAGGTCACAGAGGTTTGCCTACTATGTTCCATTGAAAGACACTTTGAGACATTTACTGGAGTCAGACTTATGGCAGAATTGTGCTGCACAGGGTACATACGTACCATACACTGATGTGCTTTGTGATGTCAGTGATGGTCAGGTATATAAAAACAATGAGTTCTTTTCTCAAAACCCATCATGTCTAAAACTAATTCTATATCAAGATTCTTTTGAGGCGGTGAACCCATTAGGTTCAGCAAAAAGCAGCACAAAGTAGTAGCTGTATATTTGTCTCTGGCTAATTTACCACCTCATCAAGTACAGACCACATGTCACTTGTAATGCTGTGTCAGGAAAAAGACTTCAAACACTTTGGCCATGACAAAGTTTTCTCAAGGCTCATTGCAGACTTAAAAGACCTGGAAGACAATGGAATAACGGTGGCAGAGGAAAAAGTAAAAGGGACTGTTTTGTGCATTGCAGGGGACAATTTGGGGTCTCATAATATCGGTGGATTTACAGAAAATTTTTGTTTTTCTGAATATTTCTGCAGGTATTGCCGAACAACCCGAACAGATTTTCAAACAGATCCAAATGCATTTTACAGTCTGAGGAACAACAAAACGTTGAAGGTATAATATCTGAGTTTTAATTCATTGAATTACTTCGATGTTTGTATGCCTGGCCTGCCACCTTGTTTAGGCCATGACATTTTTGAGGGTATCCTTTCCTATGATTTAGCCCTTTACCTGAAGTACTTCATCAAGCAGAAAAAGTGGTTCACTTATTCAATTCTGAATAGACGCATTAAGAAATTTAAGTACAGTGGCTCTGATGTGTTGAGTAAGCCATGTGCAGTAAACTCCAATGGAGTAAAGCTTTATGGTCAGGCTGTTCAGAACTGGAATTTTCTAAGACTTCTTCCTGTGATCATGTGTGACAAGGTGAAAGAGCCCACAGATGATGATTGGCAGTTGACCCTTCAGCTAAAAGACATTGTGGAGCTGATTTGTGCACAGAAAATTTTATTGCCAGAGGTTGCATACCTTGACGTTCTTATCCAAGAATATCTTGCTTGTAGATTTTCTTTCTTTCCAGGACATAGGTTAAAGCCTAAGCATCACTACTTGCGACACTACCCTGCACTGATTTTAAAGTTTGGTCCTTTGATCAGGTTGTGGACAATGCGATTTGAAAGTAAATAAGGCACCATGGCAACAACAGTCAGAACAGCATCCAGTTCACAGCTAGTTTTAAAAATTGCTTTAACGCAGAGTGATTACAGGAAATAGGTGTACTGCTTAATATTAATTAAATTATTAAAATGTGCTAATAATAGACATATTTGTCAGTCAGACATTGTGCTTTTTAAAGAGCAGAAGGGATACATTAAATTACGATTATATTGTCCTTACTGTATATATTTTTACATTTTTCCCCTCAATGATATAAATATTTTCCCCCCTGACATATAATCAGTGTAAGCACACAAACACATTGGCCGGTTATCCTATTCATTCAGTTCCACGGACAGTGACCTGTGTTACTGTGCTGTGACATCTGGTTCCTTCATTGGCTCTGTATATTTCTATAAATGACTAAATGGCTCTGTTGTAGAAATTTCCAGCCAGAGACTTGGTTCCTATATAACGAGAAGATTTTATTTTTACTCGGACTGAGAAGCTACAGAAAATCATCTCTGCATGTGATCTCCCCTTTACTGCTCAAGCAGAGCACACGCACATCAGCAAGTGTCAAGGCAGCAAGTGCATACAAACAACTTCTCAGGGCCTTCAGGAAGAGTCAGACTGCGGTGTCATTCAGAGATACCATTGTCTAAGACTTGCACTAAAACATTCTATGCACTTGGGCATATTTAAACAAAGTAGTATGGTACCTATGTCAGAATCCATCCCTGCCTTGTCCTGTTCACATGTCACTGGCCATCCTATTCTCTCCTCTGTCTTGTACCCCTTAGCCCATAGTGTGTTTGCCTGCTCATCGGGCCACCATGTGGCTTAACGGGCCAAGTGGTTGGCCACCGTGCCTGACTCCCCTTTTGATTGTGGGTTTTGAGGATATCAGTGGGTCTGTGTTTTCATGATTGTCCCCCAGGCCACCATGCAGCTCAGCCCTTGATTCCAACTACAGTAGCAATCAGGTGGTTCTCGGTCTACTAGGACTGTATAACAGGATTCTTCACCCATTCTATCTTTACTCCTTCAGCCGCATACATGAGTCAGACCTATAGGTTATTCAAATTCCGTCCTGCCAAATTTACTGGACAGGAAGTGGACACTGCAAATGAATGTGTGAATACGCCAATACCTACATCTTTACAAGTTACATTAAGGGGTTTGGTACAGTAAATGGCTGTGAGGTGGGATTTCTTCTTGATGTCTGTTTGTAGCCCGTCCACCAGCAGCTGCTGCTGTATTTATCACACCAAGCAGGGAAAGTATATTGCTAAATTTTCCTTAGTTCAATTACGCTTGATTAAGCTAATTAAGCCGGCTATGTTATTTACATTCAGAAGGATGCCGCCATATTGGGTTATACACAGATGCCACGATAGCTCACACTCACATTCCCTCTTCATTATTTTTCTAAACACACTCTATCCTGCCTTGTCACCTGCAACAAGATCTCACTCCCTGTAGCAATAAAAGTCTTTCTTATGATTGAGCAGATTTCTGCTTCTCTCCTAACCATGGGCATCCAAAGTAAGATGAAGCAAAATGTTAGGAAATTTGATAACACATGGTTACTCTTTTGGTAACAGTGACTTTGGTTTTATTTTGATAGATGTAAACTACATAATATGGTCTTAACCTTGTTTTCTGTCCTAAAAGCAAACTTTTATGTTACAGGAGAAAAGTGCACAGCTGCTTGGATCAACCCCAGCTAATCAGCGCATATGGGAATCTTTTCAAAATACCATGTGAGTCTTATGCAATTTACCCAATTAATATAAGCTCTTTAGATGACGCTTAAATAATCAATTCCCATCAACTTAGTGTCAAAACACAAACTCAGTGGCAAAAAAGTGAAGGGCAACAGACTAAGTTGTGAAAATGAAATCTGCATGTGATGAAAGGGCATGTGACTGTATCGCGATGATTATAATCATCAGATCAAACGGACCACGGAGTTGGCGGTATGGTCACACTGCTGGTCCCATGTCAGTAGGGTATAGCACACCCCTGGGCCCGGATACTACTAGGATGTCACTGGTGTACCACTGTGCCGTCAGAGTGTGGTGTGTCACTCCACAGCATTGGCAGGATTGCTCCTCTCCCTGCAGCGCCACCATACGCACATGACGGTCATCTGTGGTACTGCAGAACTGAGATGTATCGCTGAACATGGTAGGACGCCAGTCGTCATCAGTCCGTCAGTCCATGCCTCCCAGTGACTACACCACTCCAAACGCAACCGTTTCTGTGCTATTGTGAACGGCAGCCTATGCATGGGACGGTGAACCCGTAGTCCAGCTGATGCCAGTCATCGCGACACGATGATATAGGGTGTTGTAGAGAGTCCAGTAGCTGTGTCCATATATCAGGCGCAGGTGTCATGGGGATCTGTGATGCTTGGAGCACAATCCGACGATCCTTCCTTGGCGTGGTCTGTCTTGGATGACCAGAAACTTCACGACGTGTGTGGATGCCTCACGTGCCCATTGGTTTCAATATCAGGCCACTGTGATATCCGTATGGCCCACATGCAATTGCAGCACATGACCACCTGGCTTCATGTAAACCCGCAATGCAACCCTATCAAACTCCGTCAAGTGCCGTTAACACTGTCTAATGTGACTACGAGGCATCCTGTGTCTGGTGATTAAACATGCCAACTCCTTGCAATTTGAATCATTTACATATCCATCACTGGTCTGCACATGTACCAGATTACATCTTTAATCGGATAGTTACTTCTGGGTTCTCAACTTTTTTTTTCATAATACCCCTTAAGTGTATATGCCCTTCACTGATGAGAAATTCATCAACATCTAAGTCCTACATTCATGTACAATGCATATTAAATGAATATTTTGTCACTATTAGTTTTGATGTATCATTCTTTGAATGCACT
Organism: Brienomyrus brachyistius; assembly: GCF_023856365.1. Taxonomy (NCBI): domain Eukaryota; kingdom Metazoa; phylum Chordata; class Actinopteri; order Osteoglossiformes; family Mormyridae; genus Brienomyrus; species Brienomyrus brachyistius. Next base: position 380,956 of record NW_026042358.1, on the reverse strand, counting down.
CAATTGAATCATGGACAGTGGTTCCACATGGAAAAAAATGAATATTCCGAAAAGGAAAAATCCTTCTTCGGTTGATACATTCACTTTGTGTTCTGAGAATTTTTCCCTTGAGTGCCTTGTACAGTATGTCTAGTGTGTTTTTGGTGTGAATGTGGCCATAATCATACAAGGAAAAAACCACTGACTTGTAGTGAACATGTAAAACCGCAACATGCAGTGTCATACGTAACTGAAATAAGAAATGCTGGATTGCCTGAGTTGCATGCGTGCATGTTTTTTAATATGGGCAACATGGTTCCCTGAGATGCCTCAGTGTTGCTCACCGCCATCTCTAACACACAACCTCACAAACCATCTTAAAACTACTGAAAGAAATAATTGGCTACACTGCAGCTCCACTGTTTTGTTTGGCACCCCTGCATGTCCTGCATTGTGTGGGGAAAAAAGCTGAAGGCTGAGGAATGTTACATAACACAGCTAGAATGTAAAAACTCTCTCTGGTGTAATTCACTGCGTAAAACCAATGGTCCTAAGTGTGGTGTCTTCTTCATAACACTCCCTGATGTTTGTGTCCGTGACCATGAGATAGGGTGGCTGCTTTTCTTCCTTGCTTTCCTTGTATTCCTACGTTTCCTCCCCAGCCTTGGTTGGTAGGTCAGGCAGCATCACCTTGTTTTAATAGACCCAGGTGCAATTTATCTTGAAATTAGACTCAAGTGCAGAAAATGTTCTATCAGAAGTCTTTGACAATCTCTGAATTACACAGAAATCTGACTTCTTCTGAAGCTGTGAAATTGTTCATCTGTATTTGCTGCATTGGTACTTGTTGATGTGCGTGTGCCCTGCTTAAGGAGTAAAGGGGAGATGACATGCAGAGCTAGTTTTCTGTAGTTTATTTTCTTTGTCTGAATAATAATATTCTCTTCATATAGGAACCCAGTCTCTGGCTGGAAATTTCTACAATAGAGCCATTTAGTTATTTCTAGAAAAATATTTAGAGCCAATGACCTGATGTCATAGTAACACAGGTCACTGTCCGTGGTGCTGAATTCTCTACTTGATGGGCTGGTGCTGAATGAATAGGCCAGGTGTCTGTGTGCTTCCACTGACTGGCACCCAGACATATAATGACTTTTAACAATGAAGGGGGAAAAGTCCAGACAGGAAATTAGTCAACAGTAATTAGTAATCAAATATAGTTCTCATTTATCATTATGTAAATTTCAAAAACCTTTTCTGACTATTAATCTGCACGTTGCAATAATTTAATATTAACTAACTTGCTGTAACGTAAAGTGAAAAACAAGTTTTAAAACTAGCTGTGAAATTTTTGATGCTGTTGACCTGAATGTTGTTGCCAGAGCCTTAGGATACGTCTCTACACATAAGTGAGGGGATGGATGCACTATTCTATGGAGGCTTCTGAAGAGAATTATTATCCCAAATTTAAATTGAGAGAGATGATTAATTCCTTTTTAATGCAGTCTGCCTTAAGAGCCCCTGTTCTGCCGTTGATCTTTTGCATGGATGCTATCATGTATTAGTTTACTCTATGAAATTTAGTTTGAATTTTGATCACATGTCAAACTAAAGCATTTTGGACTGGATTCCTGAGTTCTTTTTAACGCTGTTAAGTTACATTTTTATTTCAGCATAATTACAAGTTCCCGCAGGGAAGAAATAAGTCAGTTACTTAATAAATGACTATAAAGTAGTTGCTGCAGTATATATTCCATAAATTTACTGAACTGGAGTTTTATGCATCCTTACAAAGTAATAACTGTATGTGTTCTTTAAGTATGAAAGAGTTTAGGACATTGTCACCTGCAGTGGACGGCCACGTGTCCCCATAATTATAACTTTAGATTATATTTCTGCATGACTGAGTATTCACTGAGTACCTGGTAGTGTTGGATGATATTTACGTCTCATATTTACCATTTATGTCAGTCTTCAAAGTGTGTGGATTATTAAGGTTGGTCTTGGTTGTTTTCTTCCCTGGAGAAACAGAAGTTTAATGCCATGATGCCACAGCAGCTCGCCGTTCCTGTCAGTACGGTGGAGGTAAGAGTTTGAAACATTCATCAGCCTGTCAGCTACGCATCTCGCCTGGACATGGGACTCAGCTTTTATTCTTCCATAATACCGCTTAAGTACCTCACTCTACTCAATCTCAGTACTGTTTAAGGGTAAATAACTTTTGTCACTGACTGCCAGAGATTATGGCAATTAAATGGAAAATATGAAGCAGACATATGAAATACAGTGGGCTGTTTGCAGTAAGTTGGGCTTAGGGTTAGTAATGGGGCTTTTTCCACTGACTTCTGCTTCTGTGCCCTTTCTTCACACTGCTGTTCAACTGTCCTCTTTATAGGAGGGAGGAGCAGCGCAAATGCAGCCGACAGATATAAAGCCATGTGCTGGCAGCAGACGCTTCGCACCCCTTAATAGCATATCTGTTGCTGGTAAGACTGTCTGTGCTGCCGGTCATCTCAGTAACCAGGTGAAACTCCCCAGGCAAGATCAGGACAATGTTGTGTTGAGTTTCAGTGAGTTTCCTGTGTGTAAAGCCAGTTTTGGGGTCAATGTGGAGCCTGGTCCAGTCATGAGCTGGGGAGACGTGACCAAGGCTGCACTGTTACTCTTGTGTGTCTTTTCATTCAAAACTCTTTTTTTTTTTTATTTCCCCATAGTGTCCATCATCTTGAGCAGCACCGGCTGTCATTTAGCACAAAAGATGCCTGTTCAGTTTTCCATCTGAACAAGGGCCCTCTGGACCCAGGTGTGCACTACATGAGCACTTTGTTCCTGACTCCTTATCAGCGTTTACATTTACACTCTCAGCCAGTCTTTAATCTGCAAAGTTACGCTTGGTGAGATTTATACAGACACGAGTAAAGAGGATTTTTTCACTTTTCCCAAATTCCCTCTAAGTCTGTATTTTCACCTCTTGAATGCTGGGATTTGTAGGCCCAGCTCTTCACCATGTATAACAACATCACCCTCAACGCTAGAGAAACCAAGGAGCTGATCCTGGACTTTCGCAAACGGATGACTCCCCAAAGTCCTATCTACATCGCAGAGGATGCTGTAGAGGCTTCAACAGCTTCCAGTTCCTCGGGCACACAGCTTCTGGCGGTCAAAGGCATCGTCTTCAGGTGCTGCCTCAGAAAAGCAAGCAGCACCTTGAGAGACTCTAGCCACCCAGCACTGTCACTTTTCACCTTCCATCCATCCATCTGCACAAGCATTTCCAGATTTAGAGACAAGTTTCCTCCCCATTGCTGTTAACCAGCCAGTGACGCTGACATTTCCTCACACTGCCACTGTTACCTCATTCTGTACTGTTACTGTGTCTGTCTATGCTGGTGCCATTACTTTAATTTTATTTATATAGTATTATCACTGGTTATACTGTTGAGGTGCAACTACAGACAATTTTTCTTTGAATTAATCTAGCGACTATTTTCCCAAGCTGTTGATTCATCAAAACTATTATTTTTCCTCCAGAAAATCAGATTGACCGTTTAAGTTAATATTATTTTAAGAACAACACAAACTACGTCATTGCGGGGTTTTAGATAATGGACACTATACAGATATTTTTTTCGCCCACCATTCAATAAGCAGATAAGTAACTTGTCTAAAATATTTAGATTTGTATTGTGATCCCCAAAAGTTAGTAATCTGTATAAAATCAGTGTATCTTTGTTTTTTAAATTTGATTCTGTAAATCAATGTACACTGAACAAAAATATAAACGCAACACTTTTGTTTTTGCTCCCATTTTTCATGAGATGGACTTAAAGATCTACAATTCATTCCAGATACACAATATTACCATTTCTCTCAAACATTTCTCACAAATCAGTCTAAATGTGTGATAGTGAGCACTTCTGCTTTGCTGAGATAATCCATCCCACCTCACAGGTGTGCCACATCAAGATGCTGATCTGACATCATGGGTAGTGCACAGGTGTACCTTATACTGCCCACAATAAAAGGCCACCCTGGAATGTGCAGTTTTGTCTCACAGCAAAATGCCACAGATGCCACAAGCATTGAGGGAGCGTGCAATTGGCATGCTGACAGCAGGAATGTCAACCAGATCTGTTGCTCGTGCATTGAATGTTCATTTCTCAACCATAAGCCGTCTCCAAAGGCGTTTCAGAGAATATGGCAGTACATCCAACCGGCCTCACAACCGCAGACCACGTGTAACCACACCAGCCCAGGACCTCCACATCCAGCAGGTTCACCTCCAAGATCGTCTGAGACCAGCCACTCAGACAGATAATGCACGGCCCCATGTTGCAAGGATCTGTACACAGTTCTTGGAAGCTGAAAATGTCCCAGTTCTTGCATGGCCAGCATACTCACCGGACATGTCACCCGTTGAGCATGTTTGGGATGTGCTTGACCGGCGTATACGACAGCGTGTACCAGTTCCCACTAATATCCAACAACTTCGCACAGCCATTGAAGAGGAGTGGACCAACATTCCACAGGCCACAATTGACAATCTGATAAACTCTATGCGAAGAAGATGTGTTGCATTGCATGAGGCAAATGGTGGTCACACCAGATACTGACCGGTTCTGAGTCCCCAGACCCCCAATAAAGCAAAAAACTGCACATTCCAGGGTGGCCTTTTATTGTGGGCAGTATAAGGTACACCTGTGCACTACCCATGATGTCAGATCAGCATCTTGATGTGGCACACCTGTGAGGTGGGATGGATTATCTCAGCAAAGCAGAAGTGCTCACTATCACACATTTAGACTGATTTGTGAGAAATGTTTGAGAGAAATGGTAATATTGTGTATCTGGAATGAATTGTAGGTCTTTAAGTCCATCTCATGAAAAATGGGAGCAGAAACAAGAGTGTTGCGTTTATATTTTTGTTCAGTATAGAATAAGCCCAGATTTTAACCTAAAAATTTTCCTCAAATGTTTATTCAGTGGAGATAAGTACAACCTCTAAAGATAGGCCTACACCCGTTTTGGCAGTGTCTCCGGATCCCATGACAAATAATGCCTTCAGTACATCCTCCTCAACCCACACTGAAAGCAGAAGTGCTATGGGCTTTGCAAACGGTTTGCCGACATCACTCCTATACGTCCAATGATGACATTCACACCGTCTCCAGGGTGATGTTCCCTGACTCGCAGGGTCACTTGTGGTAAAGATAAAACCGCTTTTCTTGCGCGATTTGGACTCGCTCCATATATTAAAAGGGAGCTTCGTTGTCATGTTTGACGTAAGTATGAACAGGACCATCAAAAGAAAACAACTGGATGTGCATGTCAGGTATTGGGTGAATTATGAGAATGGCTCTCGAGTGCAGTCCTGGTTCTGGGATCACAGTACATGAGCCACTCCACCGCTGAAGACTTACTGGAGAAGTTTAAGGTAAGCCATTCAATAACATTTAAACTCATTAACGAACCCATGATTTTTAAATATCCATGGTTTATCTTTACATGTGTTTAAATGGGAGAACCATATTTATTGGTAAGCATATTTTAAAGATTTTATTGCTGCTTCATGGCTTTTGCTGCAAAAAAAATAGTTCATTGAGGAAATAGAATGTTTAAGTGTTGTGTAGCAACATGTACAGCTGTTGTACAGGCAAAAACTCTGGCTCAGTCCAAAGGAGGTGGATATAGGAATGGCTGTCATCAAGGTGGGACTTCTGTGAATTCACTGGTATCTTTACATACAAATGTATCAAACAATTGTGAAGTAAAAAATATGTGAATAACATGGAGTTTGAGCTGGTTTGATATGTACAGCTGAGGTAGTGTTAACCTTGGGCTGAGTGTGCAGAAAGATTCTGGAAATTTGACAAACCATCTTTTTGTCAGAGACAGTCAGGAGCCAAAGGCAGTGGAAGTGACCTTGGTGTCCTTCAGATTAAAAAAAATTGCCAGATTGTGCTCTCAAAAATGTGCAAAAAGGCCTTGGATAAATGCCCTCTGAAGTACTCGATTGTACATGAGATGACGTGCTTGGACCCAAACAAAATGCACACCAGCCAGATAACTGCCAGCAGAAAAGGAGAAATCTCATGCAGAAGTTTGCGCAGGAGAATCGGTTGGCAGGCAGGATATCTGCTGGTAAATCATAGGATAAGAATAGGATAGTTCAGAATATTATTTTTAAATTATGCTTTTCTTTTTTCACATCTAACTGAATCAGGGACGGATTACAAACCGGGTTAGCGGGGCCGCTGCCCAGGGGCCCTTGGGGTGCAGGGGGCCCGTGGGCCCCAAGCCCAAAACAATTTGCAACGCTTATCAGCAATGTATTTTCGTTTGTCTATTTTAGAGGGCCTACATTCTTTGATCCTCTGCCTACAAGGTCCCCTGACCCTATAGGGAGGGTGTTTGGCTGCCAAGGGCCCTTGACTTGTGGTGGTTGTGGTGGTGGTGCAGGTGGTGGTGGTGGGGGGGGGCCTCGCGAACGTTTTACCCAGGGGCCCACACAACCCATAATCCGTCCCTGAACTGAATAGTGTTAACACGTAGATTTTAGCAGTATTTAGAAGACCGACTCTTGGTGTTTGAAAAGAAGCATCAGCCCAGTTATATTTTCTTTGATGAGCCTAGAGATATCTCAAGATTAAATTAAAATGATTGCACATTTATGGTATCATAGGAAAATTGGGTTATAAATCACTTTCCTATTCTACATGTGATTCTGTGTATTGACATTGTTGATCTGCATCTAATCTACTGTAATTAATGTAATTACAGGTGATGCAATATCCCAGCAGTCTGATAATCACCTGCACAATGAGGCAAAAGGCTTGGATTTTATATCCTTCATTCCTTCAGCACCATCCAAAGTTGATGTCTTTTTACATCAAAAAGTTAGTGGGCCTTATCCTGACCTCTGGATGTTCTGCAAGAACTTGCTGCTGCTGTCCTATGGGCAAGCCGAAGTGGAACGAATAGAGGTGGAGACCTGCAACTTATCAGAGGAAACAGTTGTTGCACAGAGGCTTATATGCGACCATGTCAGAGTGTGTGGGGGAGCAACCAAAGCGCCTCTGACCAAAGGTGAAAGATGAGCGAAAAGCAAAAAAGAAAACTTGAGGAACTCAAGAGGAAGAGAGTCTCACTGGAAAGTGTATGTGAGAGTTTACAAAAGGATGCTGAGCACATGGCAGAGGAAGCAGAGAGTGCTGCTGGAACCAAAAGGGCAACATTACTTACCAAGTCCAATACTCTGAGCCGACGAGCGAAGGAGGAGAAAGAGCAGTTGGTGGTCTTAAATGCAGATACTGAAGAATAGGCTACTGAACTGTGACTCCTAACACATCAAGAGTGAATCGGTGGAAACAAAAATATTTAGGTTCTTTGCATTTTTGGAGTATTTTACTTTCTGTGCCTGTTTGTACATTGTTCACAGCCATAATACTTTATAATTACAAGGTAGTTTTATGTTAGAGCTCTTGCTCCAATAAATATGTGCCTTGTAATTAACTAAATTCTAGGCTATTCAGTTTTTTTTGCCCTCGTGATGGTCGTGGGTTGTGAAAAAAGCCTTCTTCTTAGGGGTACCGCTGGGGCCAGCCGGGCGTATGTCATGGCTTCAGTGAGTACTTATGTTTGTCATGCTGCCTGTGTACTTTATAGCGGCACAACATATTTCTGCAAATTGCATGCGTCAAATTGTCTGTCTCTCTTAAAAAATATGAAGTGTCACCAAAATTTTAAACGGGGAATCAATCTCAATGAAAAATATTCGTCAAGTAACGTTTCTAAAATAATATAGACATACTAATAATTATATATTAATAAATCGGATGAACGATGCATCCCAAATTGTATCCGCTGCGCACTTCTTAATCAGGGCAATCGCATCGTGGAGGTTTCTGCAGACGCCCAAAAAGACTTACTTAAGAAAACTGTTGCATGATAATTTGTACCATTTTCAAGGGTGGGGGGCGTGCAGTAGATGCCCCCTTTATTTTTGTGCTTCTGCCGTTCAAACCGAGCAGCACTGAGTTTGTCATGGCACCTGACGCCAAATCTACTGCTTAGCTGCTACAGACAGAACTATCTTCAAATCACCACTAGGGGGTGTCAATGCTGCAGCTTCGTTCTATGGTTGATCTTTTTCAAAGACAGTTTTTTTTCTCTCTCTCCACATAATCAACTTAACTGATTAGCGTGCTTTCATAGTAATGGTTTTTAATCCGTGTTAATCTTCTGAACAATGACTAGTAAAGGTTCTATGAGGTTGTCCTACTTACTATGGATTTTAAGTTTTTTATCAAGGTGTTAAAACGTACCACAGTTGCCAGTCCTGTGTTTTATGTCTAGCAATTTGTACAGTTTCTTCAGTATAAACACATGCCATGATCTGTGAGAATCTCCTCCAGAACTCTGCATTTCCTCAAGATCTTTTTGTAATATTGCATCATGGCACTGCTCAGAACAACACAGATGGTGCATAACAACACAAGGGAGTACAAGACAACATGGTGCAGAAACAGTGCGATACAAAGCAGGACAAAACTGGATGATACGTGGTCAGTGGTGGATAAAGTGCAGTAACAGCTGTACAGTGCAGCTGCCGTGGAAATGACTGTTACAGGGGATGCAAAAGCTGCAGGTTTGAATTGTTTGGCGAATGAAGCTGTTCATGAATCTGCTAGTCAGTGTTTGTGGATGGTGGTCAGAGTCCTGGATTATAGACTGAACCTTGTTACTGTGGCAGTTAAAGTACAGCTGGTCAATGGAGGGCAGTTCAGTGCGAATGATGTTCTTAACAGACTTCGCAATGTACTGCCTTCCTGTCATGTGGCTCCACCATACCATAGTACTACTGTAAGAACTAGGGATGTAACGATACATTCAACTCACCATTTGATACGATTCACGATTCTGAGTTCACGATACAATTTTCTAATTTTTTGCAGAATGAGCTGCAGACAAATATATTCAAAAATATTCTTATATTTATCTTTCTGAACTGTTGACACTGTTGTGAACAGTGCAACTGAATTTGAATAAAATACTGTTGAAAAAAATCCCAAATCAAAATAAGTAAATAAAAAAAAATAAATCAAATAAATAAGCTAAGGTTTGCATGTGCAGCTTTTTAGCGTGCTTTGCCCTTTTAATAATCTTCACTCAGCTCACGGTGGTGCCAGTGGACCTGTTTGTGTATGTTATCAGTCTATTACAATGTTTGCATGCAGTTTATGTCTTGTCTGTGCTTTTCTCGCTGTTTCCTCCTCGTTTGTGATTACCGGAAAGCTAATATGCTGCCACACCGCCAATTGAAGATCGGGCGGTGCGTCCATCCATCCATTTTCTGAAACCACTTAATCCCAACTGGGATCGCGGGGGAGACCGGAGCCTATCCCGGGAACAAGGGGCGCAGACAGGAACCAAGCCCAGGCAGTCACCTACACACCGCAGGTCGCACACACTCACACAACTACAGGGCCAATTTAGACTCACCAGTCAACCTATCCTGCATGCTTTTGGACCGTGGGAGGAACCTGGAGTCCCCGGCGAAAACGGGGAGAGCATGCGAACTCCACACAGAAAGGGCCCTGGACCGAAGCCAGCACTAACCACTGTGCCGTCCTCAGTTTCAAATTCATTCATCATCTCGCGTTCGCTCAAAACCAAAAACTGACGTACGATGTCGACGTGATACGCAGTGACATCTGACGTCAAACTCACATTGTGAAATCAAATGTAATATTACACCAGTTTTTCTGTTAAAGTACTGTGAAGTACTCCTACAATAGTGATTCATTTTCCACATCAGCCGGTTTAAATCTTCATGCATTTGCACCGATTTTTAACTGATTTGTGATTCATCATTACATGCCAGGGCCAGCAGCTCTGCATGGCTCGACCCTCATAAACATTCTCCACACATGCTGTTCAGGCAGTGGCCACAGAAATTCCCCCAGTGAACTTTATGCTTTCTGTCGGAGAGTATGCTGTGTTCTGGCCTTAAACCCTGCATACTACTTTGCAGACTTTGATCCTCTTAACAACAATTGGCATTTCTGGTGGCTGAATATCCATCCATCCGTCATCCAACTGCATGCTTAAAAGCTGTGAATAATAGTAATAATTCTTAAAATTGCAACTATCTAGAATTTCAGCCTAGTTACTCAGCTAAATTACTATTTAAACCTAGAATAATTTCTATAAGGGGCGGCATGGTGGTGCAGTGGTTAGCACTGTCGCCTCACACCTCTGGGACCCGGGTTCGTGTCTCCGCCTGGGTCACATGTGTGTGGAGTTTGCATGTTCTCCCCATGTCGTTGTGGGGTTTCCTCTGGGTACTCCGGTTTCCCCCCACAGTCCAAAAACATGCTGGGGCTAATTGGAGTTGCTGAATTGCCCGTAGGTGTGTGTGTGTGAGTGGATGGTGTGTGAGTGTGCCCTGCGATGGGCTGGCCCCCCATCCTGGGTTGTTCCCTGCCTCGTGCCCATTGATTCTGGGATAGGCTCCGGACCCCCCGCGACCCAATAGGATAAGCGGTTTGGAAAATGGATGGATGGATAATTTCTATATGTGTGATAGAATCAAAAAATATTTTGTTTTACATATAAATCTTCACAAGGTGTATTACACATGGTATTCCCCAGACACCGCCACCCCAACAGATGCTTTGTTTGTTAAGACAATAGCTCAGAAAGTGGTTGATCGATCTTTTGCAGCTTTTACCAAGGTTTGTACAAGCCAAAATTAAATTTTGAAACGGATCCCTGCCACACCCTGCCCTCCTGAACCTCCCGTTTCCTCCCTAGTGTGGTATAACGTGCCATGCCTGTTCCGCGTTTGTTTTACCTCTCCTTCCTGCCCTTGTGTTACTCATTTCAGGTGCCTCTAGTTTGCTCCCTGCTTAGCCTTGTATAAATGTGCTTCTCAGTCCTGCCTTTAATGTTGCTGCTGCTGTTTGCCTGTGTGTTCTTCCCTGCTTATGATTCCCCCGTGATCCAGTTGTGATCCAGTTGTCTTCATATCATGTATTCAACTCTACTGCCTCAGTCCAGTATTATCTCTGACCATCATCTTATTGCGTTCAATATTTCCCTTGCTCAAAATATTAGCCCCCCGACTCGCTTCTATATGCCAAACGTACAATCACGTCAAATACAGCAAGTAACTTTATCGATAACCTCCCTGAGCTATCGTTTTCAACCAAACTAATGTCGAATTCTACTGAACTTGATAGCATTACGGATTATTTAGCATCTATGCTTAATTCCACTAGAGAAAATTGCTCAGTTAAAAATAAAAAAGGTTGTACGAGGTTTACTTTGGGCCTCCGCCGATGCCACCCATTGTCTTACCATGTGAGCGTCTCAGGGACTATGCCCGGTGCCTAGGAACATAGTGTGTACGCCCCTCAGAGGGTAGACCGGTACCTGTCATCAGCGTGTGCGAACTCCAGAGGTGTAGTTTTGGTATCCACCTAACTTAACTTGGGCAGTCAAGTTTGGGACCCGGATAAATAAATGGGATTTAACCCAGAGGCTGCAAGATAGTATTTACCACCATAGTCCTAATAAGGATAGAAGTCCAATCTGGAAAGTTTATGAAGAAGTTAGCAAATCAGACAGTCATAAAGTAATCGAAACAACATTTATTAAAAATACTACAATATACAATTATTGACATGTGGACACATACTTGTAAATACATTTGGACAAATACAATATTAAACAATCACATTCCTCAGCTGAGAGTGAACAAAGTTCTGTGGAAAGTATCTGACTACAGATAGACTTTCACCCAGTTCTCTGCGGGAGCTCTGATTACAGAGTGACTCCCCGACTACTTCTGAAGCCCTTCCTTAAGTATCCAGACCAGGTGATGGCATGTTTCTGAAGACTGACTAATTTCGGTCAATGGTTAATTTTAGGGGCATTGCTGACCTTGGTTCTCAAGTCCCCAGCCAATCAGATCACTTTAGGGGGTGGTTGTAATTCCCTTGTTCTACCATGAGAGAATCTCTCTCAGTTTGGTGGGTTGAGCCGAAGTTTCTGTATTTCTCTTAGGAAAAGCTATACTGCCTTAAATCTGAGAGTATAATACTCCTCGTCTCATGCCTATTCAAACGAGACCAAACATGCGTGTATTTGTCCCTAACATCTATGTGTGCTGAGTTATCCTGTTTATAGTGGAAAAGGTGTCTGTGTCTGGAGGCTGACAGCTGTTGTTGCTGTGGATTGATTGTGGAACTCTGGTCACTCCGGGGGTGAAAGGTCTTGCTTTTTCTGTGCTGCTCCAGTTATTCCTATCCAGTCTCTCAGGAGCCGGCAGGCCTTTGCCTTCCTTAAAAGGGGTGGTTTGACGAGTTGAGTCCAGTCTTGCCTGGGCCAGCGGAGCTCTGAAATAGACTGATGCAGGCTGATCAGAGTTGGGGCCTGCAGGACCTATAAGTTTTATGTCCTTACAGAATGTAAGTGGCATCATACTAAACTAGTGGTGTTCGAACTAGCATGGAAAGAGGCTATGGGTAGCTACAAAAAGGCTCTTAGTGCCGCCAAATCATCTAGTATCTATCAGAACTAATTGAAATAAACAAAAATAATCCTAGATTCCTATTTACTATGGTGTCCAAGCTGACTAATAACCAGACCACTGGTTATTTTCCAGTGACGACTTTATGAAACTTTTTGACCAAAAATATGCTCAATTAAACAGAACATTTTGAATATTGAATATTGGTTAACCAGTCAGAACTGATGTACTTAATTTTATCTTCAAATTCATCTACTTGTATGCTAGACCCTGTTCCATCAAAATTATTCAGCGATGCTCCCAGCATTGATTGAACCGCTACTAGCAATAGTTAAACTAAAACATATAATCATATTACCCCAATTTTATCTTCACTGCACTGGCTGCCAGTTAGATTTCGTGTTGACTACAAAACACTGCTCTTAACCTATAAAGCTGTAAATGGTCTTGCACCGCAGTATGTGAGTGACCTCATTTGCGTTCCGAATCATACACTTAGATGACGAGATGGAGGTATTCTATCCGTACCCAGAATAAAGAACATTACCTTTGGGGGAAGAGCATTTGCTCATAAAGCACCACAGCTATGGAATAAACTTCCTATTAGTGTTCGGAACTCAGACACAATCTCTGCTTTTAAGTCAAGGCTTAAGATGTACCTCTTTCGCCAGTCTTTTGGATAGTTAAATCTTCTTTTCTAAGGTGAATGGGAAATCTGGAGGTTCATAGTTATTTGAGATTGAAGGGGAAAGGGGGGATTGGTGCTGTCGTCCTGCCACTCTCGCCGATCACTTAAGCTGTGGATGGGAGGTGGCTTGACGCCAAAACCTCTGTAAACCCTCATGCCTGTGCTTCCTTCCAGGTCACTCTTTTAGGCAGGCTGTCATAGTTGCTTTAGTCCTGCCGGTTAGGTGTAGGGCAATAACTCTTCTCCATCTTCTCTTTTTCGAGCTGATACCGAGCCGACTACACCGTGTGAACCCGCACCTGGACTCCTGGATATAACTACATGAAACCAACTGGGACTTTATAACTATATGAACTCTAATGAATGTCAATGTAAATGCAGTTTCATGCTCCTTGGTCGCCCAGAGGAGGATGGGGTCCCCTTCTGAGTCTAGGTTCCACTCAAGGTTTCTTCCTGCTAGAGGGAGTTTCCTTGCCACTGTCGCCTCAGGCTTGCTTGGTGGGGTTCTGGCCGGTTAAATGTAAAGTGCTTTGTGACAATGCATGTCGTTAAAAGCGCTATATAAATAAAATTGAATTGAATTGAAGTGCTTCCTCAGATTCATTTTTAAATGTTCTCCAGCTAATTTCCACTATGGCCACGAGTTCTAGTATTTTAAATTAATATTGAAATGGTCATTTGGCTGAACAGCATCCCGACCTGTTAGAATCTTATATACCTGGATCATGTCCCCCCATAGTCTCCTTTGCTTGAGGCTAAACAGATTCAGCTCAGCGAACCTCTCCTCATAAGACATTCCTCTAAGTGCAGGAATCATTCTAGTCATCCTACGTTGCACCTTTTCCAAGGCAGCAATGTCCTTCTGAAGGTATGGTGACCAAACCTGCACACAGTATTCTAGGTGGGATCTTACCAAGGAATTATATAATCGTAGCATCACTTCTCTTGACTTACATCTCTAGGTGTGTGGAGTTTAATCCAACATCCTTTTGCCTTTTTTTAATGCTTCCCCACACTGGCAAGAGTGGGACATGGAAGTATCAACATACACACCGAGATCTTTCTCGTAATCAGCTACCTTTATTTCAGTGGAACCCATAAAATATCTGTACTTTACTATATTTACTATATTTCTGCTCCCTGCATGGATTACCTTATATTTATCTATGTTAAATTTCATCTGCCACGTATGAGCCCAGTCGCTAATTAAATCCAGATCCTGTTGTAGCCTCTCTGGACATGAGACATGATCTAACATCAATCAGAAGATACCACACCAGCAGATAATGATTTCTGGAATAGTAAAGTTAAAGGTTGGCTAATAATACCCCTCATCTCTTTTAAAACTATAGATAAGATGCCATCAGGGCCTTGCGATTTATTTATTTTGAGCTTAGCTAGGCTTTGTACCACATCAGCCTCAGTTATACATATATTGGTCATAGACATCGTTGTATTTGTACTAAATGGTGGTAAGCTATTCTACTGTGAACAGCCATTGTAAAATAATCATTAAACTCATTTATATCAATTTCATTTTCAATTATAAGGCCCTTACTATCCTGCAAATGAGTGATTTTCAGCTTTTAGAGCTCTTTCGGAGTTAAAATATTGGAAGAAACTTTTAACGTCATCCTTATAACTGTTATTAACTAAACCTGTAGACTTAGATACTCCTGCTTTATTTTGAAATCATTAGTTAATTTCCATTTGTGGAAGAAAGCCCTTTTGCTCCTGACTTTATTCTTAATTTTCGTAGTAAACCACCTGTGACATCGCGTGCTGGACGAACAGGCAGGAAGCGAGGAATCAAGGATCCGGGAAACGGAGAGTCGGGAATGAGGGTTTATTGATGAAAACAGGTACCAACAGCGAGAGATTTCAATGACAGGACTGGGGAAACAGACTTGAATGTGGACTAAATACACAGGACTACTCAAACTGACAGAAAACAGCTGGTTACAATCGGGGCAGCACACATGGTTAATGAGGGGGCGTGGCACACACGAGGATCGTACAAGCAGGTCATGACACCAGCTTGGTTGCAGTTTCCTAGATTTAGTTTTTCTGGAAACGGGTATGAAGTTCTTTTGCACTTGCAACAATGTGCTTTTAAAAAATTCCCATGCCTCTTCCACAGTATTGCTATTTAACTCCATCCGATTTACAGTTTCTAGTTTCAGTCTCATACCATTGAATTACCCTTCCTAACATTGTATACTTTTGTTTTGGACTTGGTTGAAGACTCAGGCAGCAGGAGTTGCCCCAACGTTGGTATGTCCTTATCCATAAGGGGGAGTAAACGTTCTGGTTTCCCGACCTTATAGATGAAGGAGTTGGGGGATGTTGCCAGTGACCTGCCGGATTCCAGGCAGAACAGGCCTCGCTATGCCACAGCCCTTCAGAGACTGGGCCTTCCGTGCAGAACCTCTGCATCCAAATTAGACCAGTTGTTTAACAAAACCCTAAAATGGGGTTATTTTTGACATGGAACGGGACTTTGATTCAACAACCCATTACTTAGTTGCGGCAAGTACCCAATATCAAGTATAGCTGCAAAGAATCTGCCAGAGATTTTCAGAGAAGTTCCCCAGATGCATGGACTGGACTAAGGTGCGTCAGATTAAACAGGAGCCTGGTAAATTCTGTGAGCCCCACGCCAAGTGACTGATGGAAACATACTCCAGCTACAGTGAGATGGACCCTCCAGCGGACCGAGAGTGGGATTCCCTCTGGGAGCGACAACTCGTGCAGTTGCTGGTGGATGAGCTGCAAACAGACATCAAGAAGGACTTCCAACCTCACAATCATTTACCAAACCACTTCAGGTAACTTGTAAAGATGTAGGTATTGGAGTATTCACACATTCATTTGCAGTGTCCACCTCCTGTCCGGTAAATTTGGCAGGACAAAATTTGAATAACCTATAGGCCAGACTCATGAATGCGGCTGAACGAGTAAAGGTAGAACAGGTGGCCAATCCTGTTATACAGTCCTAGTAGATTGAGAACCACCTGATTGCAACTGTAGTTGGAATCAAGGGCTGAGCAGCATGGTGGCCTGGGGGACAATTATGAAAACACAGACCCACTGATATCCTTAAAACCCACAATCAAAAGAGGAGTCAGGATGGCCAGTGACATGTGCTGGCTAAATGGGGACAACAAAGAGAGAACAGAACAAGGCAGGGAGGGATTCTGACACAGGTGCCATGCTACTTTGTTTAAATATGCTGTAATGTTTTAGTGCAAGCCTTAGACAATGGAATCTCTGAATGACGCCGCAGTCTGGCTCTTTCTGAAGGTCCTATACTGTAACCGTCCTGAGAAGTTGTTTGCATGCACTTGCTGCCTTGACACTTGTTGATGTGCGTGTGCCCTGCTCGAGCAGTAAAGGGGAGATCACATGCAGAGCTGATTTTCTGTAGTTCCTTAGAATAAAAATAGAATATTCTCTTCAAATAGGAACACATGCTGCGTTTGATTATTTCACTCCAACTCGGACAAAAACGTCACGAAAAACATCACTTCCCATTAGAAACGCCTCTTTTATGACGTTAATGTTTGACAGAATCTTCTTGTCCGAGTTGCCCCTGTGACGTAATTTCAACATGGCGGCTTACACACTCAACATTAATTCTATTTTACAAATCCTTAAAAATGTTTATTTTGTTAAATTTATTATTATCCCATCCATCCATTTTCCAAACTGCTTATCCTACTGGGTCACGGGGGGTCCGGAGCCTATCCCGGAAGCAATGGGCACGAGGCTGGGAACAACCCAGGATGGGGGGCCAGCCCATCGCAGGGCACACTCACACACACCATGCACTCTCACATGCATTCCTACGGGCAATTTAGCAAGTCCAATTAGCCTCAGCATGTTTTTGGACTGTGGGGGGGAACCGGAGTACCCGGAGGAAACCCCACGACGACATGGGGAGAACATGCAAACTCCACACACATGTGACCCAGGCGGAGATTTGAACCTGGGTCCCAGAGGTGTGAGGCAACAGTGCTAACCAGTGCACGACCATACCGCCCATTTATTATTATTATTATTTATAATTATTAGTAATTATTAATGTAATTGCACGTGTTCGATTTAGAGAATACCATATTGTGACCGTAAACAGTATCCTAACATGCAATATCAGATTTTTACCAGACTTGTTAGTGTTTTTGGTTTGTTTGTAGTTTGTTTGCCTCTCGAAAAAAGAATATCGCTATGAATGTACTAAAATACTTTATAAAGCTTTTAATGTGGTTTGACTAGTTCCTGTTTCTTGTTTATTTGTCTGAAATAATAATCTTACTCCATAACTGCTAAAATATAAAGCAACAACACAGCAGCGTATTCATGGAGGCAGCCATGTTTGTTCCGAGTTGTGCTAGCTTGAACGGGAGATTGTTGGATGTGATGTCACCCAATTTGGAATTTCCAAGTTCCGAGAGAAAAACGAACGCACCACAAGACTCTGGCTGGAAATTTCTACAATAGAGCCATTTAGTTATTTCTAGAAAAATATTTAGAGCCAATGACCTGATGTCATTGTAACACAGGTCACTGTCCGTGGTGCTGAATTCTCTACTTGATGGGCTGGTGCTGAATGAATATGACAGCTGGCCAACATGTCTGTGTGCTTCCACTGACTGGCACCCAGACATATAATGACTTTTAACAATGAGGAGGGAAACGTCCAGACAGGAAATTAGTCAACAGTAATTAGTAATCACATATAGTTCTCATTTATCATGATGTAAAATTCAAAAACCTTTTTTTTATTATTAAGGGATAAATGTAATTGAGTTTTAATGTATCCTTTCCGCTCTTAAAATCGCAAATTATTTCTGACTATTAATCTGCACATTTTAATAATTTCATTAATATTACCTAATTGGTTTGTCTTTTTTATTAAATTTTAAAACTAGCTGTACAATTGTTGATGTTGTTGCTGTTCTGAATGTCATTGGCCTGTTGCCTTACGTCTGTCTAAACATGAGTGAGGGGATGGATGCACTATTCTATGGGGGCCTCTGTAGAGAATAAATGATCCTAATTTTATATTGAGAGAGATGGTTAATTCCTTTTTAATCCATACTGCGTTCAGAGCCCCTGTTCTGCCGTTGATCACTGCTGCATATCATCCCCAAACCAATGGCCTGGATGAGAAAACGAATGATGACATAAAATGGTAAGTCTGTTTTTGAGGTTGTTTTAGAACTGTGTGAGACAGGCTCTATTCTTTTAACATTACATCAGGAATTACTGATATTATTGACAATCAATCCCTTAATATACAGTATCTCACAAAAGTGAGTACACCCCACACATTTTTGTAAATATTTTATTATATCTTTTCAAGGGACAACGTTAAAGATATGAAACTCTGATAGAATGTAAAGTAATCAGTGTACAGCTTGTATAATGGTGTAAATTTGATGTCCCCTCAAAATAACTCAACACACAGCCATTAATGTCTGAACTGCTGGCAACAAAAGTGAGATTAAAAATGATTTGTGGCAAGATCGGATCATGTGTGTTGAAGAGTTTCTTATGACTGACAAGTAGTTATTTAAAAACATATCTTGAAACAGCAAATTACATTGTTCTTAATGCTTTTAGAAAATGACTCTTTATAATGATCTGTGAATAATAATAATTTGCTATGAATGTTTTTCCACTTCAGCTTTCCACAATTATTCTTCCCGATGAGAAAAGCTACGGCACGTTTTTTGATGAAAAAAATAAAGTAGTTGAGACAATAAGCAACAACAGCTGAAAACATCTCCTAGTCACAGGAAAAACAGAAGCAGGCATGTGGTAAACGAATACAAAAGAGGTACCAAAACACAGTTTATCATGTTGGAGATGAGGCGCTTCTGTTCAACATGAGGAAGCGGGGACGGAAAGGAGGAAGAACGGAACCGGATTTTACCGGACCTTATGTCATCCAGGCAATATGTGGCAAGCTGGTTACACTGTCTAATTCTGAAGGGGCAACTTTAAAGAACAAATACAATGTAAACCACATACAGAAGGAGCCAAACTGATGTCCCAAGTCAGGAATCACACAAGGTGCCAGAAGAGTATAAGACCAGTAAACCTCCCTCTAGCGCAGAGCTTCTGACAATCGAGAAGGATGCTGACAGTTGAAAAAAAACTCATGTCTGTGTGTTATGAAAGAATATCAATAAATGTTTCCGAAAGGGGATGACTCATTTGGTAATTATTTACGGCTTATGTTATGGCTGCCAATTTACAGTCTTTACTGAAGTCTGACTTCTTTTGAGTCACCTTTAATATAGATTGGACACTCTCTATGCAATGTGCAATACTTACATAGATGGTAAATGTTTACCTGCTTGCACAGATGGATGATTAGGTAATTAGTGTAAGTGTGTGTGTGTGTTCAATCGCATGTATGTCCAAGGTCCATAGTAAATAATATACACTGATCAAGAGATGCCCGAAAGTGGATAAAAGAGGACATTAGTGGGTGTATCACTTAGTGTAACGCGTGCAGGAAAATGAGCAGGACTGCAAGCCATATAATGACCCTTGTCTAGCTCTTAATACAGTATGCATACAGTGATGTATCTACAATGGACAGCTACTATGAGCAGATAGCACAGTACAGGTGCTTATAAGATCTGTATGCTATTTCCATCCATCCATCCATTGTCCAAACCGCTTATCCTACTGGGTCGTGGGGGGTCTGGAGCCTATCCCGGAAGCAATGGGCACGAGGCAGGGAACAACCCAGGATGGGGAGCCAGCCCATCACAGGGCACACTCACACACTATTCACTCATACATGCATACCTACGGGCAATTTAGTAACTCCAGTTAGCCTCAGCATATTCTCAGCATATTCTTGGACTGCGGGAGGAAACCCCACGACGACATGGGGAGAACATGCAAACTCCACACCCATGTGACCCAGGCAGAGACTCGAACCCGGGTCCCAGAGGTGTGAGGCAACAGTGCTAACCACTGCACCACCATGCCGCCCCCTGTATGCTATTTCATTCTATAAAAAGAAACTTACTGTACTGTACAATAAAGTATTTCACCACTGCTTCTTCCTCAGCTCCCACTGTTTGCTAGCACATGCATCTTTTGATTTCTTAGTGCAATCTGTGCTTTATTTTTTTTTTGTGAAATGTAAGTGCAGTATCTGTTTATTAAGTGCTGTGGTTTAATATGTACATTATTATTTCAGTACTGTGTATACTGTCCTTAATGTCTTGCCTCTCTCGTATAACTTGAGATACGCCCAAATTGACTTGCAACAAGTGGTCCTGGTTCCAAATGCGGAAGGCGATGGATACCTGTATTTTATATGCTGTAGTGTGCTGGGTGTCAGACATTGCAATGCACCTTGCTTTGATCTTGACCTGTTAGATCAGAGGGAGGTAATCTTATCCAGAAAGGGCCACTGTGTATGATGGTTTTCACTGCAACTCTCTGAACAGCGAACCTAACAGTTATCCCAATACCTTGATCTTGCTAGCATATTTAAATGTGTACCTATTCAGGAATAGAGTGGTGAAGGCATTCAGAGGAGGACTGATGATTATCAGAGGGAACAAAGGGGCTGGGTACTTGTCAGTATCCAGTAGAACCACCAGACTCCTACACTGAATGGTTCTGGATGTGGCACAGACGTTAATCCCTCTGTATTAGGGGATCCGTCTCCAGTTTGTACTCTTCTAGTTAATAGGTAGATTATCAGGCAGTTTTTCACCCTAGTCCAGTACTCATTGACAGCCTAATACACCGTGTTTCAGTTTGTCTTGATAGTCAATACATGTCACAGGATGTACATTACTCTGATGGGCAGGCCCTCTTACATATGATGGAAATTGCAATACCTACTTTTGGCCACGAGATGGCAGCAAGAAAATAGAAAAATTATTTTCCCACGGTCTACTAGCAGCTTTTAGATGTTAATTCTTCATAAAAATAATTTGACTTGATCCAATGTATTTTTAATACAAACAATTACCACACAAAGCTGCTAGTTTCCTCCGGTTTCCCCCCACAGTCCAAAAACATGCTGAGGCTAATTGGAGTAGCTAAATTTACCGTAGGTGTGCATGTGTGAGTGAATGGTGTGTGAGTGTGAGCTGTGATGGGCTGGCCCCCCATCCTGGGTTCTTCCCTGCCTCGTGCCCATTGATTCCGGGATAGACTCCGGACCCCCTGTGACCCAGTAGGATAAGCGGTTTGGACAATGGATGGATGGAAATAGCATACAGATTAAGCACCTGTACTGTGCTATCTGCTTATAGTAGCTGTCCATTGTAGATACATCACTGTATGCATACTGTATTAAGAGCTAGATAAGGACAGTGGGTCATTATATGGCTTGCAGTCCTGCTCATTTTCCTGCACCCGTTACACTAAGTGATACACCCACTAATGTCCTCTTTCATCCACTTTCAGGCATCTCTTGATCAGTGTATATTACTTACTATGGACCTTGGACATACATGCGATTGGACACACACACACACACACACACACTTACACTAATTACCTAATCAACCATCTGTGCAAGCAAGTAAACATGTACCATCTATATAAGTATTGTACATAGCATAGAGAGTGTCCAATCTATATTAAAGGTGACTCGAAAGAAGTCAGACTTTAGTAAAGACTGTAAATTTCTCAGCCATAACATAAGCCGTAAATAATTACCAAATGAGTCATCCCCTTTCGGAAACATTTATTGATATTCTTTCATAACACACAGACATGAGTTTTTTTTCAACTGTCAGCATCCGATCCAAACGGGATTCCCATTTCCTTTCTGTGGGATCCAACAGAACACGGGCTGACCATCAGTCAACATGTCTTCAACCGTGCAGGACAGGACCCAGTCCAGGCCAAACCTCACGGTGCTGGTGTTAATAAAAAAAATGTAAGGAACATGCAGCTGCAGCTCACACACAAACACAGTCCACAGCATCCAGAAAAAGGTCAGGCCTTTTTCTTCTTTAGCTGACTCCGCCCAGACCTCGCCCCCTTTCTGGGCGCCTCGCACTATGCCTTTGAACTGGCCCTGCAGCTTGGCCCGTTTCCTGTTTCCCAATGCAAGTCATAAGATTCACCCGTAAATGATATTTTGAATCGGAACGATATTTATTACTATTGTTTAGATTAAATATATAACGGTTTAATGATTGAATATAACTTGATATTGTTGTTTGTGTTGTTTAGTTTGAGGTTCTAGTTTCTGTCTTTATCCGCTTTCGTTTCAGTAGGCAGCTGGTTCATCCCAGGCTCAGGGTCTCTCTGCTCTTCATCAAACCCACACCCCCAGTTTGGGAGCACCCTCTCCCTCTCCTCCCCCCACGGCTGTGACTGTTACTCCTCCTTGAGGAGTAACTGCTCCGCCCCCTATCCCAGCCCCTATACCCACAGGAGTGCATCACCCAGTGAGCCGCCGCCCTGCCTGTCCCCTCACACAAGCACACACTGAAATCATGGTCCTAAGCTCTCTGTGTGGGTCACCACGATAGTACAGCACACCGACGATTACCCTCTGACTGAATCAGAATCAGCTTTATTTGGCCAAGTATGTTCACACATATTGGGAATAGTTAGACATTTAATCAAAATAATTAAGACAAGACATAAACATACAGTTCTGTTGATATGCGACGCATATAACCTCTGCATTCACAGCACTGCTTCAGTTATCGAAGAGCAAATTTCCAAAACTCACTCAGTCCGATAACCTAAAGTAATAAGTCATAATCCTCTTCATACGTTGCAGTAATGGGAATGAAATCTCACTCAGTGTTTATGTAATGGAGCAATGGAATTTCGTGAAATTTCCAAAAGTCCACAGAAATATTTAGAAAAACATTCCTGCAGACTGAGTTTTTGATATTTGCTTTTCAATTAACACAATTTTCTTCAGTCTGAGGTTTAACAGAATTCAGCCATATGCTGTTCAAAAAAAACTACACAGAACAAAAACAGAATGGACTTTACATCTGTCTGAAAGGAAAGTTGACACAGGCTGCAGCAGTGAACAAATCAATCAATGTATTAAAGTTAGGCATTAAGTAACTGGAGGCAGTATATACATAACATGATAACATGCCTTTTCTGTATTGACCATATTAAGGACGCTGTAACACTGCCCACCACATACCTGCTTCATTTATTGTTTTATACTTGCAGCTGCTTATTCAGACAGCTCGTCTACCTGTCTGTCCATGTTGCCCTCCCATGACAACTGGTCCAGCCTACAGGTGCCGTCCCATTCCGGCATGTTACCCATGAGTCATAGCGGCACCTCCGGGAGCAGCTCCAGGTGAGCCCGTGCCTCCCCTCCCCCACCTGTCCCCATGCTGAGTCTCGGGCCCCCGTCTTCCCTCTTGTTCTCGCCTATACCCACATCCTGGCCTGTGTCTGCATCGTCTCACCTCGTTAACAGGACTTTCGCCTTCTTCTGTCCTGATCCATTCAGGCCCATCATTCTGGGACATGCTTTGATTTATTTCGCCATAGTTACTCTTTGTTTTCCTTTGTACTTTGCACTCTACAAGTAAAATGAATAAAAAATAGGCATTATTTTGATATTGTTTTAGTACAGTGACACTAGTATATTTGTTGTTGTTTCCAGGCAACACTGCATGCTGATTTAACGTCTTTCCTTAATCTCCACCCCATTGCTCACACACAGCCAGTATCCCAGTTTGTGGTCAATGAGCTCCTCCTCACTCACCCCAGTCTCCTAGTCCAGTGGAATGTCCAACAGCTTGGGCTCTCAGTTCCTGCGTGTCATGCCCGGCTCGTCCGCTCCTCCTGTGTGCCACGCCCCCTGATTACCCACGTGTTTTCTCCCGATTTGTACCCAGCTGTATCTAGTTAATTTGCTCAGTCCTGTGTATTTCAGTCCGTGTCTTACCTGAGTCCAGTGTCTGTCATTGATGTTTGTATGCGTGAGATGTTTCCCCGTCCGCGCTTCCTAATTAAACTCCCGTTTTTGCCTGTCCGCTTGCTCCTTGCACGCCTTGCCCGCACGATCGCCTGCCTGCTTGTACCCGATCGTGACACTGCGCAGCTCTACAACTCATTACCCAGGGCTCTCGCACCCGGCCACAGTGCCCCTCTCAGGCTCCCCGCTGTATGACAGCACTGCCCCATCGGAAGTTCATGAAGCCTCACAGTACGACGCCTCTCCCCACGCGCGCTTAGCCACCACCGGGACTCCCATCACTCCTCCTTCCCTGTAGGGCGGCGCACTTCCATTATTATTACAGTTTCTACTGTCACTCTGTTGCTTTTCCTGGTGCTGGACTTTTGACAGATAAATACATTATTTGTTGCATTCAGTGACAAAAGATTGGTCTGTTTAACACCCTCAGTCTCCACCCTATGAGCCCCTTGTTGGCGGCAGAATCAGGAAGATGTCGGAGAAAGCAGAGGTAAAGTGAATAGTCACCTCGACAATAATGTGGAAACCGCTAATGGTGATCATGCCTGTGTGGGTGAAATGGATCACCACAGTATAAGCGGATGATGATTATAGACGATTTTTCCCTTTTTTTTATGTCTGTTTACCATCTAATAGGCATTTTTTTTCTTTGGGATGCGTCTAGGTCAGATACGACCAAAATATTTTTCTCATTTCAGAAGTGAAAAAAAATATTGCTCTCAGATTCTGTTCAGTTGTAGTTTTTTAAAATAATGTACCTTGATTTGTGTTTGTTTAAAATGCCATTACCTGTTGCTTACTGGGCCGCTGAAAATGTCTGGCCCAGCTAAATTTCTTGGTTTAAAAATCTGGCCCAACTACTTTCCAGACCTGGACTAGCCCTACTGAATCATACACTAATGTTATTCTGTTATGTGGGCTGTTGTGATAGGGAGATTTGCTGGATGCTGCACGACGGGTGGTGTCCCTGCTGCAGAATGCCCTGTCTGAAGCAGCACCTAGAGACAGTGAGGGTTGTTGTTATCACCTTAATATTGTATATACGCAATCTGTTATTTCTTAACTAATATAATTGTAAGGTATTCTTCTAATATATTGTGCACAGCCAACAAAAAAGAGAAAAATGCAAAACCAAAGGAAGGCTTTCTTTTCTCTTAAAAGTCTTTTTTCTAAACCAACTGAGAGTCAGTTAGAGGGGTGTTCATTATCAGTATTGTTGCTGGCATTTCTGAAAATGTGCCAATTTTAGTCAAGTGGCTACTTTTCAAATGCAGTCCCTGGCCAAGATGAAGAAAGTTCATGAAGACTACATGATAATATTAAGCACTGACATAACAAACAACATTTTTTACATGCAAAATATACAGGAAATATACACTGCAACAGGCTAGGATAGACAAATAACCAAATACACTTGCAAGCCTGACCACTTTAGACCCCAGATTAGAAAATTGGTGAATGAGCATATATTTTTTCCAAGTTTTGTTTTGCTTTCAAGTTCTCACAAATAAAAAAAAAAAAAAGATTTTCCCACTATAGCCAGATCCAGTTTCTGTGGGGGGCGGGGGGGGGGGGTGACAATTTGTAGTAATAACTATTTCCTGCTGAAAACCACTGGTAAACTATCCACATGTCTCTGAATATCTGTGAGTCCCGAGACCTCCATGACAGATAGATATAAGTTGCTAGTGTTGATCGGCAGGAAATCTTCTCCAAAGCCCCACCACCACCTCACACCAATCCACCCAGGGTTTACTCCAAATAAATTTGCTGGTAATACAAACCGGATCAACTTGTGGTTTGTGTCCACGTGTACTAGAGACAAAGGCCCTGGTACATTCTGCGTACAACACAGCCAAGACTTGACAACCTTTATATGATGCGCATGGAATCAACCCTATGCATGGAGGCTGCAACTCTTCTCCACCGAACCCTGTAGCCCATTGACTGCAGCCTGCATTGACTATCCTGTAGCCTGCATTTGGTAGATCATTCTTGACAGAAGAAACCAAATTGTCAAGTTCCCTAACACAGAGCTCATACTCTTTTATTCTTCTTAAGATTGTTCTTCTTGAAACACCCATCAGTGTGGCTATGCAAGGCACAGGAAGTTGAGTATGGAGCATTTCTTTCAAACATTGTTCTTCAATCAAAATCTTGGGTCGTCTATTGGTGGCAGCGACTTCCTGTGTGACACATGGGGCTGGACGTTCCAGATGTGCCCTCACAAGGTCAAAGAGCTCTTGCAAAGCCAGGGTGATAGCAGGAGGTACTTCAATGTGATTAGACAGGGCCTGCAGAAGATACAGCTCCTGATGACAAAGGAACTCCAGGTAATCCAAATTTAGTGGAGTCGCGCTGAATCCTATTTCTATTTTATGCAGAAGACTTTCGAGAAGGTGGTATCTGAGCTGTTCACAGAACAAATTATAGTTAATGAGGTGTCAAGATCTTGTCTCTGATCCACACACTAGGCCTACCATTCAAAAGTTTTAATTATGAAAATGAAATGTTTTTGTTTTGTGAGGTGCTTGTTCATGTATGATGATGTAGTGGCTGCTCTGTTTGACCGTGGTAAACCTTTTCACAAACAATATAAGTGAAGAAGTATGACATTAGATCTAAGGACCAGAGTATAATAAAGTTAAATAAAATCCATCAAAAACACTTACTCAGTGGAGATTCCAATGTAGTAGGCAGACAACTTTATGGCTTTAATAATGAGTGTATTTAGCAGCTACAAGGACAAAAGATATTATAAACCTCTCCATTTTAATGCTAATTTAATAAACATTAACAGATAGCACTTAAGGTGGTTTCGCCTATAGTCTGCTAACACTAACCCGAGAACTAATATCTGAGGAGCGTTCTTCCCAGGATTTGAATTTATTAAATTGGCTTTGTGATGTTGTATTAAGAAATTTTATTCACAATGCAATTTACCGTACATTGGCCCATTCTTTTATATACGGTAAGACGAAGCGGGAAATTCGAGCGAGCGAGTGCTGTGCAGACGCGAGCGCGTAGAGGGGATGGGTTTTCAGCACTCGAGCACACGCACGCGCGTGGTTCGACTTTTGGCCCTAATTTAACGGCGAGCGAGTGAGTGAGTGCTGTGCAATCGCGAGCGCGTAGAGAGCATGGATTTTCTGTTTTTATGCGCACGACTTTTGGCACTAATTTAACGCCATAGAAATGTGTGTTTAAAAGGGGAGGAGATCGGGTTGCAGCGCTGGTGTGAGCGGTTTCTCCGGGCAGTTCGCTCGAGGCTAACGTGGCTTTGGGAACGTGGTGTACCCGTCACCCATGCCAGGGAAGAAATCAAAACCGAAATGCTAGGAATATGGACTTCATCTTACGTCAAGCGTTTTCCCCTCCATTGACGCCCATAAAGAAAAGGCTTAAAGTCCATATTCCTAGCATTTCGGTTTTGATTTCTTGTCAGGTAAGTCTTTATGGCCAGATACATTCGCGAGAAATTTGGTGATTTGTGGTGACTGTTTTAATACATTAAGTTGCGTTACGCATTTTCACATTAAGCGTTTTAGAATGTCCCGTGGCAGGTATCCCCTTCTATTGCCCTAGGGAGGGTTGTAACCCTCGTCTGTATATTAATAAAGAATAATCCTTCTATTCCTGTCTCATGTATCTGGACCTCCCCAGCAATTTAACGAAATTTGGTGGCAGCGGTTACAAGTGAACCCGTTTAAGTTTAGCGCTCATACTTCCGTCCATATGTTTAAGACCCACCTTGGCTGACTTAGCTGACATGTCCTGATTTCATAATCTTCAAATTTGTAATCTTTTCTCCTTCATCTAACTCCATGTTTTTAACTTCTTGTCATTTTCTTGCCGTTTGACTCATAGAAAATTATCAGACTTAAATGACACGTCAGCCTGTGCAGACAGCGATTTCAATGTTTTAATAAATTGGCCAGCAGGTGGGGGCAGTGCTCAATTTCATTAATGCCATTCAGAAAACTTTCAGGCTTTATGTCTTAATGAACAGCCTAGAAAAGGACAAAGCATTATATTACTGATGCATACAGCAGATCCCCAACTCAGGCTGTGTTGCATATTCTTAACAGTGCTACAGTATGTTCACACAGCCAGTACAAACAAACTTGCAAGATCTAGACCAGGGGTCACCAACCTTTTTAAAACGGAGAGCTACTTCACGGGTACTGAGCCATACGAAGTTTGATATCAGTTTTAAACGCCCTCCTAAACATGTCTAAACTTCATGCATGATAAACATGTTTTAAATGCTTTTTTATATTCAATTTCAAATCTATATAAATGCAAATGTGATAGATTAGAAACAGGACAAAATTAAATTTTAGATGATGTTCGCTGGTGAGTTGTGCTATTTTATAGAACAGGTCCACGGGCAACTCATGTGGTCATTGGGGGCATCCTTGGGGCACCATGTTGGTGACCCCTTATCTAGACCTACCACATCAGGTAGGAAGGTGCCTATTTCTACCAACTATTCAGACCATCAGACCCAAACCATACATTCAGTCATGCACAGGCACTCCACCAGAGGGCTCTACATTCTGTCCTACATCTGCTCACCTGTTAGACCCACACTCAGTCTCCATCCTGATTTCTACCTACTACTCGGACTATCTCACCAAAACCAGTCCTGTGGCCTGTTCTATGAAGCGGGGTTACTGGCTTATTGGGGAAACTTGTCGGATTTCTTGATCGGGACCTTCAACTGCTCTGCCATAGAGAGCATCCTAACATGCTGCCTTACGGTCTGGTATGCGGGCTGCTGGTGGCCTCCTACCGCTCTGCCATAGAGAGCATCCTAACATACGGCCTTACGGTGTGGTATTCGGGCTGCTGGTGGCCTCTATGACTTTTTTTGTAGACAGTCCATCTGTGTGGTGCTGTTTGCACGAATTGTTTTGGGAAATGCACTTACAGTTTTGCAGATGTTAAGGGTGATTCCAGAAATGCATCAAAGCAACTGAGGAACTGCAATGTCACTGTACAGTTACTTATAATGGGCGCCAATGTAATGTGTAGAGTGGCAAATAAACTGATTCACCATTTACTCTCATGTACATCACTTAAAATGCTTGTTTTAAATGCAAATGTGTGAATGTAAATCTAAGCAGTAAAGCTACAATTTACATTCTGTTTGCATGGTGGAAAGAACATTTAATATGCCTTTTAAGTGTGATTAGAAGATCTAATGCCTGTGTGCTTGTAATAAGATGGTCGCTGGTTCAAACCCAGCCACAGCACATCTCTGCGTCCTTGAGCGAGGCCCTTAACCCCCAGCTCACTGGGCATCACTATGGGTGGCTGCCCTTCGCAGACAACTTACTCTGTTTACTCTAAAAAAAAGAGAGCAAGTTGAGAGAGAAGTTAAGACAATTTCTCCACAGGGACCAATAAAGTATCAATTATTATTACTGTATGAGAGACTGTCTAATATCAGATAGATAACAGACTCATACTGTGCTGAGCTTGTCTGAGAGAGATGATTAGCAAATGCTCTCCCACAGTATCTCAGCACTCTGTACAAAGAACTTTATATGCTCAGTATCTGCTCCTGTTTATCTAATTGTTCTCATTTTAACTGGATGTTAAGGAGTAAATTAATAAACGTCATGTAAGTGCACATTAAAATGCTTTTTCACTGTTACTTAAGTTCCCATGTGAACAGCCAATCAGATCAGCCTGATGTGTGTCTCTCTGTTTCCTCTCTGTTTCCTGCCCTTTCATCCCGACCACGACCATGATCTCTCACTTAGCAGCAGAGCAGTTTATTCTAAACAGTGGAAGCACAAAAATGTTCAGACTCTTTGGTCTTCTCATTTTCATTAGTAAGGCCCTATAATATAAATTATTTTGGGATTTTAATATTTTCATTTATCTGTATGATGTGATCAGTGGAATTTGGCCATTTAATCTGCATCATAGTTAATAGTTATTTAGATTACTATTATATGTCTTATTTGATTATGATTTTTTTTGTTTTTCTGTTTTTGCAGACACTGCACTGACTACAGATGTTGTTCAGCCCAGTCACCTGATGAGGGTTCAGCTTGGAGACAGTGTGACCCTGACATGCTTCTGTCAAGGAGAAACAACTTTTGTTACTTTGTTTAAGCAAGCTGTTGGTCGGAAGCCCCAGCCCATGGCGAAAGCACTTCTCTACGTACCTGGTGAATTTTACAAGGAATATAAAAGCATAAAACGTTACTCCTTACTGAATGCAGAGGGGAGTTTTAACCTCACTATTTCTAACGTGGAGCCGTCAGATTCTGCAGTGTATTATTGTGCTGCTGTGTTTCTTCATGAGGTCACCTTCGGGAATGGAACCTTTGTCATAATCACAGGTAAATGAGATTCCAACTATTTTCATATTTGCTTTATTATAATGTCAGTAAGATTATTCCCTGCAAAATAATTTTGACAGTTTAGTTGTTTGTCAATATAAAATTAGCAAAGATACCTTATTGTCTGCTTTGTTCCATAAATGTTTTTCTAAACATCAAACAAAAATCATTCATTATTATTATTATTATTATTATTATACAATTTGTTGCATTTTGCTTGCTGTCAGCCAAAAGCCTAACCTTCTCTTTATACAGATGTTAATGTTACACATTGCAGCCTCTTTAAAACAAATAACATAAAAAAATGTTTGAGTTGTTATATACAGTATAGGACTGTGCAAAAATCTTAAGCAACAAAAGAAAATTATTTTTGACGTTATTTATCTGAGCAGTCAGTGTGTATTCACTCTGAAAAAAAAAATGCATGATTTAACATATGAACTAGGGATGTGCACCATTCAGAACTGATTTGAGAATGAAATTCTCAAATACGTATCCTAAAATTCAGGATTTTGAATACATATATGAACTTGAATTTCAGTTCATTTTGTTAATCTGAATTACATTTGAATTGTGGTTGAAAACAGGTTGTGGCATTGAAATTTATATTTGAATTTAAAGAAGAAGAACGAAAAAGGGTTTGGATTCAAATTCAAGTTCATATACGTACTGTAGGTGTAGCTTTTAACTAAAATATGAACTTTAATTTAAATATGAATTATACATAAACACATTAACATTGTTATACATCATTGTTATAAAAATGTCGTTTTGTAAAGAATGAAATAATGCAACATTTGAAGTGTCACCTAAAATAATAATTATACTGTCATTTTGTGCACCATGGTGGATCTGCTCATAGGAAGAGCTGAGTGTCTCTCCTTAAAAGTCAGTGTTGGCTGCAGTGACGGCAGTTTCTAACCTAAGAAACGTCCCAAACACTTTTCCTGCATCAAAAGTCAAACTAGTCCCTATTCCTGCCATGAAAGGTTCACATAATGTCACCGATACCTGAACCAACCATGTTTATCAGAGGATGCCAACCCTTTGGCTGCAGCTTTCTCTGCACACGCTGAGAGAGTCTTCAGTGTAGCAGGAAAAGATTTCAGGCCAGAAGATTGCAAATTAAATCATGAAACCTTTGAAGATATTATGCTGAATAAATGTAATAATAATGAAAAATTAGCAATGTGTATTGGAATAAAGCATAATTGTATTTGCCATGACGTTTTGCTTTTCGCTGTAGTGCTATGGTTGAACGGAAAAACTTACTTTTGTGTGCATAAGAAAATAAATAGGAGGAACTACGAAACCAAGTAATTCCTTTTACTATGTATACTTTTTCTTTAATGTTAAAAGATAGACAAACTAGTAATGGGCAAACAGCTCTTCGGCTCTTGAATTAAATTATGCAGGTACTACAGCAAAATGCTCAAAAATACCAAAACACATCAAGAGCTAAATATGCAAAAACAATAAATACCTTCCTGTGGAAAAGGGGCAACATAAACCAAATGTAAAGTCACGAAAATCATGAAAATATAAAGTACACTTTACACACTTCATTTCTTTGAATTGAAATTAATTATATTCATCTACCTTCATACATTAATACAAGACATTATATGATTATAATGTTTGTTATTATCATATAATTTTTATTTAGGTATTATGTAGGTGCAGTTAATGTATAGTGTTACCTGATATATACTAATAAGCAGTAATACAATAAAAAGAGAGAAGAATGTCAGCTGTTCTCCAAGAAGTTACTGATTTCTTGGATGGCTAGAAGAACATCGATTCAGTTCCCAAAAATCTGTAAGAACAATTTTTGAGGATCTGTATTTTCCATTGTTATTCTCAAAGGGCTGTCATCATGACTATTTTGCTTTTCAGGTAAAGACTCCAACAGCAGGACTGTGGTACAGCAGCCTGTGTCTGACACATTGCAGCCAGGAGACTCTGTGAGCCTGCAGTGTACGATAGAGACTGGGAGCTGTGCAGGAGAACACAGTGTTTACTGGTTCAGACATGGATCAGGAGAATCCCTTCCTGGAGTCATTTACAGCCATGGAAACAGCAGTGATGAGTGTGAGAAGAGCCCTGAGGCTGGATCTCCTACACGGAGCTGCGTCTACAGCCTCCCCAAGGGGAACCTCAGCCTCTCCGATGCTGGGACTTACTACTGCGCTGTGGCCATGTGTGGGGAGATGCTGTTTGGGAACGGCACATAGCTGGATATAGATGGTAACACCCAGTGTGGGGAGATGCTGTTTGGGAACGGCACACAGCTGGATATAGATGGTAGCACCCAGTGTGGAGAGTATATCTGCTTCAAAGTTTTATTTAGCTTATTCTGCTATTAAGACATTTATTTCTTTTTTTAATGTAATGAATTTTCTAATTTAAGTGCTTAAATTAAATTACACAGATGTTAATTTAATAATTATCCATCCATCCATCCATTTTCCAAACCGCTTATCCTATTGGGTCGCGGGGGGTCCGGAGCCTAATTTAATAATTATTTCAAATATTAATATCCATCCATCCATCCATTTTCCAAACCGCTTATCCTATTGGGTCGCGGGGGGTCCGGAGCCTAATTTAATAATTATTTCAAATATTAATATAAATTGTTAAAATGCAAAATACTAGAAGTTCATGTTAAAAATGGACTATTTACAAAACAACTGCTGTAATGTGTTATCGATTTGATCTTTAACTAATGTAATGTAAGCAAATGGGAAATGTGTCTCTATATCATTATGCTGAAATCTATCTCTTTGTTACAGGCTTTCAGAAGCTGCTGGATCCTCTTCACTCTGGCTTGCTGATAGTTTTATCTTGCAGCATTATTCTGAACGTTGCTCTCATTTGTATAAGATGTAAACTGACCTGTACACACTGTGCAGGTACGCTGCCCGGCTTTATGCACTCAGAAGGACAAAATGTAGATTTTAACAAATTATAGAAATATAAAATTGTTTTATGATAGATAACATTTTCATATTAAAACCACTCTTGCAGGTAATACAGTTTTAAAATCCATTATTAAATCTCACCTTATTTATATAAACCTTTTTGTACTGTAAGATTTACATTTTTGTATTATATCTTTCATATTTAGCAAAATCTATTGAAATATACATGTTGCAATAAGTTGCATATCAATAACTTTTATTACCAAGATCTCCTTTATAGCAATTTTATTATATATGATATATGAGAACAAATGACACGTATCCAAACATGCACACTTAAATTGACAGAAGTCATTTTTACTTTCATTTTTGAGACAAAAAGGATGTTGATTGCTTGAAAATTCGGAATGTTATCTGACCACGGTATGATACCGTGCGAAATTAAATAATATATTGATGTGTTATATATTTTAAACAGATGAAAAGAACAGTGATATATCAAAAGTGGAATGGTCACGCAAGCAAGTATGTAATAAATATTTCAAATTACAAATCGTCAGTAAAACAAATGAACCTCAGACTGATTTCCATCCTGGGATCAGCATTTTAAGTGCTATTTGTGAAAATAGGTAATAGCAAACCGATTTGATCCATCCAATTCTGCCATCTTTGTCTCCACAGTGCCATGACGAGGACACACTGAATTACGCTGCCCTGAACCTTAAGAAGCCAAAACCCAGGAGACAGAAGAAAGACGGGAATAATGACACTCTGTATTCTGACCTCCGCTACAGAGATTATGAATAAAGATGCTTCTCATTCATGTCAGTCACACAGAGTGTTCAGGGTGTAGCTTTAATAATGTTCAGAGGAGGGCAGGGGAGCCAGTGCTTCTGAGACTGAATCACGGGATTTTACGGAGCACCGGTGCTGAGTTTGGTGTCAGTGTGTTTGGGGCGCATTTTTACTGGAAGTGCAAATGTTCAAGCCAGACTGGGGGCTGAGGGAGGGGGAGAGGGGAGCCACAGAGATTATTTCTTCATGGCATGGGGGGGAATAAGCGGCTTTAATGTTGTGGAAAGGCTGAGTTGCTGCAATCAGTTCTTTGATGTCACACATGCTTACTTGTCTCCCTTGTGTACCATGCTGAATGGTTTGGGGCAAACGCACAGGGACTGATCGATTATATTAAACAGATGAAAGAAACTGAATGAAAATTTCAAGTGTTCTTAAATTACGTTTTTCATTTAATTGTGTGTTCTGGATGTATTTTTGAGTATATACATGTACCTGTATATGTACCTGTATATATACCTGTGTCGTTAATAACGATGTGGATAATTAAGAAAGAGGAGTTTTGTTTCTTGCTCCCTGTCTTGTTACTTGGCTCACAAACATACACACACATAGACACACACACAAACATACACAGACACACAAACACACACACACATAGACACACACACACACAAACACACATGCACACATGCACACACACACACTGCTACGGCTCTGTAAGAACACTACCATGCTCTTTTGTGTGAGTGGGGTGGGGGGTGTTAAATAAGATGAAAATGACAATGGCTGTACTTTTGTTATGTCAGTTGTGTTTCTATAGTCATTGTATCATATTCCACAAGCTTTTTATTCTACAAGATGTACAAGCCAGTCAGTGTATTCAGTGGGGTGTTCAGGAGTCATTAGGTTCTGAAAAATGTCTTGCATTTAAAACATAATGTACTTTTGAATACTTAAGTATTTTTAGATGCAAATACTCCAGTACTTTAACTGAAGTAAAAAATTAACTGAAAAACTTTGAGTATTATTTGACGAGGAGTATCTATACTTAACTCAAGTAGTGAAGTTGTGTACTTTGTCCACCTCTGTCCAAAAGTGACATACAGCTGTAAGCTGTTTGGGTTTGTTTGTCTGCTGAGTGCTTCTCTGCAGTGCTGCAGATGTTTCCACTGGTTAGATGCAGCTCAGGAAGACTGACCCACTGACTGCACTGTGCTGGACTCACTTTGCAAAGAGTAAAAACCACACAGACAGAACAATATCTGCTTCTTGTAAGACCCTGTTTCCTCTCTACCTCACCCAGGTCACGCTTTCAAGTATTCAGCCTAAGTTATTTTATCCAAACAAGCCACCATTATTATTCATGCAGCTGGACATTTGACTGGAGCACATGATTGCTACATATCACTACTGTACATGGAACGGAATGTACAGTTTTCACAACAGAACTTTAGAAAAGCAAAATTCTCATCAGTCCACATCTCTAACCACCACACATCCTAGGGCTCCCATTTATAATGGTACATTTTTGTTTTATTCACATTCTTTTTCATCACACAGATAAACACCATCCATTAATCTTACAGCATGTATCCTGGTCAGGGTGATGGGGACGACACCACCTATATCGAGTGTGATTTAAGGCCAAGACCTTAAAAGGGAGAGTCAAGACTGAGGCTTGTTACAAGAGCAGTGGGGCACAAAACAACAAACAACATCATTATGAATGTAAAAGAAATGGATGTATATATAAATATAGGGTAATAATAGAAACAAAAAATAAGAATATATTACATACAGAGGAATATTATAGGAATATTAAAATTAACTTATACACAATCCTTAACTTATACACAATCCTATTGCATGTAACATTATTGCTCATGTGCCAGATATTAGCCTCCCAAAGGAAGCTGCCACACAGGGCATAATGCACTGGCTCAATGCAACACTGCACATCAGTGAATAAGGAGGAACAATATTGCAGATCAGCAGCAGATAGAAACTGTATCAGAAGACAGTGAACAGGGGAAAAGTTCAATGAGCAGAGTGCAGATTATAAAGCCTGACTGCTGTGGGGCCCAATGACCTGCGGTACCGTTCTGTCACACGCCGGGTGTCTGAGTCTCTTACTGAAGGAGCTGCCCTTACGGGCCTCCATAGTCTGCTGGGGGGGTGAGAGGTGTCACATAAAATTGATGACAGCCTTGTTATCAGCCTGCTCTCATCCATCTACTCTACAGTGCCAAGGGACGCTCCTCCCTGATGATGAGAGGAGTCTAAGCATGTGGACATTTGGGATAATGTGAGTTCAGAACTGGATGGTCAGCTGTACGACTTCCAGTCTGTAGGCAGACTCATCACCTTCAGTTATGATGGCAAACACAGTAGTATCACCTGCAAAATTCAGGATCTTCACTGGAGCAGCAGTGATTTGTGTAGAAATTGAAGAGAAGAGGGAGAGCACAGAGCCTGGAGGAGCTCAGTGCTGAGGGTCAGCGTGTCTGATGTGTGCTGTAAGCATACAGATGTCCTGCATTTGTGGAACATTTTGTTTGTGCTGCTGTTTATATGTGTTGTTGACGCTGCAGTCAGTAATTTTCCACTAGCAGTCTCACCTCTGCATTTTACAGGAAGACTGACCGACTGAGAGCAGGGTGTTTGTGTCTCTCTTCTCAGTGAGCGAAAACCACACAACCATCAGGTCCTCAGCTCAGGCCCACTGCTTCACTAGAAAAACCACAAAGGGTATTTTTATCTAAAAGTGGGTGAGCAAGTGAGATGTTATTGACAGCATGAATTTGTCTACTAACATTTTAAATTCAAACCTAAAAAGCAGTATGTCCAGGATGTCAGTAATTACATTTAGTCAGTATGAACAATTTGGGTGCAATAATATAGAATAATGTAGAATTTTGCATAATTCAGTTAATACCAGTAAGATACCGATCATTAACACTATAAGGTCATGTTGCTGAATCTCATTGTTAAAGTTAAATGAATCTACGCATTTTTATACACACAAGGCACACACATACGAGTATGATCCTGATAGGTAACTAAGCTATCGGTCTTATGTCCAAGCGCAACATAATTTAGGTTAGAACCTCATAACAAGTATTCCCGTTCGCTAATAGAGAGATCTCTCCCAGGATATATAGAAACGGAGACACTCGTCCGAATTGAACCTGGAAACAAAGCGCTACATCTGAGAATCTCGTCAGACATAGGGTTAAAGTTTACTGCAGTTTAATACGAAAGAACTACAATGAAATCACCGAAAATAAAACAAAATAATATAACTACTAATAATAGAAATAAAAATAACTATAATAAGCCCATATGATCCCGCTTAAATGCCTTCAGATTGCCATGAGTGCGACTTTTGCAACCAGTTGACAGTAGCGCTTCTTCACTGCACGTTCGGTCATAAAAAGTTTAAATTGTGTGCTCAGAATAAGTTTAAACCTTGTGCCTTGTGATTATTAACCAATTTTTATGCTGAATGGTCGGCTCAAACTCAATTGCGAAACACCGTGAGTCTGTTAATGTGTGACTTAAATGGAACTCATTAATAACCAGTATCACGTAATAACCTGGGTTAGAATAGAAGGCTTGTCCAACGAGCTGCGTCACCAGGTAATGTAAACGATCGGTAGCGAAGCTCCCCTCACGGCCAATGAGAGAGAGTCTCGCGATATTTCAGGCGAATTTGAGGTTTCAGAGCGTAGATCGCACAGGCAGGGATTCTTGTGAGCACTCAATGAACGGAGGCTGAAGTTGTGTAAAAGACATGCATTTATTCCTATAACTAACATAAGACAGACATTACACCTAACAAACAATAAACACGAAATAACGGAGTGGACACAAACAATGTAATCATGAAAATGCAATGACCAGATTTAAAATGAGTAACCTTAAAAGGGAAAATACTGTTCTGCAAAGCAAGCAATTTGTGGAAATACTGTCCTAAAGTAATATAGCAGGTGAATAGGAGTTTAGGTTGTTATAAATGAAAGGAAGTTTGTTTACT
This sequence comes from Brienomyrus brachyistius, assembly GCF_023856365.1. NCBI lineage: Eukaryota > Metazoa > Chordata > Actinopteri > Osteoglossiformes > Mormyridae > Brienomyrus > Brienomyrus brachyistius. The sequence continues at coordinate 342,680 of NW_026042358.1, read as the reverse complement.
TGGTTGCAGAGTGGGGGGGGGGGGTCTTGGCAGTTGGTTGCGGAGGCTGATGAGCTGATGGGTGATGGCACTCAGGGAGGCGCGGTGTTTGCAGCGGTTGTTGGAGTGGAGCCCCTCTGATTCCCTCTCCTGGTGAAGCTTGGGCTTGGTTGCAGTTCTCTGTCCAGCTGGGTCTTCACTGATAGGCTTCAGGAGGGCTTCTTGTGGGCTTCTCTTCTCTTGGGCTGATGTTCTCTGCCTCTCTTCGTGCTGATGGTCTTTTGTTTTCTCCTCCCTTCTGTTTCTCCTCTCCTGGCTTTGTTCTGAGGTGCCAGGTTTTATAGTGTAAAGTTCGTGAATAGGAGTGACCAGGAATTCGACTCCTGGACCAATGGCTGACCATCCATTTGGCGGGCTTTCGGAAGGGGGTCTGTATCAGTCCTTTTGAGATTTATGACCAGAGTGATTTCCCTTGTATTGATGATTTTCGTTAGGCTGGTGTAACTTTTGATATATTCACTTTCGTGGTAACCACTGACCAGATTTGGAAACTGGAGTGATTTTCCATCGGTTTGATACCAAACATGCCATAGCAGCCTAGCGGTTCACACCTCATACCATCTGTAATGATTAATTAATGATTACTTATATTATGTCGTTATGTTATATTACTCACACCTTATTTTATGCCTCACAATCTATATAATTGTAAATATACTGTGTAGCTGCTGGCGCGTTCCAAACTAAATCTCATTGTACTTACAATGTCAATAAAAACATCCATCCATCCATCTAGGCAGGCCAGTGTCGCCTCCATCCTTCCTGAAGTCAGTGATTCCTTTGTCTTTGTGCTGTTTAGTGCCAAATTGTTTGCTGAACTCCAACCTATCAGTTTCTGGACCTCATCTCTGTAAGCTGACTCATAAGAACCAAAGAGATTTACAAATGAGAGGAGGCCATTCGGCCCATCAAGCTCCTTTGAGGAGAACTTAGCTAATAGCTCAAAAATCTTATCTAGCTCTGATTTAAAAGAACCCAGGGTTTTAGCTTGTGTTACAATAACAGGAAGACTATTCCATACTCTAACTACACGCTGTGTACAGAAATGCTTCATCAAATTCGTTTTAAAATGTTCTCCAGCTAATTTCCACTTATGGCCACGAGTTCTGGTATTTAAACTAACATTGAAATAGCCATTTGGCTGAACAGCATCCAGACCTGTTAGAATCTTAAACACCTGGATTATGTCCCCCCTTAGTCTCCTTTGCTCGAGGCTAAACAGATTCAGCTCAGCTAACCTCTCCTCATTAGACATTCCTCTAAGACCAGGAATCATTCTCGTTGCCCTACGTTGCACCTTTTCCAAGGCAGCAATGTCCTTCTTAAGGTATGGTAACCAAACCCGCACACAATATTCTAGGTGGGGTCTTACCAAGGAATTATATTATCGTAGCATCACTTGCCTTGTCTTAAACTCCACACACCTAGAGATGCAATGTGCCTTCTCGCGTGGTGTTCCTGCAGAGGGAGTCTGTGAGTGCTGGAGATTGGGGGAGGGGGCAGTGTGGCTATGTCTGCTCTGTGTTCCTCCAGACGAGCAAAGAAGCTGTTTAGCTCCTTTGCTAAAAGGGCGTTGCTGTTAACAGTGACGGTGTTGTTGCCTTTGAAGTTTGTAATGTGTTGTATTCCCTGCCACACCCACTGTGGGTTGTTGTATGTGAAGTAGACCTCTATTTTCTGTTTCTCTGCCTGCCTGGCAACCTTGATGCCCCTATTCAGGTTAGCTCTGGCTGCACTCTGTGTTCTTGACTGCGCTGTCTTGTCCTGTAGTATTGTATTGTTGCTCTTGTGTTTATCTTGCACTTTCTCCCTCTGTTTGTGCTCCTTTCACTCTGTATAGTTCTATCTTGCCCGCACTTGTGTCATCTTGTGTTGTTTCTGTTTTTCTTCTTTGTGTTGCACCGTGGTCCAGGAGGAACAATGTTTCCTTTCACTGTGTACTGTGTATATTGCTGAAATAACAATAAACCCACTTGACCACCTGCCTCAATTCATCCTGAAGAGTTTTCCAATGTTGTTCAAAGGTCTGTTTGTTTCGAGTGAAGGACACGCCCCTGGACGTGCTGGATAAGGGGACCACAGATCAGTGTCCTCAGTCCTGCTTCTCCCTTCAAAGCTGAGAGGAAGATGACCCGCCTGCTGCTTCTGGTTTTGGCTTATGGAGCTCTGCTTATCTCCACAGAGGCCCAGCAAGATTACCACAGTCTCCCTGCACTCACAAGACGGCCATTAAACTCGCAGTCGAAAATGCTCATCAAGGAACCCGTCAGCACATGAATTTCTATAACATCCAGGGCCGTCCGAAGGTAACTGCTGAGAAAGTGTTTACAAAAGTGTGAAACTTTCATCATCTGCAAGCTGAACTAATGAGTATCACATTGATTTTGATGTTTTAATTTCAATGCATATGATGCTTAATGTCTCTTCACAATGAAAGTGATGGTTGTATATCTCAGCCCTGGTCAATTTTACCTTCTCACAGTTTCTCTCTGAATCTGCTGCAGTCAAGTCTGTGACAGTTTGCCATTTTTTGGGTGATTATTGTTTGTTATATTGCCTTTAAAACAGTTGTAGGCAATTTTGTATATAACGTGTTTATGTGATTTAGATCAGCAGTGAATACATTGACATTGAGATTCTCTTGAGAGCAACAAAATGTCCAAAGTCAACTGCAACAGACCATCGGGCTGACTGTATTTTCATGGACAAGAGGGTAAGTAAAGAGTCACTGTGACTGTGAGCATTGGACATATCAGTTAGCAAATTAATTTAGGTTCATGTTAACTTTTTTGATGCCCTGCGGGGGAAAGTTAGCCAACAATAAAGTAACAAATACATAGGTGGCCTCAAAGAGCCAGTTCCTTCACCTTATTCTCAAATTTTAGTAGGTTTACAGGCTTAAAGGCTGGATTACCAGGCAGAAGCAAATGCTAATCATCTGAGGGGTGACCTGTAGATTATGCTTCGAGCTATGAACCCTAGCTGGCCTTATTTAAAGACCTGTGGGCTGTACTACAAAGCGGGTTTTACATACCCAGAGTTAACTCAATCGAGCCAGGTTAACTAAAACTCATTGTTGAAATCAGCCTTAAATGGCAGTGTGGTGTTTTGTGGTGAAAGGGCAGGACTTAACTCTTGTTTTAATTAGAAAGCCAGTAATTAAACCTGGTCAGAGCAGGGTAGATGTGCAGTGTGAATTACCCTTTAAATTTACCTCTTTAAATAGTGAACTACAGGACCACTTAGCTTGATCGGAGGACAGTATTTTAATACAGAGCAGTGTTCAGTTAAACGGGATTTGTTGTTCATACTTTTAGATGAACTTGCTTTGTATAATATAGCCTTATGGTGACCCTGCTTTGGAAGCTCTTTCCTCTAAAATTGTTCTGTGTCATTAAACCCTGCACTCCAGCAGCTCTGCCTTAAATCATTAGATATATCTTTACTACACCTTCTCTCACTGTATTTATTGCCCACCACTCTTTAAATACTGTTTTTGTGTGTCTGTGTGTTTTTGCAGCCATTCATTAACTGTAGAGTTTGCAGCAGACGGTCTGGTAATGATCTTACACATCCATCAAATGACTGTGTACCAAACAAGAAAGTGGATGAAGTAAGTGTAGAGAGTCTTAGCATTATGGAAATGTAACAGGTGTGTGAATTGTGTCTAAACATGTGGTTAAACTTTGATTGTGTTTGTACATGCAAAAATTTGATCAGAGTACTGTTTATTAATGACAATGTTACTTTTAATCTGAACAACAGTGGCAGCACCAAGGAAAAGCTTGGGGGGGGGGGGCTCTAGCTCCTCCTCCAATGACCATAGTACCCCCACAGCACCCCCAAAATATTGGTTTCATTTTTTCTTTAACTATCTGTAAAATCTGTATATTGTGTAAGACATTTTTGCGGTTTTTACAGCATACTTGTAGTGTATTTTTTCTTCAAAGTACACATAGAGGCTCTGTGAGCTAGACGTTAGAATTTCATATTTTATCCTATTTTATCCATGCTGTAGCTTATCGTGCTGTGTGCTTCTATACACCATCTACATAAGCTGAAAAGCTAAAGCACCCGGTCTAAATAATCTCACTCCCCTATAGCACCTGTAGCATTAAGTCACTGGCGCTGCCACTGCTGAATAAACGACTCCAATCTGACTAAACCGCTTAACTTTTCCTCCCCATGTTACATTTCAGGACAAACGACGTAATATGTGTCCTTCTGATAAACCTCTTCTCAGACCTAAAACTGCCTTGGCTTCCAAGGACACTAAAGAAGCTGAAGGAGACCGTCTGGCTGTTTCTGATGGCTGATGGTCCTGCAATGTGGACCAGAGGAGGAAACTGGGAGGGAAAATGCTTTGCTTTATATCATGCCCACCCAAAGCCCCCAGTGAGTAAGCCATAGGCGCCGATAGCATGGAAAAACTCCCAAGAAGGAAGAAACCTTGGGAGGGACCAAACTCAAAGGGGGAGCCCATCCTCCTGGGGCCGGCAAAGTGTAGGTGCAGGATCACAAAAAAACTTGACGAGAGAAACGAGAGAATTCGACTGTCCCTCACAAAAACTGTAAAGTTTTAGTGGCTAAATTGCTTTTTCTATGCCTTTTCAAACAGGAGGAGATTTGTTTGGCTATACGTAGAAATTTTCTATACAATTTAGACAGCACAGAATCATTAACCTACTTTAATGCATTTATTAATACAACCACATATTTCACACATTTTGACATCAGTCATGCAGTGAAGATACAGTCTCTTTATTTCTTGACGCCAACCCTCCCCATTAATCCGGGCTTGGGACCGACACCTAGTTGAGCTGGCTTTCTCCCTTAAGTGGCTGGGTTAGGCTAAACTATGTACATATTTATGAAGACTACTATAAATTTATAAAGACCTCCCTAAATATGTAGTCTAACAAAACGCAGTTTAAAGAAGGTAGCCTACCTGGTAAACAAAGAAATTAAAAGGCCCACAGCATATAATCGGGCTATATCCAAGCAGTTTTTAAGAACGTAACCTACATGGCGAAATTGAATTACTTTCTGGACCAACAAACGCAACCAGACATGAACATTATGCACCTTCCTAGTCTTGATGTATGTCGTCATACAGATGAGGACGTTAAGGCAGCCTTTAGGTCCGACCCATCATGCACTGCAGTTTTTTGCAAATTCCTCAGATGGAAAACCATTAAATACCTCTTCTATTACCTTATATTACCTTATATTCATGTAATAAATATACAAATATCAATTAGTTGGAAATCAGCCAGACAGACGTAATTACTACAAATGGTTTCCACTGTATTTGTGACTCTGAGTGCCGCAGGCTTGGATGCAGTGCCGCACCATTTTGTAAGGCATGCACTGGCCAATCATGTAGCACTTCTCTCATAAATATTAATGAGACATCACCTACCACCCTGCAAAAAAGAAATTTGCCGCTCGTCCCCCTGCACATGAACCAACATGGCTGTGTCAACCAGCGGAGCTCCGGAGCCTCTGGAGAAACACGCGGCAAAAAAGGCTCGCATACGGTCTTCCAGAGTTTGGGAATACTTCAGTCATGACACCTTTTCTGCGCCTCTACTGTAGCTGGCGTTAATGACGCTGTTTCAGCCATTTTATATTTTCTGTTTACTTATTCTGTCATGTAAGACTGAGACAAATTATCGTTTACGACTATTCTTACACACTGTAGCCTGACTTGCTGACTTAAGTAAGCTTAACTATAAGCTACCTTTGCTAGTGTTTGTGAATAACATGTTTCTCTAGTTATGAAATTATTCCATGTTTTAGCATCTGTTTCAACATTAAAGTCAAATTGGTATATTGAAATATGTAAAAACTATTGAACTATTAGCTTAAGTCTAACATAGAAAATCCTACTGAATCTCTTAAGATTTTCCTTTTTTGTTAATGCACTAATGTTTAAGAAGTGTCTTAAATTGAATTTCAGATTTGTGTGTGGGTGGGAGTGGGTGAATTGTATTAAATTCATACATTCATTCTTTTGGCTCAGACATTACTGACCTAAAACAAATTGAGGCATTGGGTAAGTGCTTAAATTAGCTACTAAATGGCAAAAAATATTCTAAATATCACATTTTCCATTCTTCGGTATAATTTTAATGAATCACCTATGCTGCCAAACATTAACGCATAGATTGTCACAACACTCTATGTTTTAGTTCTTCTTTATGTGTATAGGACGGTGTGATGGTTCTGGTGGTGGGTGTGGCCGACGCTGCTCGCGATGTTTGGCTATGCTGCAGTCCCAGGGACCAAGTTGGAACACATTTCCACCTTCAAGCTTAGGTGGAAAAACGGCACCGAGACCCAGCAGCAGGACAACTTCTTGTCCAGACAACCAGCCCTGCTTCATCATTGAAGTAAGCCCTGTGAACAGGAGCGAGATGTACTTCTGCAGTGGATGTTATAGCGGAAAGAACATCCCCATCCTCACGTCTGCCGGAGTGCCCCCTCAAGTGGGTGTGTGACTTAACTCGATGGATGAATTGGACAGAATGTACTGTTACTAGAGGTCGACCGATATGGGTTTTTCAAGTCAAGGGTCAGGCGATGGCCGATATATGCTGCTGATTTTTTTTGGCCGATAATTGGACGTTTTCCCCTCTATTTGCATGGTAAAATATCACACTAATAATAACAAACGATACACAAAATTTCTCAATTTAGCATTTATTGAATACTCAACTTGGAAACAATAACACATTTATAAACAATAAAAATAGCAGCATCAGAATCTCTGTTAGTGCACAATATAGCAGCAAACTCCTCATGTTTGACGGAAGGAAATTTGTAAACAATACAAAAAGGAATAAGCATGTTATCTTTAGTTGTAATCCCACTTCCAGTCCCTGAGTCTTACTCACCACACTCATACTTCACAGCAAACAGACAGCAGTTAATTAACCAGAAGAGAAAAATGCAAAAACACAACAGAACTTGTAAATAATAACAAACTAATAGACAATAAAAATAGCAGCATCAGAATCTCTATTAGTGCCAAATATAGCAGCAAACTCCTCATGTCTGACGGAAGGAAAATTTGTAAATACACAAAGGAATGAGCACATCTTCAGTTTTAATCCCATTTCCAGTCCCTGAGTCTTCCTCATCCCACAAGCAGGCAAGGCATGTCACCCCGGTTGTGTGACACTTATTTTATATAATAAAATAAGTGCCCCCTGCGGCCCCAGAGCCCGAGCAGCCGTCTCCGCTGCCTGCAGCTACCGCGCCCACGTCCGAGGCGCTTTCCCTGCCTGCAGCTCCCGGGCAGGCGCCCCCTCTGCAGCCTGCAGCTCCAGTCCCTGGCCCCACTCCAGTCCCTTCTCCCCCTGTGACTCTGGTACCCTCACCCCGACGAGCCCGACCCCGGCCGCAGGTCCTTATGTCTGTGTCCCATAAGGGGAGAGGACACAGACGCACGGCTGGGGTCCCACCCGCCCAGCCCCCTGGCTCGCCCTCCCTCGCCGGCGCTAGGGCTTGGTCGGCACCTGCGGGTCCTGGCCCTCCGGGTCGGCTGTCGTCTGCTGGTCCCCCTCCGCGGCCTCGTCGCCCTGCCTCGGTCCCTCCTCCGGCGTCTTATCGGTTGCCTGCGGGCCCCCCGACGGCGGCTCCTCATTCGCCTGCTGGTCCTCCCGCTCTGGCGTGTCGGAGGACGTCGCCGTCTGCTGCGGCTCCCCCTCTCTCCTTGCCCTCGCCAGGGTCCCTTCCAGCTCCTTCGTCCCCTTCCCTGGTCTCCCCTCCGACTCCCTCCTTCGTCCCTGCGTCTGTCCCTCACCCCGTCTCCTCGGCCCCTCCGGCTCCGGCCTCCCGGCCGCCTGCAGCCCTTCCGGCTGCCTCCCGTCGCCCGCTGGGTCTCCCTCGGGCTCCTCTTGGTTCCCCCTCCTTCTCTCCCTGGCCTCCCGTCTTTGTCCCTCCTGCCTCTGCTCCCCCTCGCTTTGTTCCTCCTGTCTCTGTCCCTCCTCTCTTTGTCCCTCGTCCCTCTGGCTTCTGCTCCTCTTTCCCCGATGTTCCCTTCGTTCACTCCCGGTCCTTTTGTCCTGCCTGTTCCCTCCGTGTCCCCCTTTCTGATCTGTTTCTCTGCCTTTCCTGTCTTATGTCAAGTCTTGTCCTGGCTCCTTCCCCTGTGCCAGTTCTGTCTGTCCGTTCTGTTCCCTGTCCCTCATTAATGAGGTTTTATATAGATATACATATATGCCCGGCTTGTCCGCTCCTCGTGTGTGCCACGCCCCCTGATTACCCACGTGTGCTTCCCTGATCGTCTCCTGCTTTGCCCGATTACTTTGATTAGTCATGACCTATTTTAAGTCCTGGTCTTACCTGTTTGCCCTGTCCGTCATTGTAGTTTGTCAATGCCTGCGTTCCGTCCTGCTCTACCCGCTCCGTTTCCCCGATTAAAGACCCGTTTTCACAAACACAAAAAAAACTATATGTATACATATACATACACTGAACAAAAATATAAACGCAACACTTTTGTTTTTGCTCCCATTTTTCATGAGATGGACTTAAAGATCTACAATTCATTCCAGATACACAATATTACCATTTCTCTCAAACATTTCTCACAAATCAGTCTAAATGTGTGATAGTGAGCACTTCTGCTTTGCTGAGATAATCCATCCCACCTCACAGGTGTGCCACATCAAGATGCTGATCTGACATCATGGGTAGTGCACAGGTGTACCTTATACTGCCCACAATAAAAGGCCACCCTGGAATGTGCAGTTTTGTCTCACAGCAAAATGCCACAGATGCCACAAGCATTGAGGGAGCGTGCAATTGGCATGCTGACAGCAGGAATGTCAACCAGATCTGTTGCTCGTGCATTGAATGTTCATTTCTCAACCATAAGCCGTCTCCAAAGGCGTTTCAGAGAATATGGCAGTACATCCAACCGGCCTCACAACCGCAGACCACGTGTAACCACACCAGCCCAGGACCTCCACATCCAGCAGGTTCACCTCCAAGATCGTCTGAGACCAGCCACTCAGACAGATGATGCACGGCCCCATGTTGCAAGGATCTGTACACAGTTCTTGGAAGCTGAAAATGTCCCAGTTCTTGCATGGCCAGCATACTCACCGGACATGTCACCCGTTGAGCATGTTTGGGATGTGCTTGACCGGCGTATACGACAGCGTGTACCAGTTCCCACTAATATCCAACAACTTCGCACAGCCATTGAAGAGGAGTGGACCAACATTCCACAGGCCACAATTGACAATCTGATAAACTCTATGCGAAGAAGATGTGTTGCATTGTATGAGGCAAATGGTGGTCACACCAGATACTGACCGGTTCTGAGTCCCCAGACCCCCAATAAAGCAAAAAACTGCACATTCCAGGGTGGCCTTTTATTGTGGGCAGTATAAGGTACACCTGTGCACTACCCATGATGTCAGATCAGCATCTTGATGTGGCACACCTGTGAGGTGGGATGGATTATCTCAGCAAAGCAGAAGTGCTCACTATCACACATTTAGACTGATTTGTGAGAAATGTTTGAGAGAAATGGTAATATTGTGTATCTGGAATGAATTGTAGGTCTTTAAGTCCATCTCATGAAAAATGGGAGCAGAAACAAGAGTGTTGCGTTTATATTTTTGTTCAGTATATATATTTATGGGTGTATCGAGACTAGATGGTCAGTATGGATAACTAAGGTGCACTAAAACTGGGTGAGCAGGCAAGGCATGTCACCCAGGTTGTGTGACAATTATTTTATATAAATGTATATATGTATATATATATTCCATCCACCATCCCTCCTTTACGGAGAACTGCGTTATTTTTATTGTCCATTACGAAAAAAATAAAAAAACTATATATATATATATATATATACATATATATTTATGGGTGTATCGAGACTAGATGGTCATTATGGATAACTAAGGTGCACTAAAACTGGGTGAGCAGGCAAGGCATGTCACCCAGGTTGTGTGACAATTATTTTATATAAATGTATATATATATATATATATATTCCATCCACCATCCCTCCTTTACGGAGAACTGCGTTATTTTTCTTTTCTATTGCTAATAAAAAAACTATATATATGTACATATATATATATATATATATATATATATATATATATATATATATATATATATATATATGGGTGTATCGAGACTAGATGGTCAGTATGGATAACTAAGGTGCACTAAAATTGGGTGAGCAGGCAAGGCATGTCACCCAGGTTGTGTGACAATTATTTTATATATATGCATATACATATTCCATCCACCATCCCTCCTTTATGGAGAACTGCGTTATTTTTATTGTCTATTGCAAAAAAAAAACAGAAAAACTATATATATATATATATATATATATATATATATACATATATATTCATGGGTGTATCGAGACTAGATGGTCATTCTGGATAACTAAAGTGCACTAAAATTGGGTGAGCAGGCAAGGCATGTCACCCAGGTTGTGTGACAATTATTTTATATATATGTATATATATATTCCATCCACCATCCCTCCTTTATGGAGAACTGCGCTATTTTTATTGTCTATTGCAAAAAAAAAAAAAAAAAAAAAAACAATACATATATATACATATATATTTATGGGTGTATCGAGACTAGATGGTCATTATGAATAACTAAGGTGCACTAAAATTGGGTGAGCAGGCAAGGCATGTCACCCCGGTTGTGTGACAATTATTTTATATATATATTCCATCCACCATCCCTCCTTTACGGAGAACTGCGTTATTTTTATTGTCCATTGCGAAAAAAAAAAAACTATATATATACATATATATTTATGGGTGTATCGAGACTAGTTGGTCATTATGGATAACTAAGTTGCACTAAAATTGGGTGAGCAGGCAAGGCATGTCACCCAGGTTGTGTGACAATTATTTTATATATATGTATGTATATATTCCATCCACCATCCCTCCTTTACGGAGAACTGCGTTATTTTTCTTTTCTATTGCTAATAAAAAAACTATATATATGTACATATATATATATATATATATATGGGTGTATCGAGACTAGATGGTCAGTATGGATAACTGAGGTGCACTAAAATTGGGTGAGCAGGCAAGGCATGTCACCCAGGTTGTGTGACAATTATTTTATATATATGCATATACATATTCCATCCACCATCCCTCCTTTACGGAGAACTGCGTTATTTTTATTGTCTATTGCAAAAAAAAAACAGAAAAACTATATATATATATATATATATATATATATATATATATATATATATATAATATATATATATATATATATATATATATATATATATATATACATATATATTCATGGGTGTATCGAGACTAGATGGTCATTATGGATAACTAAAGTGCATTAAAATTGGGTGAGCAGGCAAGGCATGTCACCCAGGTTGTGTGACAATTATTTTATATAAATGTATATATATATATATATATATATTCCATCCACCATCCCTCCTTTACGGAGAACTGCGTTATTTTTCTTTTCTATTGCTAATAAAAAAACTATATATATATACATATATATTTATGGGTGTATCGAGACTAGATGGTCATTATGAATAACTAAGGTGCACTAAAATTGGGTGAGCAGGCAAGGCATGTCACCCCGGTTGTGTGACAATTATTTTATATATATATTCCATCCACCATCCCTCCTTTACGGAGGACTGCTTTATTTTTAATATCCATTGCGAAAAAAAAACACAAGAAAAAGAAAAAATATCTATATATATATACATATATATATATATATATATATATATATATATATATATATATATATATATATATATATATATATATGATTGTGTCGAGACTAGATGGTCAGTATGGATAACTAAAGTGCACTAAAATTGGGTGAGCAGGCAAGGCATGTCACCCAGGTTGTGTGACAATTATTTTATATAAATGTATATATATATATATATATATATATATATATATATATATATATATATATATATATATATTTATATATATATATAACATCCACCATCCCTCCTTTACGGAGAACTGCGTTATTTTTCTTTTCTATTGCTAATAAAAAAACTATATATATGTACATATATATACATATATATTTATGGGTGTATCGAGACTAGATGGTCATTATGGATAACTAAGGTGCACTAAAACTGGGTGAGCAGGCAAGGCATGTCACCCAGGTTGTGTGACAATTATTTTATATAAATGTATATATATATATATATATATTCCATCCACCATCCCTCCTTTACGGAGAACTGCGTTATTTTTCTTTTCTATTGCTAATAAAAAAACTATATATATGTACATATATATATATATATATATATATATATATATATATATATATATATATATATATATATATATATATGGGTGTATCGAGACTAGATGGTCAGTATGGATAACTAAGGTGCACTAAAATTGGGTGAGCAGGCAAGGCATGTCACCCAGGTTGTGTGACAATTATTTTATATATATGCATATACATATTCCATCCACCATCCCTCCTTTATGGAGAACTGCGTTATTTTTATTGTCTATTGCAAAAAAAAAACAGAAAAACTATATATATATATATATATATATATATATATATATACATATATATTCATGGGTGTATCGAGACTAGATGGTCATTCTGGATAACTAAAGTGCACTAAAATTGGGTGAGCAGGCAAGGCATGTCACCCAGGTTGTGTGACAATTATTTTATATATATGTATATATATATTCCATCCACCATCCCTCCTTTATGGAGAACTGCGCTATTTTTATTGTCTATTGCAAAAAAAAAAAAAAAAAAAAAAACAATACATATATATACATATATATTTATGGGTGTATCGAGACTAGATGGTCATTATGAATAACTAAGGTGCACTAAAATTGGGTGAGCAGGCAAGGCATGTCACCCCGGTTGTGTGACAATTATTTTATATATATATTCCATCCACCATCCCTCCTTTACGGAGAACTGCGTTATTTTTATTGTCCATTGCGAAAAAAAAAAAACTATATATATACATATATATTTATGGGTGTATCGAGACTAGTTGGTCATTATGGATAACTAAGTTGCACTAAAATTGGGTGAGCAGGCAAGGCATGTCACCCAGGTTGTGTGACAATTATTTTATATATATGTATGTATATATTCCATCCACCATCCCTCCTTTACGGAGAACTGCGTTATTTTTCTTTTCTATTGCTAATAAAAAAACTATATATATGTACATATATATATATATATATATATGGGTGTATCGAGACTAGATGGTCAGTATGGATAACTGAGGTGCACTAAAATTGGGTGAGCAGGCAAGGCATGTCACCCAGGTTGTGTGACAATTATTTTATATATATGCATATACATATTCCATCCACCATCCCTCCTTTACGGAGAACTGCGTTATTTTTATTGTCTATTGCAAAAAAAAAACAGAAAAACTATATATATATATATATATATATATATATATATATATATATATATACATATATATTCATGGGTGTATCGAGACTAGATGGTCATTATGGATAACTAAAGTGCACTAAAATTGGGTGAGCAGGCAAGGCATGTCACCCAGGTTGTGTGACAATTATTTTATATAAATGTATATATATATATATATATATTCCATCCACCATCCCTCCTTTACGGAGAACTGCGTTATTTTTCTTTTCTATTGCTAATAAAAAAACTATATATATATACATATATATTTATGGGTGTATCGAGACTAGATGGTCATTATGAATAACTAAGGTGCACTAAAATTGGGTGAGCAGGCAAGGCATGTCACCCCGGTTGTGTGACAATTATTTTATATATATATTCCATCCACCATCCCTCCTTTACGGAGGACTGCTTTATTTTTAATATCCATTGCGAAAAAAAAACACAAGAAAAAGAAAAAATATCTATATATATATACATATATATATATATATATATATATATATATATATATATATATATATATATATATATATGATTGTGTCGAGACTAGATGGTCAGTATGGATAACTAAAGTGCACTAAAATTGGGTGAGCAGGCAAGGCATGTCACCCAGGTTGTGTGACAATTATTTTATATAAATGTATATATATATATATATATATATATATATATATATATATATATATATATATATATATATATATATATATATATATTTATATATATATATAACATCCACCATCCCTCCTTTACGGAGAACTGCGTTATTTTTCTTTTCTATTGCTAATAAAAAAACTATATATATGTACATATATATATATATATATGGGTGTATCGAGACTAGTTGGTCATTATGGATAACTAAGTTGCACTAAAATTGGGTGAGCAGGCAAGGCATGTCACCCAGGTTGTGTGACAATTATTTTATATATATATGTATATATATATTCCCTCCACCACCCCTCCTTTACGGAGGACTGCTTTATTTTTAATATCCATTGCGAAAAAAAAACACAAGAAAAAGAAAAAATATCTATATATATATATATATATATATATATATATATATATATATATATATATATATATATATATATATATATATATATATATATATATATATATATATGGGTGTGTCGAGACTAGATGGTCAGTATGGATAACTAAAGTGCACTAAAATTGGGTGAGCAGGCAAGGCATGTCACCCAGGTTGTGTGACAATTATTTTATATAAATGTATATATATATATATATATATATATATATATATATATATATATATTCCATCCACCATCCCTCCTTTACGGAGAACTGCGTTATTTTTCTTTTCTATTGCTAATAAAAAAACTATATATATGTACATATATATATATATATATGGGTGTATCGAGACTAGTTGGTCATTATGGATAACTAAGTTGCACTAAAATTGGGTGTTCAGGCAAGGCATGTCACCCAGGTTGTGTGACAATTATTTTATATATATATGTATATATATATTCCCTCCACCACCCCTCCTTTACGGAGGACTGCTTTATTTTTAATATCCATTGCGAAAAAAAAACACAAGAAAAAGAAAAAATATCTATATATATACATATATATATATATATATATATATATATATATATATATGGGTGTGTCGAGACTAGATGGTCAGTATGGATAACTAAGGTGCACTAAAATTGGGTGAGCAGGCAAGGCATGTCACCCAGGTTGTGTGACAATTATTTTATATAAATGTATATATATATATATATATATATATTCCATCCACCATCCCTCCTTTACGGAGAACTGCGTTATTTTTCTTTTCTATTGCTAATAAAAAAACTATATATATATGTACATATATATATATATATGGGTGTATCGAGACTAGTTGGTCATTATGGATAACTAAGTTGCACTAAAATTGGGTGAGCAGGCAAGGCATGTCACCCAAGTTGTGTGACAATTATTTTATATATATGTATATATATATTCCATCCACCATCCCTCCTTTATGGAGAACTGCGTTATTTTTATTGTCTATTGCAAAAAAAAAAACAAAAAAAACTATATATATATACATATATATTTATGGGTGTATCGAGACTAGATGGTCATTATGAATAACTAAGGTGCACTAAAACTGGGTGAGCAGGCAAGGCATGTCACCCAGGTTGTGTGACAATTATTTTATATATATGTATATATATATTCCATCCACCATCCCTCCTTTATGGAGAACTGCGTTATTTTTATTGTCTATTGCAAAAAAAAAAACAAAAAAAACTATATATATATATACATATATATATATGGGTGTATCGAGACTAGAAGGTCATTATGCATAACTAAAGTGCACTAAAATTGGGTGAGCAGGAAAGGCATGTCACCCCAGTTGTGTGACAATTATTTTATATATATGTATATATATATATATATTCCCTCCACCACCCCTCCTCTACGGAGGACTGCTTTATTTTTATTTCCATTGCAAAAATAAAAAATTTTAAAACACAAAAAAAAAAAAAAAACGAAAATAATAATAATAAAAATAATTTTGAATGTGTATTCAAATAAGTTTGAATGTGTGTGAACTATATATAAATATATATATACACATGCATATACAGAAATATATACACACACACACATATATATATATACACACACACACACACACAGACACACACTCACATAAACACATACACACACTGTGTACAGTCTTATGCAAAGGTTTGGCACCCCTTGACAAATAACATCTTTTCAATTACAAAAGCAACAATATCAGTTAATACAGTCTCTTTAGGAACTGGGGGAAAAATACACAATATTTTCAGCAAACATTGATGAATAGTTACTTTTTATGCCATAAATTGAACAAAATTACAAAATAAAAACATTATTATGGCACTCTGCAAAAGTTTGGGCACCCTACGTAATCAGTACTTAGTAACACCTCCTCTGCCAGATATCACAGCTTACAAGCGCTTCTTATAGCCAGCTGAAAGGCTTTCAGTTCTTGTACTTGGGATTTTCTCACATTCTTCCTTGCAAAAGGCTTCTAGTTCTGTAATATTCTAATATATCAAGGGCTGTATTGTCAAATAGGAGATCGGCAGCATTCTCCCACCTGAGAAAACTGTACTACAATGCCCTTGATAGTGTGTAGAAACACACTCGTCAGCTCTAGTCCTCCTGTAACAACGCAAAAGGACTGGCAACCCTCAGGTATTTATGCGTGCGATTGTATGATAAATTCACCCTGACAGTCTCACACTTCTCTTGGTACCAACAGGTCTCATGGAATATATAAAAGGCAACTGCAACAATTATACTCGGCACTAAACATCGAGGCACGGAAATGCAGCAGAGCTTGTGTATTTCTCAGGATGCATTCTAGTAAAATGCCCGGAAAATGAGCTAAAGACATATTTCAAGGGGCACTATATAAAACCGATGGAAATTTTACTGATTAAATAAAAGGAAAAGCATCGTTTGAAAAATCACAAATGTTTCTAAGATTCAATGCATCGCTTTTTGACCACATCATAGCGATGAACACATCATTGTTCCTGACAATGTCCTAATACAGAAATAAAACTTTATGTTGGTAAACTCAAAAAGCCTTCAGCTGTCACACTGGCTAACGATCTCAAACGATTATAAAGCAGCATTTTGAAAAGCGCTGTTTTAAAATAACAGATACAACACTTACCTTGTCTTCTGGCCAAATGCTTTTCACGGCTTGGCACTCCAACGGTGCTGAAACGAAATTTGTATTTCCTCCTACCTCGTTGGCCCTTCAGTTCTTCTTTTCTCCCTTTGGATGTTTTTTTCCTTCTTCGTTGGATATTGTTTTTTATTTTTGTTTGTTTTTTTTTACTTTGCATGTTTTTCCTTCTTCGGATATTATTTTTTTGGCTTATTTTTTTAGACGATGTTTTTTTCGTCTTCTTTAAAAATTGATTTTTTTCGTCTTCTTTAAATATTGTTTTTTTTTTCATCCTTTTGATGTTGTTTTACGGAACAAGAGCCGTACAGTGCTACTCTATCAGGAGGTAGCGCCAACTGAACGCCTTGAAGCAGTACCCAGCTCTTTTATAGGGAGCGTCAACCCGAAGTCAAGTTCTAGAACGTTGCACTCACTTTTCATTGGTTTCCCAGCTATGCTGTCAGAATAATGTTTGCTGATTGGTCGAAAATTTTAAAACGTACCCGAGTACTGTAAAAAAAACTCAAGATCTTGCTACCCTATCTTGCACCCATAAGGTGATTTTTTTTATACGTTATATGCAGCTATTTGTAGCAGGCCGTAATTAGACTAATCCACCCTTTGTCAATAAAGCCAACAAGAGAACAGGTTGCCCAAAGTTTGCTCAGGTACACGCCACAGCACAACCTTAAAAACACATCCAGCACAAATCACACTAGTGAATGACACAGCAAATCACAGCAATAAAAAAGACCCCTATGGGCAATCCAGCACCCAGACTACAGGTGCCAAAAGGCCCAGCCTGCCTAATAATGAACCCAAAATATACATACAACAAAGAAAAAGACACAAACAAAAAAGAAAATAAAACTAGCCAGCTGCTCCCACTAAACCCCGCTCCCGAGGCCACTAAGCCGGCTGGCTTGATAATACACGATACAACCTCAGATAAAACATATTAAAGCAACACCAGGGAGGTTTACAACCTGATCCTTAAAATTATCGACCCGTAATTCCACCTTGAAAACCCCTAAAGAACAGTAGTTTACCCCATGACTCACTGCCCCATTCAAACAAAAAAAAAACAGGTTTTTGGGGTAACCTTTAGGTCAGCTCTTCAAAACCAGGTATGAGGACTCTTCAGCTAATCAGTCCTCTAATTAGAAATCTAATTAGGGAGTTGCAGCGAAAACCTGCATACACACCGGCCCTTTGCGGATAAGATTGTTCACCCCTGAAACAAGCAAACAGAAAGGCTGCTACACTGCAAATTCAATATGCCCGCCGATGCTCCACCAAATCTATCAGGACCCTGCCTGTCTTTCCCGTGCCTGCTCCTTTGCCAATATGCCCTACCATCGGAACATGCACAGCCATCTCGCCCCGGCTATGCCTCCAGTCCGAACTGCAGTTCCTATACCTGCCTATAATTGCCTGGCTACAATCCATCCCCCAAAATGAAATTGATGACCCAACGATCACAGCTAAGAATTCTATCCCCAAACCACTGGTCTTCCTCCCCAACCGAACGATCATTCACTGACCGTGGTAACTTATAAGGGTTGGTATGATGACCAGTGGTGGACCTCACCGAACGTTTAACTGGTCTCTACACCTCGGGGGGGACATAACCTCCTCCATTATACGAGGCCTACTTGTGGATCTACTTGTGGATGCTCTATTGCGACCCCTCCCACCAGCCCTGTCCCCGTAAAATCACAGAGTCCTCATCCGATTCCATTTCTGTTGCCCCTGTGGGCAACCCAGACTCAGGAGACATTACCAGAACATCTTCCCCTGACATAACAACCCCCTGTGGTACTGGACGCAACTCTGTTCGGTGAACTTGACGGACAACCCCGTCCCCCTCCATTGGAGTTGCAGAGTAAACTGCACCCTGATCTTGGGACACCGAACTACCATATACAAACAGGCATCCCAATGATCCTGTATTTTACCTCGAACATGGTTCCGCAAACACACCCAGCTGACCTTCATCAAACCCCTAATCATTAACCAACTCATTGTGTTTCCGATTTCGTGGTGTGGCTTGTTCCTCCAACTAAGCCTTCACATACTCTTGAAGCACCTGCAAACTTTCCTGATGGTTTTGTACCCATTCCTCCAAAGGTCCACCATACTGACTGATCCCGGCAGGAGCCTGAAGATAGTGTATCGGTAATCGAGGCTCACAGCCAGACCTTAAATAAAAAGGCATCATCCAGTCATTTGGTGGGGTGTAGTATTGTAAGCTTCTCTGCTGGAGGAAGTGTGTGAAGCAAATTGTGCAAAAAAAAATATTAAAGCAACACCAGGGAGGTTTACATCTAGATCCTTAAAATGATCGACCTGCAATTCCACCTTGAAAATCCAATTACCATATAAAGGATACAAGATGTAAAGATGACAAATGACATGGCACACATTTGTTGTTTAGACTGTTGTGTCAGGTTAATTGAAAGCTGAAGGATCTTAGTGTTTACTAGTCTAAGTAACAGAATGTCTAAACACTGTGCTTGCCTTTATGGGTTTTTAAGCAGAACATATAGGTATAGAAACATATTAACATTACGTTTCACGATTCACTGACTGGAGAATAGGAGAATATACACATCAATATTACTACTTAAGTTAACTAACCCTAATCCCAACCCCTATTGGCACGGAGCCCGCCAGGGTTCAGGTGAGATATAAATCTGTAATCTGTATCAATGGTTTTGCTATCCATACCCACCCTATTAATGTTAGCTTCCCAGGGTTTCTTGTTAGACAAGCTCTGTGTCTCTCTATACCCCCATTTACTGCACGACTGATTGTCCATTTATAAAGAATCAAATAGGGTGAAGATGGTTTTAGTTTACAATTACTCTGGAAGGTGACCAGATTAAAAAAAACTAAATACCATGCCTACGTGTATGTAATCTCCATCACAGTCCCCCATTTTCCCCCATAATCCTCGTTTTGATAGTGCCAATTTGTGTAATGTGAGTTTTTTTTTTTTTAAAAAACTGTTATAGAAGAACATACTGGATGCCACATGTGTACAATTACCCCCTTTCTAATTAGTGGGGTCCGTTGTGTCAGCTACAGCCTTTACTAACATACACATAAGTATACAGTCTTACAGCACTTTTGTTTTCCTTTTGTATTTAATGGTTTTCCATTTAGGGGGCAGCATGGTGGTGCAGTGGTTAGCACTGTTGCCTCACACCTCTAGGGCCCGGGTTCGAGTCTCCACCTGGGTCACATGTGTGTGGAGTTTGCATGTTCTAACCCATGTCATCGTGGGGTTTCCTCCGGGTACTCTGGTTTCCCCCACAGTCCAAAAACATGCTGAGGCTAATTGGAGTTGCTAAATTGCCCATAGGAGTGTATGCGTGAGTGAATAGTGTGTGAGTGTGCCCTGCGATGGGCTGGCCCGCCATCCTGAGTTGTTCCCTGTCTCGTGCCCATTGCTTCCGGGATAGGCTCCAGACCCCCCCGCGATCCAGTAGGATAAGCGGTTTGGAAAATGGATGGATGGATGGATGGACAGTTTTCCATTTGAGGAATTAGCAAAAAACTGCAGTGCATGATGGGTAGGATCTAAAGGCTGCCTAACGCCCTTAATTTGTTTGCAATTTCGCCAGGTAGGCTACCTTCTTTAAACTGCGTTTTGCTAGACTACACATTTCGAGATGTTTTATTGTAGTCTTGGTAAATATATATATATAGTTTAGCCTAACCCAGCCACTTAAGGGAGCAAGCCAGCTCAGGTAGGTGCCAGTCCCAAGCCCGGATTAATGGAGAGGGTTGGCGTCAAGAAATAAAGAGAAATAAAGACAACTAATACTCCTAGTTTGCGAGATCTGACTGCAATGGCAGCACTGCTACAAGGGTGTGGATAAATCTATACAAATATCACCTGCATGCACATTACTTCTTTTACAATAACCAACTCCTGATCCATACTGTTAGTCGTGAAAAAAAAAACTATCGTGTACATAGAGGCCCTGTGTAAAAAGATAACTGCCAAGGAAAAGATCAAAAACATTTATTTCAAGGATACAAAGTTTTTATGGTCATGTACAGTGTACAGTGCAATTCTTATTTGATTAACTTGAATGTCTCCACAGACTAGACGATTAAACAAATAAAGCAGCGCAACATTACAATAACTAATAACAAATAAACAAAGCTCACGAGTACTATTACAGTATTTATATCATTTATTTAAACTTAATTTTACCAGGTAAATTAACTACAAAGCAGTTACCACTGCTTTACCTGCTTCTCGGGAGAAATAGCAGATATACGTCATGTATGTGACTAAATTCTTAAGCCAATAAGGGCAAAGTTGTGTCGTAATGGAGGCGGATCCAGTTTGTGCAGCCGGTTAAAGACACTACGGGCATGTAAATGGAGAACG
The DNA here is from genome assembly GCF_023856365.1 of Brienomyrus brachyistius. Lineage (NCBI taxonomy): Eukaryota > Metazoa > Chordata > Actinopteri > Osteoglossiformes > Mormyridae > Brienomyrus > Brienomyrus brachyistius. Next base: position 321,054 of record NW_026042358.1, on the reverse strand, counting down.
AAATTATAGTTATACCGAATCTCCTACACACAATACCAAGGTTACCAACTTTGGTCAGCTGACCGGAGTGAGACGTTCAATTCCCGTAAGATTTCTTTGCGCCAGCCTGAGAGTCTGAAAACACGTCACACCAGATGCATGAGAGATGGAAACCTGGGATATTCAGTCGAATCAGATCAAATATGATGCTAAGTTAGTACTAAGTTAAAATATGTTCCGCACTTGTAACATGCACCCATGATTTGGAACAGTCAGCAGGCTGTCTCTGGCCACGCCCCCTACACTCGGTCCGGCCCCTGGCTTTTCCTGAATTCTGATTCCTTTAGATAAACATTGACTTCATTGATATTGTTATTGATTTATCGACAGACCATCATACTTTTTAGACGTTATAATAACAACACTCTATTGATCCCCAAAGAGAGAAATTCTCTCCTTGCCTGCCCCCTCTTACTGTCCATGATACACAAGCACATATGTAGAAAAACGTCAGCTTGGAAGCCAAGGCTGGACTTAACCTACTCTATTCTGGTATTCTGTTCTCCCAAGTAAGGCATCCCAAGTTCGAATCCAACTTCCGACAAAAGTTCTTCAATCGCTACAGCACAATTTGAGCCACTGATCGGCTTTAATTGCTTTGTTTTATTTTTGCGTTTCAGGCAAAACTACATAACACTTAAAGACACTTCGGGCATGCAAATGGAGAACGAAATTATAGTTATACCGAATCTCCTACACACAATACCAAGGTTACCAACTTTGGTCAGCTGGCCGGAGTGAGACGTTCAATTCCCGTAAGATTTCTTTGCGCCAGCCTGAGAGTCTGAAAACACGTCACACCAGATGCATGAGAGATGGAAACCTGGGATATTCAGTCGAATCAGATCAAATATGATGCTAAGTTAGTACTAAGTTAAAATATGTTCCGCACTTGTAACATGCACCCATGATTTGGAACAGCAGCATACCTGTCAAGGTTTGGATTTGAAAATAAAGGAAATTTTCCGCAACCAGGCTCCAGTATCCCTTACATTTTAAGACAGGAATATAAATTATATAAAATATAATATAAATATAAATTTAAATATATAAAATATATATAAATAAATAAATAATAATAATATGTAAGGAATAATTGACGACGGGCCGTTGAATTATTAGAAAATAATGCACACCCGAGGTGGTAATGCGGCCACGACGCGAAGCGGAGTGGCCGTTACACCTCGGGTGTGCATTATTTTCTAATAATTCAACGGTCCGGAGTCAATTATTCCGCTTATACTACGGTTGCCACACCTCAAGACATCGATCAGATGATATATTTCAAGGGATTCGTCCGGTTTTTCTACTTAAATCGCTATTGTGAGTAGGATTATTTCTTCCGCGTCTTATCCAACGACTCTTTTGCTAGTTCCAAAACGTCATTTTAAAGCTGGCAATGGAGGCTTGAGCCGTTGATAGCAGACTAATGCAGTTAATAATGAAGTTATTAGAAAGAGAGCGAGAGACAGAGAAAGAGAAACAGAGAGAGAGAGCTTGTATGAATTAGGCTACCTCTGTGTGTCCCTCAACAGTGTTCTGAAGCACCGTCTCTAAACTGTAAGTCTGCTTTAAGATGCAGCGCTGTTATTACCTCGCTAGCGAGAAATGTCATGTGTAGCCTTTAAGTTGGTACACTAGGCTAACTAATACTGCTGCAGCCCAGTTGTTGAAAGTTTCATATTCACCGTAATTATTAAAATTTACTTTCGGAAAATCGTCTGTCATGTTGTTGTTTGTTAGTCCTGTGTGCTGTATAGGTACTGTATGCTATTTCCGTTATTACAGTTAACTATGCGAAGTGATATGGAACTGTAATGCGGTCAAGAGAGCTACCTGGAACTACGTTCGCCGTGCGGTTATCTGAAAATAATTGCACACCTCAGAACGTTCGTCAGCCAATCAGATTCAAGCATTCAACGGTCCCGTAGTATAAATATATATTAATCGATTAGTCGAATCAGTCGAATCAGTAATTAATTTCTATTAATTTTTCATGTTTTTCATGTTCACTCTGTCATTCACTAATGACGAGAACTATTCTAAATTTTCCGGCACCCGCTGTGAGCCATCCCACCACCGCAACCAGGCTCCAGTATCCCTTACATTTTAAGACAGGAAATATAAAATAATATAAATTATATAAAATATAATATAAATATAAATATAAATATATAAAATATATAAAATATATACCACTACACTATCCAGCAACTATATAATATAATATATATATATATATATATATTATTATAAGGGAGATTTACGGGAAAATACTAATACGGGAGGACGGCGGGAAAGAGAAGTAAAATACGGTAGTTTCCCGGCCAAAACGGGAGACTTGACAGCTATGGGCAGCAGGCTGTCTCTGGCCACGCCCCCTACAGTCGGTCCGGCCCCTGGCTTTTCCAGCGTGTTCGCTTTCTTATTGATTTATCGACAGACCATCATACTTTTTAGACGTTATAATAACAACACTCTATTGATCCCCAAAGATCACTGTCCATGATACACAAGCACATATGTAGAAAAACGTCAGCTTGGAAGCCAAGGCTGGACTTAACCTACTACTTCGAATCCAACGGGGGTTCAAATCTTACATTTGAACATTACATCTTACATTTACAAATCTTGTTCTTTGCTGTTCTTTGCTTTCTTTTGCTTTGCTTTCTCGTTCCCGTAGAATAGCTCTCGCGAGTTTGGAGATATATATTATTATACGGGAGATTTACGGAGTCTTCAAAGACGGTCCGGCCGGGATACTGCTCCTTCCTCCAGCTCTGCTGTGGTGTAGATCAGCTGATCAGGTTGGTGTCAGTGATGGTTGTAGTAGGGATTGTCTTCTACGTACATCTTCTAGGGTACTTCACGCATTCTTGGTAATCGGTGTCGTTTCCAGCTTAGCTTATTTCTTATTTCTCAGGTCAGCTGCTCTTGTATTCAGCCTACTAATATATATGGGGCTTGGTCTCCCGTGTGAAAGGCGGCGATCTTACCACTACACTATCCAGCAACTATATAATATAATATATATATATATATATATATATATATTATTATAAGGGAGATTTACGGGAAAATACTAATACGGGAGGACGGCGGGAAAGAGAAGTAAAATACGGTAGTTTCCCGGCCAAAACGGGAGACTTGACAGCTATGGGCAGCAGGCTGTCTCTGGCCACGCCCCCTACAGTCGGTCCGGCCCCTGGCTTTTCCAGCGTGTTCGCTTTCTTATTGATTTATCGACAGACCATCATACTTTTTAGACGTTATAATAACAACACTCTATTGATCCCCAAAGATCACTGTCCATGATACACAAGCACATATGTAGAAAAACGTCAGCTTGGAAGCCAAGGCTGGACTTAACCTACTACTTCGAATCCAACTTCCGCTACAGCACAATTTGAGCCACTGATCGGCTTTAATTGCTTTGTTTTCCCGTAAGTTCCCGTAAGATTTCTTTGCACTTCATGCCGGGGGTGCAAATCTTACATTTACAAATCTTGCAAATCTTGTTCTTTGCTGTTCTTTGCTTTCTCGTTCCCGTAGAATAGCTCTCGCGAGTTTGGAGATATATATTATTATACGGGAGATTTACGGAGTCTTCAAAGACGGTCCGGCCGGGATACTGCTCCTTCCTCCAGCTCTGCTGTGGTGTAGATCAGCTGATCAGGTTGGTGTCAGTGATGGTTGTAGTAGGGATTGTCTTCTACGTACATCTTCTAGGGTACTTCACGCATTCTTGGTAATCGGTGTCGTTTCCAGCTTAGCTTATTTCTTATTTCTCAGGTCAGCTGCTCTTGTATTCAGCCTACTAATATATATGGGGCTTGGTACCCAATCTCGGAATGTGGGGATGATGATATCTCCCCCCTGACCTGTCGTCCTGGCTCCCCCTTGTCGTAGCAATCGTGTTGTACCTCATCAATCTCTAGTTGTGATAGCAGTTGTTTCTGGCCACAACCAGGATTCGAACCCCGGTCTCCCGTGTGAAAGGCGGCGATCTTACCACTACACTATCCAGCAACTATATAATATAATATATATATATTATTATAAGGGAGATTTACGGGAAAATACTAATACGGGAGGACGGCGGGAAAGAGAAGTAAAATACGGTAGTTTCCCGGCCAAAACGGGAGACTTGACAGCTATGGTCAGCAGGCTGTCTCTGGCCACGCCCCCTACAGTCGGTCCGGCCCCTGGCTTTTCCAGCGTGTTCGCGAAAACGACTTCATTTATTTTCTTATTGATTTATCGACAGACCATCATACTTTTTAGACGTTATAATAACAACACTCTATTGATCCCCAAAGAGAGAAATTCTCTCCTTGCCTGCCCCCTCTTACTGTCCATGATACACAAGCACATATGTAGAAAAACGTCAGCTTGGAAGCCAAGGCTGGACTTAACCTACTCTATTCTGGTATTCTGTTCTCCCAAGTAAGGCGTGGGTTCGAATCCAACTTCCGACAAAAGTTCTTCAATCGCTACAGCACAATTTGAGCCACTGATCGGCTTTAATTGCTTTGCCTTGTGCCTTGTGATTATTAACCAATTTTTATGCTGAATGGTCGGCTCAAACTCAATTGCGAAACACCGTGAGTCTGTTAATGTGTGACTTAAATGGAACTCATTAATAACCAGTATCACGTAATAACCTGGGTTAGAATAGAAGGCTTGTCCAACGAGCTGCGTCACCAGGTAATGTAAACGATCGGTAGCGAAGCTCCCCTCACGGCCAATGAGAGAGAGTCTCGCGATATTTCAGGCGAATTTGAGGTTTCAGAGCGTAGATCGCACAGGCAGGGATTCTTGTGAGCACTCAATGAACGGAGGCTGAAGTTGTGTAAAAGACATGCATTTATTCCTATAACTAACATAAGACAGACATTACACCTAACAAACAATAAACACGAAATAACGGAGTGGACACAAACAATGTAATCATGAAAATGCAATGACCAGATTTAAAATGAGTAACCTTAAAAGGGAAAATACTGTTCTGCAAAGCAAGCAATTTGTGGAAATACTGTCCTAAAGTAATATAGCAGGTGAATAGGAGTTTAGGTTGTTATAAATGAAAGGAAGTTTGTTTACTTGGTTGCAGAGTGGGGGGGGGGGGGTCTTGGCAGTTGGTTGCGGAGGCTGATGAGCTGATGGGTGATGGCACTCAGGGAGGCGCGGTGTTTGCAGCGGTTGTTGGAGTGGAGCCCCTCTGATTCCCTCTCCTGGTGAAGCTTGGGCTTGGTTGCAGTTCTCTGTCCAGCTGGGTCTTCACTGATAGGCTTCAGGAGGGCTTCTTGTGGGCTTCTCTTCTCTTGGGCTGATGTTCTCTGCCTCTCTTCGTGCTGATGGTCTTTTGTTTTCTCCTCCCTTCTGTTTCTCCTCTCCTGGCTTTGTTCTGAGGTGCCAGGTTTTATAGTGTAAAGTTCGTGAATAGGAGTGACCAGGAATTCGACTCCTGGACCAATGGCTGACCATCCATTTGGCGGGCTTTCGGAAGGGGGTCTGTATCAGTCCTTTTGAGATTTATGACCAGAGTGATTTCCCTTGTATTGATGATTTTCGTTAGGCTGGTGTAACTTTTGATATATTCACTTTCGTGGTAACCACTGACCAGATTTGGAAACTGGAGTGATTTTCCATCGGTTTGATACCAAACATGCCATAGCAGCCTAGCGGTTCACACCTCATACCATCTGTAATGATTAATTAATGATTACTTATATTATGTCGTTATGTTATATTACTCACACCTTATTTTATGCCTCACAATCTATATAATTGTAAATATACTGTGTAGCTGCTGGCGCGTTCCAAACTAAATCTCATTGTACTTACAATGTCAATAAAAACATCCATCCATCCATCTAGGCAGGCCAGTGTCGCCTCCATCCTTCCTGAAGTCAGTGATTCCTTTGTCTTTGTGCTGTTTAGTGCCAAATTGTTTGCTGAACTCCAACCTATCAGTTTCTGGACCTCATCTCTGTAAGCTGACTCATAAGAACCAAAGAGATTTACAAATGAGAGGAGGCCATTCGGCCCATCAAGCTCCTTTGAGGAGAACTTAGCTAATAGCTCAAAAATCTTATCTAGCTCTGATTTAAAAGAACCCAGGGTTTTAGCTTGTGTTACAATAACAGGAAGACTATTCCATACTCTAACTACACGCTGTGTACAGAAATGCTTCATCAAATTCGTTTTAAAATGTTCTCCAGCTAATTTCCACTTATGGCCACGAGTTCTGGTATTTAAACTAACATTGAAATAGCCATTTGGCTGAACAGCATCCAGACCTGTTAGAATCTTAAACACCTGGATTATGTCCCCCCTTAGTCTCCTTTGCTCGAGGCTAAACAGATTCAGCTCAGCTAACCTCTCCTCATTAGACATTCCTCTAAGACCAGGAATCATTCTCGTTGCCCTACGTTGCACCTTTTCCAAGGCAGCAATGTCCTTCTTAAGGTATGGTAACCAAACCCGCACACAATATTCTAGGTGGGGTCTTACCAAGGAATTATATTATCGTAGCATCACTTGCCTTGTCTTAAACTCCACACACCTAGAGATGCAATGTGCCTTCTCGCGTGGTGTTCCTGCAGAGGGAGTCTGTGAGTGCTGGAGATTGGGGGAGGGGGCAGTGTGGCTATGTCTGCTCTGTGTTCCTCCAGACGAGCAAAGAAGCTGTTTAGCTCCTTTGCTAAAAGGGCGTTGCTGTTAACAGTGACGGTGTTGTTGCCTTTGAAGTTTGTAATGTGTTGTATTCCCTGCCACACCCACTGTGGGTTGTTGTATGTGAAGTAGACCTCTATTTTCTGTTTCTCTGCCTGCCTGGCAACCTTGATGCCCCTATTCAGGTTAGCTCTGGCTGCACTCTGTGTTCTTGACTGCGCTGTCTTGTCCTGTAGTATTGTATTGTTGCTCTTGTGTTTATCTTGCACTTTCTCCCTCTGTTTGTGCTCCTTTCACTCTGTATAGTTCTATCTTGCCCGCACTTGTGTCATCTTGTGTTGTTTCTGTTTTTCTTCTTTGTGTTGCACCGTGGTCCAGGAGGAACAATGTTTCCTTTCACTGTGTACTGTGTATATTGCTGAAATAACAATAAACCCACTTGACCACCTGCCTCAATTCATCCTGAAGAGTTTTCCAATGTTGTTCAAAGGTCTGTTTGTTTCGAGTGAAGGACACGCCCCTGGACGTGCTGGATAAGGGGACCACAGATCAGTGTCCTCAGTCCTGCTTCTCCCTTCAAAGCTGAGAGGAAGATGACCCGCCTGCTGCTTCTGGTTTTGGCTTATGGAGCTCTGCTTATCTCCACAGAGGCCCAGCAAGATTACCACAGTCTCCCTGCACTCACAAGACGGCCATTAAACTCGCAGTCGAAAATGCTCATCAAGGAACCCGTCAGCACATGAATTTCTATAACATCCAGGGCCGTCCGAAGGTAACTGCTGAGAAAGTGTTTACAAAAGTGTGAAACTTTCATCATCTGCAAGCTGAACTAATGAGTATCACATTGATTTTGATGTTTTAATTTCAATGCATATGATGCTTAATGTCTCTTCACAATGAAAGTGATGGTTGTATATCTCAGCCCTGGTCAATTTTACCTTCTCACAGTTTCTCTCTGAATCTGCTGCAGTCAAGTCTGTGACAGTTTGCCATTTTTTGGGTGATTATTGTTTGTTATATTGCCTTTAAAACAGTTGTAGGCAATTTTGTATATAACGTGTTTATGTGATTTAGATCAGCAGTGAATACATTGACATTGAGATTCTCTTGAGAGCAACAAAATGTCCAAAGTCAACTGCAACAGACCATCGGGCTGACTGTATTTTCATGGACAAGAGGGTAAGTAAAGAGTCACTGTGACTGTGAGCATTGGACATATCAGTTAGCAAATTAATTTAGGTTCATGTTAACTTTTTTGATGCCCTGCGGGGGAAAGTTAGCCAACAATAAAGTAACAAATACATAGGTGGCCTCAAAGAGCCAGTTCCTTCACCTTATTCTCAAATTTTAGTAGGTTTACAGGCTTAAAGGCTGGATTACCAGGCAGAAGCAAATGCTAATCATCTGAGGGGTGACCTGTAGATTATGCTTCGAGCTATGAACCCTAGCTGGCCTTATTTAAAGACCTGTGGGCTGTACTACAAAGCGGGTTTTACATACCCAGAGTTAACTCAATCGAGCCAGGTTAACTAAAACTCATTGTTGAAATCAGCCTTAAATGGCAGTGTGGTGTTTTGTGGTGAAAGGGCAGGACTTAACTCTTGTTTTAATTAGAAAGCCAGTAATTAAACCTGGTCAGAGCAGGGTAGATGTGCAGTGTGAATTACCCTTTAAATTTACCTCTTTAAATAGTGAACTACAGGACCACTTAGCTTGATCGGAGGACAGTATTTTAATACAGAGCAGTGTTCAGTTAAACGGGATTTGTTGTTCATACTTTTAGATGAACTTGCTTTGTATAATATAGCCTTATGGTGACCCTGCTTTGGAAGCTCTTTCCTCTAAAATTGTTCTGTGTCATTAAACCCTGCACTCCAGCAGCTCTGCCTTAAATCATTAGATATATCTTTACTACACCTTCTCTCACTGTATTTATTGCCCACCACTCTTTAAATACTGTTTTTGTGTGTCTGTGTGTTTTTGCAGCCATTCATTAACTGTAGAGTTTGCAGCAGACGGTCTGGTAATGATCTTACACATCCATCAAATGACTGTGTACCAAACAAGAAAGTGGATGAAGTAAGTGTAGAGAGTCTTAGCATTATGGAAATGTAACAGGTGTGTGAATTGTGTCTAAACATGTGGTTAAACTTTGATTGTGTTTGTACATGCAAAAATTTGATCAGAGTACTGTTTATTAATGACAATGTTACTTTTAATCTGAACAACAGTGGCAGCACCAAGGAAAAGCTTGGGGGGGGGGGCTCTAGCTCCTCCTCCAATGACCATAGTACCCCCACAGCACCCCCAAAATATTGGTTTCATTTTTTCTTTAACTATCTGTAAAATCTGTATATTGTGTAAGACATTTTTGCGGTTTTTACAGCATACTTGTAGTGTATTTTTTCTTCAAAGTACACATAGAGGCTCTGTGAGCTAGACGTTAGAATTTCATATTTTATCCTATTTTATCCATGCTGTAGCTTATCGTGCTGTGTGCTTCTATACACCATCTACATAAGCTGAAAAGCTAAAGCACCCGGTCTAAATAATCTCACTCCCCTATAGCACCTGTAGCATTAAGTCACTGGCGCTGCCACTGCTGAATAAACGACTCCAATCTGACTAAACCGCTTAACTTTTCCTCCCCATGTTACATTTCAGGACAAACGACGTAATATGTGTCCTTCTGATAAACCTCTTCTCAGACCTAAAACTGCCTTGGCTTCCAAGGACACTAAAGAAGCTGAAGGAGACCGTCTGGCTGTTTCTGATGGCTGATGGTCCTGCAATGTGGACCAGAGGAGGAAACTGGGAGGGAAAATGCTTTGCTTTATATCATGCCCACCCAAAGCCCCCAGTGAGTAAGCCATAGGCGCCGATAGCATGGAAAAACTCCCAAGAAGGAAGAAACCTTGGGAGGGACCAAACTCAAAGGGGGAGCCCATCCTCCTGGGGCCGGCAAAGTGTAGGTGCAGGATCACAAAAAAACTTGACGAGAGAAACGAGAGAATTCGACTGTCCCTCACAAAAACTGTAAAGTTTTAGTGGCTAAATTGCTTTTTCTATGCCTTTTCAAACAGGAGGAGATTTGTTTGGCTATACGTAGAAATTTTCTATACAATTTAGACAGCACAGAATCATTAACCTACTTTAATGCATTTATTAATACAACCACATATTTCACACATTTTGACATCAGTCATGCAGTGAAGATACAGTCTCTTTATTTCTTGACGCCAACCCTCCCCATTAATCCGGGCTTGGGACCGACACCTAGTTGAGCTGGCTTTCTCCCTTAAGTGGCTGGGTTAGGCTAAACTATGTACATATTTATGAAGACTACTATAAATTTATAAAGACCTCCCTAAATATGTAGTCTAACAAAACGCAGTTTAAAGAAGGTAGCCTACCTGGTAAACAAAGAAATTAAAAGGCCCACAGCATATAATCGGGCTATATCCAAGCAGTTTTTAAGAACGTAACCTACATGGCGAAATTGAATTACTTTCTGGACCAACAAACGCAACCAGACATGAACATTATGCACCTTCCTAGTCTTGATGTATGTCGTCATACAGATGAGGACGTTAAGGCAGCCTTTAGGTCCGACCCATCATGCACTGCAGTTTTTTGCAAATTCCTCAGATGGAAAACCATTAAATACCTCTTCTATTACCTTATATTACCTTATATTCATGTAATAAATATACAAATATCAATTAGTTGGAAATCAGCCAGACAGACGTAATTACTACAAATGGTTTCCACTGTATTTGTGACTCTGAGTGCCGCAGGCTTGGATGCAGTGCCGCACCATTTTGTAAGGCATGCACTGGCCAATCATGTAGCACTTCTCTCATAAATATTAATGAGACATCACCTACCACCCTGCAAAAAAGAAATTTGCCGCTCGTCCCCCTGCACATGAACCAACATGGCTGTGTCAACCAGCGGAGCTCCGGAGCCTCTGGAGAAACACGCGGCAAAAAAGGCTCGCATACGGTCTTCCAGAGTTTGGGAATACTTCAGTCATGACACCTTTTCTGCGCCTCTACTGTAGCTGGCGTTAATGACGCTGTTTCAGCCATTTTATATTTTCTGTTTACTTATTCTGTCATGTAAGACTGAGACAAATTATCGTTTACGACTATTCTTACACACTGTAGCCTGACTTGCTGACTTAAGTAAGCTTAACTATAAGCTACCTTTGCTAGTGTTTGTGAATAACATGTTTCTCTAGTTATGAAATTATTCCATGTTTTAGCATCTGTTTCAACATTAAAGTCAAATTGGTATATTGAAATATGTAAAAACTATTGAACTATTAGCTTAAGTCTAACATAGAAAATCCTACTGAATCTCTTAAGATTTTCCTTTTTTGTTAATGCACTAATGTTTAAGAAGTGTCTTAAATTGAATTTCAGATTTGTGTGTGGGTGGGAGTGGGTGAATTGTATTAAATTCATACATTCATTCTTTTGGCTCAGACATTACTGACCTAAAACAAATTGAGGCATTGGGTAAGTGCTTAAATTAGCTACTAAATGGCAAAAAATATTCTAAATATCACATTTTCCATTCTTCGGTATAATTTTAATGAATCACCTATGCTGCCAAACATTAACGCATAGATTGTCACAACACTCTATGTTTTAGTTCTTCTTTATGTGTATAGGACGGTGTGATGGTTCTGGTGGTGGGTGTGGCCGACGCTGCTCGCGATGTTTGGCTATGCTGCAGTCCCAGGGACCAAGTTGGAACACATTTCCATCTTCAAGCTTAGGTGGAAAAACGGCACCGAGACCCAGCAGCAGGACAACTTCTTGTCCAGACAACCAGCCCTGCTTCATCATTGAAGTAAGCCCTGTGAACAGGAGCGAGATGTACTTCTGCAGTGGATGTTATAGCGGAAAGAACATCCCCATCCTCACGTCTGCCGGAGTGCCCCCTCAAGTGGGTGTGTGACTTAACTCGATGGATGAATTGGACAGAATGTACTGTTACTAGAGGTCGACCGATATGGGTTTTTCAAGTCAAGGGTCAGGCGATGGCCGATATATGCTGCTGATTTTTTTTGGCCGATAATTGGACGTTTTCCCCTCTATTTGCATGGTAAAATATCACACTAATAATAACAAACGATACACAAAATTTCTCAATTTAGCATTTATTGAATACTCAACTTGGAAACAATAACACATTTATAAACAATAAAAATAGCAGCATCAGAATCTCTGTTAGTGCACAATATAGCAGCAAACTCCTCATGTTTGACGGAAGGAAATTTGTAAACAATACAAAAAGGAATAAGCATGTTATCTTTAGTTGTAATCCCACTTCCAGTCCCTGAGTCTTACTCACCACACTCATACTTCACAGCAAACAGACAGCAGTTAATTAACCAGAAGAGAAAAATGCAAAAACACAACAGAACTTGTAAATAATAACAAACTAATAGACAATAAAAATAGCAGCATCAGAATCTCTATTAGTGCCAAATATAGCAGCAAACTCCTCATGTCTGACGGAAGGAAAATTTGTAAATACACAAAGGAATGAGCACATCTTCAGTTTTAATCCCATTTCCAGTCCCTGAGTCTTCCTCATCCCACAAGCAGGCAAGGCATGTCACCCCGGTTGTGTGACACTTATTTTATATAATAAAATAAGTGCCCCCTGCGGCTCCAGAGCCCGAGCAGCCGTCTCCGCTGCCTGCAGCTACCGCGCCCACGTCCGAGGCGCTTTCCCTGCCTGCAGCTCCCGGGCAGGCGCCCCCTCTGCAGCCTGCAGCTCCAGTCCCTGGCCCCACTCCAGTCCCTTCTCCCCCTGTGACTCTGGTACCCTCACCCCGACGAGCCCGACCCCGGCCGCAGGTCCTTATGTCTGTGTCCCATAAGGGGAGAGGACACAGACGCACGGCTGGGGTCCCACCCGCCCAGCCCCCTGGCTCGCCCTCCCTCGCCGGCGCTAGGGCTTGGTCGGCACCTGCGGGTCCTGGCCCTCCGGGTCGGCTGTCGTCTGCGGGTCCCCCTCCGCGGCCTCGTCGCCCTGCCTCGGTCCCTCCTCCGGCGTCTTATCGGTTGCCTGCGGGCCCCCCGACGGCGGCTCCTCATTCGCCTGCTGGTCCTCCCGCTCTGGCGTGTCGGAGGACGTCGCCGTCTGCTGCGGCTCCCCCTCTCTCCTTGCCCTCGCCAGGGTCCCTTCCAGCTCCTTCGTCCCCTTCCCTGGTCTCCCCTCCGACTCCCTCCTTCGTCCCTGCGTCTGTCCCTCACCCCGTCTCCTCGGCCCCTCCGGCTCCGGCCTCCCGGCCGCCTGCAGCCCTTCCGGCTGCCTCCCGTCGCCCGCTGGGTCTCCCTCGGGCTCCTCTTGGTTCCCCCTCCTTCTCTCCCTGGCCTCCCGTCTTTGTCCCTCCTGCCTCTGCTCCCCCTCGCTTTGTTCCTCCTGTCTCTGTCCCTCCTCTCTTTGTCCCTCGTCCCTCTGGCTTCTGCTCCTCTTTCCCCGATGTTCCCTTCGTTCACTCCCGGTCCTTTTGTCCTGCCTGTTCCCTCCGTGTCCCCCTTTCTGATCTGTTTCTCTGCCTTTCCTGTCTTATGTCAAGTCTTGTCCTGGCTCCTTCCCCTGTGCCAGTTCTGTCTGTCCGTTCTGTTCACTGTCCCTCATTAATGAGGTTTTATATAGATATACATATATGCCCGGCTTGTCCGCTCCTCGTGTGTGCCACGCCCCCTGATTACCCACGTGTGCTTCCCTGATCGTTTCCTGCTTTGCCCGATTACTTTGATTAGTCATGACCTATTTTAAGTCCTGGTCTTACCTGTTTGCCCTGTCCGTCATTGTAGTTTGTCAATGCCTGCGTTCCGTCCTGCTCTACCCGCTCCGTTTCCCCGATTAAAGACCCGTTTTCACAAACACAAAAAAAACTATATGTATACATATACATACACTGAACAAAAATATAAACGCAACACTTTTGTTTTTGCTCCCATTTTTCATGAGATGGACTTAAAGATCTACAATTCATTCCAGATACACAATATTACCATTTCTCTCAAACATTTCTCACAAATCAGTCTAAATGTGTGATAGTGAGCACTTCTGCTTTGCTGAGATAATCCATCCCACCTCACAGGTGTGCCACATCAAGATGCTGATCTGACATCATGGGTAGTGCACAGGTGTACCTTATACTGCCCACAATAAAAGGCCACCCTGGAATGTGCAGTTTTGTCTCACAGCAAAATGCCACAGATGCCACAAGCATTGAGGGAGCGTGCAATTGGCATGCTGACAGCAGGAATGTCAACCAGATCTGTTGCTCGTGCATTGAATGTTCATTTCTCAACCATAAGCCGTCTCCAAAGGCGTTTCAGAGAATATGGCAGTACATCCAACCGGCCTCACAACCGCAGACCACGTGTAACCACACCAGCCCAGGACCTCCACATCCAGCAGGTTCACCTCCAAGATCGTCTGAGACCAGCCACTCAGACAGATGATGCACGGCCCCATGTTGCAAGGATCTGTACACAGTTCTTGGAAGCTGAAAATGTCCCAGTTCTTGCATGGCCAGCATACTCACCGGACATGTCACCCGTTGAGCATGTTTGGGATGTGCTTGACCGGCGTATACGACAGCGTGTACCAGTTCCCACTAATATCCAACAACTTCGCACAGCCATTGAAGAGGAGTGGACCAACATTCCACAGGCCACAATTGACAATCTGATAAACTCTATGCGAAGAAGATGTGTTGCATTGTATGAGGCAAATGGTGGTCACACCAGATACTGACCGGTTCTGAGTCCCCAGACCCCCAATAAAGCAAAAAACTGCACATTCCAGGGTGGCCTTTTATTGTGGGCAGTATAAGGTACACCTGTGCACTACCCATGATGTCAGATCAGCATCTTGATGTGGCACACCTGTGAGGTGGGATGGATTATCTCAGCAAAGCAGAAGTGCTCACTATCACACATTTAGACTGATTTGTGAGAAATGTTTGAGAGAAATGGTAATATTGTGTATCTGGAATGAATTGTAGGTCTTTAAGTCCATCTCATGAAAAATGGGAGCAGAAACAAGAGTGTTGCGTTTATATTTTTGTTCAGTATATATATTTATGGGTGTATCGAGACTAGATGGTCAGTATGGATAACTAAGGTGCACTAAAACTGGGTGAGCAGGCAAGGCATGTCACCCAGGTTGTGTGACAATTATTTTATATAAATGTATATATGTATATATATATTCCATCCACCATCCCTCCTTTACGGAGAACTGCGTTATTTTTATTGTCCATTACGAAAAAAATAAAAAAACTATATATATATATATATATATATATACATATATATTTATGGGTGTATCGAGACTAGATGGTCATTATGGATAACTAAGGTGCACTAAAACTGGGTGAGCAGGCAAGGCATGTCACCCAGGTTGTGTGACAATTATTTTATATATATGTATGTATATATTCCATCCACCATCCCTCCTTTACGGAGAACTGCGTTATTTTTCTTTTCTATTGCTAATAAAAAAACTATATATATGTACATATATATATATATATTTATGGGTGTATCGAGACTAGTTGGTCATTATGGATAACTAAGGTGCACTAAAACTGGGTGAGCAGGCAAGGCATGTCACCCAGGTTGTGTGACAATTATTTTATATAAATGTATATATGTATATATATATTCCATCCACCATCCCTCCTTTACGGAGAACTGCGTTATTTTTATTGTCCATTACGAAAAAAATAAAAAAACTATATATATGTACATATATATATATATATATGGGTGTATCGAGACTAGTTGGTCATTATGGATAACTAAGTTGCACTAAAATTGGGTGAGCAGGCAAGGCATGTCACCCAGGTTGTGTGACAATTATTTTATATAAATGTATATATATATATATATATATATATATATATATATATATATATATATATATATATATACATTTATATAAAATAATAATATATATATATATATATTCCATCCACCATCCCTCCTTTACGGAGAACTGTGTTATTTTTCTTTTCTATTGCTAATAAAAAAACTATATATATGTACATATATATATATATATATATATGGGTGTATCGAGACTAGTTGGTCATTATGGATAACTAAGTTGCACTAAAATTGGGTGAGCAGGCAAGGCATGTCACCCAGGTTGTGTGACAATTATTTTATATATATGTATATATATATTCCATCCACCATCCCTCCTTTATGGAGAACTGCGCTATTTTTATTGTGTATTGCAAAAAAAAAAAAAAAAAAAAAACAATACATATATATACATATATATTTATGGGTGTATCGAGACTAGATGGTCATTATGAATAACTAAGGTGCACTAAAATTGGGTGAGCAGGCAAGGCATGTCACCCCGGTTGTGTGACAATTATTTTATATACATATTCCATCCACCATCCCTCCTTTATCGAGACTAGATGGTCATTATGAATAACTAAGGTGCACTAAAATTGGGTGAGCAGGCAAGGCATGTCACCCCGGTTGTGTGACAATTATTTTATATATATATTCCATCCACCATCCCTCCTTTACGGAGGACTGCTTTATTTTTAATATCCATTGCGAAAAAAAAAAAACTATATATATACATATATATTTATGGGTGTATCGAGACTAGTTGGTCATTATGGATAACTAAGTTGCACTAAAATTGGGTGAGCAGGCAAGGCATGTCACCCAGGTTGTGTGACAATTATTTTATATATATGTATGTATATATTCCATCCACCATCCCTCCTTTACGGAGAACTGCGTTATTTTTCTTTTCTATTGCTAATAAAAAAACTATATATATGTACATATATATATATATATATATGGGTGTATCGAGACTAGATGGTCAGTATGGATAACTAAGGTGCACTAAAATTGGGTGAGCAGGCAAGGCATGTCACCCAGGTTGTGTGACAATTATTTTATATATATGTATATATATATTCCATCCACTATCCCTCCTTTATGGAGAACTGCGTTATTTTTATTGTCTATTGCAAAAAAAAAACACAAAAAAACTATATATATATATATATATACACATATATATTTATGGGTGTATCGAGACTAGTTGGTCATTATGGATAACTAAGGTGCACTAAAATTGGGTGAGCAGGCAAGGCATGTCACCCCAGTTGTGTGACAATTATTTTATATAAATGTATATATATATTCCCTCCACCACCCCTCCTTTACGGAGGACTGCTTTATTTTTAATATCCATTGCGAAAAAAAAACACAAGAAAAAGAAAAAATATCTATATATATACATATATATATATATATATATATATATATATATATGGGTGTGTCGAGACTAGATGGTCAGTATGGATAACTGAGGTGCACTAAAATTGGGTGAGCAGGCAAGGCATGTCACCCAGGTTGTGTGACAATTATTTTATATATATGCATATACATATTCCATCCACCATCCCTCCTTTACGGAGAACTGCGTTATTTTTATTGTCTATTGCAAAAAAAAAACAGAAAAACTATATATATATATATATATATATATATATATATATATATATATATATATATACATATATATTCATGGGTGTATCGAGACTAGATGGTCATTATGGATAACTAAAGTGCACTAAAATTGGGTGAGCAGGCAAGGCATGTCACCCAGGTTGTGTGACAATTATTTTATATAAATGTATATATATATATATATATTCCATCCACCATCCCTCCTTTACGGAGAACTGCGTTATTTTTCTTTTCTATTGCTAATAAAAAAACTATATATATATACATATATATTTATGGGTGTATCGAGACTAGATGGTCATTATGAATAACTAAGGTGCACTAAAATTGGGTGAGCAGGCAAGGCATGTCACCCCGGTTGTGTGACAATTATTTTATATATATATTCCATCCACCATCCCTCCTTTACGGAGGACTGCTTTATTTTTAATATCCATTGCGAAAAAAAAACACAAGAAAAAGAAAAAATATCTATATATATATACATATATATATATATATATATATATATATATATATATATATATATATATATATATATGGGTGTGTCGAGACTAGATGGTCAGTATGGATAACTAAAGTGCACTAAAATTGGGTGAGCAGGCAAGGCATGTCACCCAGGTTGTGTGACAATTATTTTATATAAATGTATATATATATATATATATATATATATATATATATATATATATATATATATATATATATATATATATTCCATCCACCATCCCTCCTTTACGGAGAACTGCGTTATTTTTCTTTTCTATTGCTAATAAAAAAACTATATATATGTACATATATATATATATATATGGGTGTATCGAGACTAGTTGGTCATTATGGATAACTAAGTTGCTCTAAAATTGGGTGAGCAGGCAAGGCATGTCACCCAGGTTGTGTGACAATTATTTTATATATATATGTATATATATATTCCCTCCACCACCCCTCCTTTACGGAGGACTGCTTTATTTTTAATATCCATTGCGAAAAAAAAACACAAGAAAAAGAAAAAATATCTATATATATACATATATATATATATATATATATATATATATATATATATATATGGGTGTGTCGAGACTAGATGGTCAGTATGGATAACTAAGGTGCACTAAAATTGGGTGAGCAGGCAAGGCATGTCACCCAGGTTGTGTGACAATTATTTTATATAAATGTATATATATATATATATATATATATTCCATCCACCATCCCTCCTTTACGGAGAACTGCGTTATTTTTCTTTTCTATTGCTAATAAAAAAACTATATATATATGTACATATATATATATATATGGGTGTATCGAGACTAGTTGGTCATTATGGATAACTAAGTTGCACTAAAATTGGGTGAGCAGGCAAGGCATGTCACCCAAGTTGTGTGACAATTATTTTATATATATGTATATATATATTCCATCCACCATCCCTCCTTTATGGAGAACTGCGTTATTTTTATTGTCTATTGCAAAAAAAAAAACAAAAAAAACTATATATATATACATATATATTTATGGGTGTATCGAGACTAGATGGTCATTATGAATAACTAAGGTGCACTAAAACTGGGTGAGCAGGCAAGGCATGTCACCCAGGTTGTGTGACAATTATTTTATATATATGTATATATATATTCCATCCACCATCCCTCCTTTATGGAGAACTGCGTTATTTTTATTGTCTATTGCAAAAAAAAAAACAAAAAAAACTATATATATATATACATATATATATATGGGTGTATCGAGACTAGATGGTCATTATGCATAACTAAAGTGCACTAAAATTGGGTGAGCAGGAAAGGCATGTCACCCCAGTTGTGTGACAATTATTTTATATATATGTATATATATATATATATTCCCTCCACCACCCCTCCTCTACGGAGGACTGCTTTATTTTTATTTCCATTGCAAAAATAAAAAATTTTAAAACACAAAAAAAAAAACGACGAAAATAATAATAATAAAAATAATTTTGAATGTGTATTCAAATAAGTTTGAATGTGTGTGAACTATATATAAATATATATATACACATGCATATACAGAAATATATACACACACACACATATATATATATATACACACACACACAGACACACACTCACATAAACACATACACACACTGTGTACAGTCTTATGCAAAGGTTTGGCACCCCTTGACAAATAACATCTTTTCAATTACAAAAGCAACAATATCAGTTAATACAGTCTCTTTAGGAACTGGGGGAAAAATACACAATATTTTCAGCAAACATTGATGAATAGTTACTTTTTATGCCATAAATTGAACAAAATTACAAAATAAAAACATTATTATGGCACTCTGCAAAAGTTTGGGCACCCTACGTAATCAGTACTTAGTAACACCTCCTCTGCCAGATATCACAGCTTACAAGCGCTTCTTATAGCCAGCTGAAAGGCTTTCAGTTCTTGTACTTGGGATTTTCTCACATTCTTCCTTGCAAAAGGCTTCTAGTTCTGTAATATTCTAATATATCAAGGGCTGTATTGTCAAATAGGAGATCGGCAGCATTCTCCCACCTGAGAAAACTGTACTACAATGCCCTTGATAGTGTGTAGAAACACACTCGTCAGCTCTAGTCCTCCTGTAACAACGCAAAAGGACTGGCAACCCTCAGGTATTTATGCGTGCGATTGTATGATAAATTCACCCTGACAGTCTCACACTTCTCTTGGTACCAACAGGTCTCATGGAATATATAAAAAGCAACTGCAACAATTATACTCGGCACTAAACATCGAGGCACGGAAATGCAGCAGAGCTTGTGTATTTCTCAGGATGCATTCTAGTAAAATGCCCGGAAAATGAGCTAAAGACATATTTCAAGGGGCACTATATAAAACCGATGGAAATTTTACTGATTAAATAAAAGGAAAAGCATCGTTTGAAAAATCACAAATGTTTCTAAGATTCAATGCATCGCTTTTTGACCACATCATAGCGATGAACACATCATTGTTCCTGACAATGTCCTAATACAGAAATAAAACTTTATGTTGGTAAACTCAAAAAGCCTTCAGCTGTCACACTGGCTAACGATCTCAAACGATTATAAAGCAGCATTTTGAAAAGCGCTGTTTTAAAATAACAGATACAACACTTACCTTGTCTTCTGGCCAAATGCTTTTCACGGCTTGGCACTCCAACGGTGCTGAAACGAAATTTGTATTTCCTCCTACCTTGTTGGCCCTTCAGTTCTTCTTTTCTCCCTTTGGATGTTTTTTTCCTTCTTCTTTGGATATTGTTTTTTATTTTTGTTTGTTTTTTTTTACTTTGCATGTTTTTCCTTCTTCGGATATTATTTTTTTGGCTTATTTTTTTAGACGATGTTTTTTTCGTCTTCTTTAAAAATTGATTTTTTTCGTCTTCTTTAAATATTGTTTTTTTTTTCATCCTTTTGATGTTGTTTTACGGAACAAGAGCCGTACAGTGCTACTCTATCAGGAGGTAGCGCCAACTGAACGCCTTGAAGCAGTACCCAGCTCTTTTATAGGGAGCGTCAACCCGAAGTCAAGTTCTAGAACGTTGCACTCACTTTTCATTGGTTTCCCAGCTATGCTGTCAGAATAATGTTTGCTGATTGGTCGAAAATTTTAAAACGTACCCGAGTACTGTAAAAAAAACTCAAGATCTTGCTACCCTATCTTGCACCCATAAGGTGATTTTTTTTATACGTTATATGCAGCTATTTGTAGCAGGCCGTAATTAGACTAATCCACCCTTTGTCAATAAAGCCAACAAGAGAACAGGTTGCCCAAAGTTTGCTCAGGTACACGCCACAGCACAACCTTAAAAACACATCCAGCACAAATCACACTAGTGAATGACACAGCAAATCACAGCAATAAAAAAGACCCCTATGGGCAATCCAGCACCCAGACTACAGGTGCCAAAAGGCCCAGCCTGCCTAATAATGAACCCAAAATATACATACAACAAAGAAAAAGACACAAACAAAAAAGAAAATAAAACTAGCCAGCTGCTCCCACTAAACCCCGCTCCCGAGGCCACTAAGCCGGCTGGCTTGATAATACACGATACAACCTCAGATAAAACATATTAAAGCAACACCAGGGAGGTTTACAACCTGATCCTTAAAATTATCGACCCGTAATTCCACCTTGAAAACCCCTAAAGAACAGTAGTTTACCCCATGACTCACTGCCCCATTCAAACAAAAAAAAAACAGGTTTTTGGGGTAACCTTTAGGTCAGCTCTTCAAAACCAGGTATGAGGACTCTTCAGCTAATCAGTCCTCTAATTAGAAATCTAATTAGGGAGTTGCAGCGAAAACCTGCATACACACCGGCCCTTTGCGGATAAGATTGTTCACCCCTGAAACAAGCAAACAGAAAGGCTGCTACACTGCAAATTCAATATGCCCGCCGATGCTCCACCAAATCTATCAGGACCCTGCCTGTCTTTCCCGTGCCTGCTCCTTTGCCAATATGCCCTACCATCGGAACATGCACAGCCATCTCGCCCCGGCTATGCCTCCAGTCCGAACTGCAGTTCCTATACCTGCCTATAATTGCCTGGCTACAATCCATCCCCCAAAATGAAATTGATGACCCAACGATCACAGCTAAGAATTCTATCCCCAAACCACTGGTCTTCCTCCCCAACCGAACGATCATTCACTGACCGTGGTAACTTATAAGGGTTGGTATGATGACCAGTGGTGGACCTCACCGAACGTTTAACTGGTCTCTACACCTCGGGGGGGACATAACCTCCTCCATTATACGAGGCCTACTTGTGGATGCTCTATTGCGACCCCTCCCACCAGCCCTGTCCCCGTAAAATCACAGAGTCCTCATCCGATTCCATTTCTGTTGCCCCTGTGGGCAACCCAGACTCAGGAGACATTACCAGAACATCTTCCCCTGACATAACAACCCCCTGTGGTACTGGACGCAACTCTGTTCGGTGAACTTGACGGACAACCCCGTCCCCCTCCATTGGAGTTGCAGAGTAAACTGCACCCTGATCTTGGGGACACCGAACTACCATATACAAACAGGCATCCCAATGATCCTGTATTTTACCTCGAACATGGTTCCGCAAACACACCAGCTGACCTTCATCAAACCCCTAATCATTAACCAACTCATTGTGTTTCCGATTTCGTGGTGTGGCTTGTTCCTCCAACTAAGCCTTCACATACTCTTGAAGCACCTGCAAACTTTCCTGATGGTTTTGTACCCATTCCTCCAAAGGTCCACCATACTGACTGATCCCGGCAGGAGCCTGAAGATAGTGTATCGGTAATCGAGGCTCACAGCCAGACCTTAAATAAAAAGGCATCATCCAGTCATTTGGTGGGGTGTAGTATTGTAAGCTTCTCTGCTGGAGGAAGTGTGTGAAGCAAATTGTGCAAAAAAAATATTAAAGCAACACCAGGGAGGTTTACATCTAGATCCTTAAAATGATCGACCTGCAATTCCACCTTGAAAATCCAATTACCATATAAAGGATACAAGATGTAAAGATGACAAATGACATGGCACACATTTGTTGTTTAGACTGTTGTGTCAGGTTAATTGAAAGCTGAAGGATCTTAGTGTTTACTAGTCTAAGTAACAGAATGTCTAAACACTGTGCTTGCCTTTATGGGTTTTTAAGCAGAACATATAGGTATAGAAACATATTAACATTACGTTTCACGATTCACTGACTGGAGAATAGGAGAATATACACATCAATATTACTACTTAAGTTAACTAACCCTAATCCCAACCCCTATTGGCACGGAGCCCGCCAGGGTTCAGGTGAGATATAAATCTGTAATCTGTATCAATGGTTTTGCTATCCATACCCACCCTATTAATGTTAGCTTCCCAGGGTTTCTTGTTAGACAAGCTCTGTGTCTCTCTATACCCCCATTTACTGCACGACTGATTGTCCATTTATAAAGAATCAAATAGGGTGAAGATGGTTTTAGTTTACAATTACTCTGGAAGGTGACCAGATTAAAAAAAACTAAATACCATGCCTACGTGTATGTAATCTCCATCACAGTCCCCATTTTCCCCATAATCCTCGTTTTGATAGTGCCAATTTGTGTAATGTGAGTTTTTTTTTTTTTAAAAAAACTGTTATAGAAGAACATACTGGATGCCACATGTGTACAATTACCCCTTTCTAATTAGTGGGGTCCGTTGTGTCAGCTACAGCCTTTACTAACATACACATAAGTATACAGTCTTACAGCACTTTTGTTTTCCTTTTGTATTTAATGGTTTTCCATTTAGGGGGCAGCATGGTGGTGCAGTGGTTAGCACTGTTGCCTCACACCTCTAGGGCCCGGGTTCGAGTCTCCACCTGGGTCACATGTGTGTGGAGTTTGCATGTTCTACCCATGTCATCGTGGGGTTTCCTCCGGGTACTCTGGTTTCCCCCACAGTCCAAAAACATGCTGAGGCTAATTGGAGTTGCTAAATTGCCCATAGGAGTGTATGCGTGAGTGAATAGTGTGTGAGTGTGCCCTGCGATGGGCTGGCCCGCCATCCTGAGTTGTTCCCTGTCTCGTGCCCATTGCTTCCGGGATAGGCTCCAGACCCCCCGCGATCCAGTAGGATAAGCGGTTTGGAAAATGGATGGATGGATGGACAGTTTTCCTTTTGAGGAATTAGCAAAAAACTGCAGTGCATGATGGGTAGGATCTAAAGGCTGCCTAACGCCCTTAATTTGTTTGCAATTTCGCCAGGTAGGCTACCTTCTTTAAACTGCGTTTTGCTAGACTACACATTTCGAGATGTTTTATTGTAGTCTTGGTAAATATATATATATAGTTTAGCCTAACCCAGCCACTTAAGGGAGCAAGCCAGCTCAGGTAGGTGCCAGTCCCAAGCCCGGATTAATGGAGAGGGTTGGCGTCAAGAAATAAAGAGAAATAAAGACAACTAATACTCCTAGTTTGCGAGATCTGACTGCAATGGCAGCACTGCTACAAGGGTGTGGATAAATCTATACAAATATCACCTGCATGCACATTACTTCTTTTACAATAACCAACTCCTGATCCATACTGTTAGTCGTGAAAAAAAAAACTATCGTGTACATAGAGGCCCTGTGTAAAAAGATAACTGCCAAGGAAAAGATCAAAAACATTTATTTCAAGGATACAAAGTTTTTATGGTCATGTACAGTGTACAGTGCAATTCTTATTTGATTAACTTGAATGTCTCCACAGACTAGACGATTAAACAAATAAAGCAGCGCAACATTACAATAACTAATAACAAATAAACAAAGCTCACGAGTACTATTACAGTATTTATATCATTTATTTAAACTTAATTTTACCAGGTAAATTAACTACAAAGCAGTTACCACTGCTTTACCTGCTTCTCGGGAGAAATAGCAGATATACGTCATGTATGTGACTAAATTCTTAAGCCAATAAGGGCAAAGTTGTGTCGTAATGGAGGCGGATCCAGTTTGTGCAGCCGGTTAAAGACACTACGGGCATGTAAATGGAGAACGAAATTATAGTTATACCGAATCTCCTACACACAATACCAAGGTTACCAACTTTGGTCAGCTGACCGGAGTGAGACGTTCAATTCCCGTAAGATTTCTTTGCGCCAGCCTGAGAGTCTGAAAACACGTCACACCAGATGCATGAGAGATGGAAACCTGGGATATTCAGTCGAATCAGATCAAATATGATGCTAAGTTAGTACTAAGTTAAAATATGTTCCGGACTTGTAACATGCACCCATGATTTGGAACAGTCAGCAGGCTGTCTCTGGCCACGCCCCCCTACACTCGGTCCGGCCCCTGGCTTTTCCTGAATTCTGATTCCTTTAGATAAACATTGACTTCATTGATATTGTTATTGATTTATCGACAGACCATCATACTTTTTAGACAAGGAGAAATTCTCTCCTTGCCTGCCCCCTCTTACTGTCCATGATACACAAGCACATATGTAGAAAAACGTCAGCTTGGAAGCCAAGGCTGGACTTAACCTACTCTATTCTGGTATTCTGTTCTCCCAAGTAAGGCGTGGGTTCGAATCCAACTTCCGACAAAAGTTCTTCAATCGCTACAGCACAATTTGAGCCACTGATCGGCTTTAATTGCTTTGTTTTATTTTTGCGTTTCAGGCAAAACTACATAACACTTAAAGACACTACGGGCATGTAAATGGAGAACGAAATTATAGTTATAGCGAATCTCCTACACACAATACCAAGGTTACCAACTTTGGTCAGCTGGCCGGAGTGAGACGTTCAATTCCCGTAAGATTTCTTTGCGCCAGCCTGAGAGTCTGAAAACACGTCACACCAGATGCATGAGAGATGGAAACCTGGGATATTCAGTCGAATTACATTTTAAGACAGGAAATATAAAATAATATAAATTATATAAAATATAATATAAATATAAATATATAAAATATATAAAATACATTTTTGGCCACAACCGGGATTCGAACTCCGGTCTCCCGTGTGAAAGGCGGCGATCTTACCACTACACTATCCAGCAACTATATAATATAATATATATATATATATATATATTTATTATTATAAGGGAGATTTACGGGAAAATACTAATACGGGAGGACGGCGGGAAAGAGAAGTAAAATACGGTAGTTTCCCGGCCAAAACGGGAGACTTGACAGCTATGGTCAGCAGGCTGTCTCTGGCCACGCCCCCTACAGTCGGTCCGGCCCCTGGCTTTTCCAGCGTGTTCGCGAAAACGACTTCATTTATTTTCTTATTGATTTATCGACAGACCATCATACTTTTTAGACGTTATAATAACAACACTCTATTGATCCCCAAAGAGAGAAATTCTCTCCTTGCCTGCCCCCTCTTACTGTCCATGATACACAAGCACATATGTAGAAAAACGTCAGCTTGGAAGCCAAGGCTGGACTTAACCTACTCTATTCTGGTATTCTGTTCTCCCAAGTAAGGCGTGGGTTCGAATCCAACTTCCGACAAAAGTTCTTCAATCGCTACAGCACAATTTGAGCCACTGATCGGCTTTAATTGCTTTGTTTTATTTTTGCGTTTCAGGCAAAACTACATAACACTTAAAGACACTACGGGCATGTAAATGGAGAACGAAATTATAGTTATAGCGAATCTCCTACACACAATACCAAGGTTACCAACTTTGGTCAGCTGGCCGGAGTGAGACGTTCAATTCCCGTAAGATTTCTTTGCGCCAGCCTGAGAGTCTGAAAACACGTCACACCAGATGCATGAGAGATGGAAACCTGGGATATTCAGTCGAATCAGATCAAATATGATGCTAAGTTAGTACTAAGTTAAAATATGTTCCGCACTTGTAACATGCACCCATGATTTGGAACAGTCAGCAGGCTGTCTCTGGCCACGCCCCCTACACTCGGTCCGGCCCCTGGCTTTTCCTGAATTCTGATTTCTTTAGATAAACATTGACTTCATTGATATTGTTATTGATTTATCGACAGACCATCATACTTTTTAGACGTTATAATAACAACACTCTATTGATCCCCAAAGAGAGAAATTCTCTCCTTGCCTGCCCCCTCTTACTGTCCATGATACACAAGCACATATGTAGAAAAACGTCAGCTTGGAAGCCAAGGCTGGACTTAACCTACTCCTTAGGGTTCAACTGGAAACTGCCCCATGGCCGAGCGGTCTCAACCCTCCTGCGCAGCGAAAATGGCCTTTCAAAGTAAGGGGTATTCTGTTCTCCCAAGTAAGGCGTGGGTTCGAATCCAACTTCCGACAAAAGTTCTTCAATCGCTACAGCACAATTTGAGCCACTGATCGGCTTTAATTGCTTTGTTTTATTTTTGCGTTTCAGGCAAAACTACATAACACTTAAAGACACTACGGGCATGTAAATGGAGAACGAAATTATAGTTATAGCGAATCTCCTACACACAATACCAAGGTTACCAACTTTGGTCAGCTGGCCGGAGTGAGACGTTCAATTCCCGTAAGATTTCTTTGCGCCAGCCTGAGAGTCTGAAAACACGTCACACCAGATGCATGAGAGATGGAAACCTGGGATATTCAGTCGAATTACATTTTAAGACAGGAAATATAAAATAATATAAATTATATAAAATATAATATAAATATAAATATATAAAATATATAAAATATATAAAATATATTTTTGGCCACAACCGGGATTCGAACTCCGGTCTCCCGTGTGAAAGGCGGCGATCTTACCACTACACTATCCAGCAACTATATAATATAATATATATATATATATATATATTTATTATTATAAGGGAGATTTACGGGAAAATACTAATACGGGAGGACGGCGGGAAAGAGAAGTAAAATACGGTAGTTTCCCGGCCAAAACGGGAGACTTGACAGCTATGGTCAGCAGGCTGTCTCTGGCCACGCCCCCTACAGTCGGTCCGGCCCCTGGCTTTTCCAGCGTGTTCGCGAAAACGACTTCATTTATTTTCTTATTGATTTATCGACAGACCATCATACTTTTTAGACGTTATAATAACAACACTCTATTGATCCCCAAAGAGAGAAATTCTCTCCTTGCCTGCCCCCTCTTACTGTCCATGATACACAAGCACATATGTAGAAAAACGTCAGCTTGGAAGCCAAGGCTGGACTTAACCTACTCTATTCTGGTATTCTGTTCTCCCAAGTAAGGCGTGGGTTCGAATCCAACTTCCGACAAAAGTTCTTCAATCGCTACAGCACAATTTGAGCCACTGATCGGCTTTAATTGCTTTGTTTTATTTTTGCGTTTCAGGCAAAACTACATAACACTTAAAGACACTACGGGCATGTAAATGGAGAACGAAATTATAGTTATAGCGAATCTCCTACACACAATACCAAGGTTACCAACTTTGGTCAGCTGGCCGGAGTGAGACGTTCAATTCCCGTAAGATTTCTTTGCGCCAGCCTGAGAGTCTGAAAACACGTCACACCAGATGCATGAGAGATGGAAACCTGGGATATTCAGTCGAATCAGATCAAATATGATGCTAAGTTAGTACTAAGTTAAAATATGTTCCGCACTTGTAACATGCACCCATGATTTGGAACAGTCAGCAGGCTGTCTCTGGCCACGCCCCCTACACTCGGTCCGGCCCCTGGCTTTTCCTGAATTCTGATTTCTTTAGATAAACATTGACTTCATTGATATTGTTATTGATTTATCGACAGACCATCATACTTTTTAGACGTTATAATAACAACACTCTATTGATCCCCAAAGAGAGAAATTCTCTCCTTGCCTGCCCCCTCTTACTGTCCATGATACACAAGCACATATGTAGAAAAACGTCAGCTTGGAAGCCAAGGCTGGACTTAACCTACTCCTTAGGGTTCAACTGGAAACTGCCCCATGGCCGAGCGGTCTCAACCCTCCTGCGCAGCGAAAATGGCCTTTCAAAGTAAGGGGTATTCTGTTCTCCCAAGTAAGGCGTGGGTTCGAATCCAACTTCCGACAAAAGTTCTTCAATCGCTACAGCACAATTTGAGCCACTGATCGGCTTTAATTGCTTTGTTTTATTTTTGCGTTTCAGGCAAAACTACATAACACTTAAAGACACTACGGGCATGTAAATGGAGAACGAAATTATAGTTATAGCGAATCTCCTACACACAATACCAAGGTTACCAACTTTGGTCAGCTGGCCGGAGTGAGACGTTCAATTCCCGTAAGATTTCTTTGCGCCAGCCTGAGAGTCTGAAAACACGTCACACCAGATGCATGAGAGATGGAAACCTGGGATATTCAGTCGAATCAGATCAAATATGATGCTAAGTTAGTACTAAGTTAAAATATGTTCCGCACTTGTAACATGCACCCATGATTTGGAACAGCAGCATACCTGTCAAGGTTTGGATTTGAAAATAAAGGAAATTTTCCGGCACCCGCCGTGAGCCATCCCACCACCGCAACCAGGCTCCAGTATCCCTTACATTTTAAGACAGGAAATATAAAATAATATAAATTATATAAAATATAATATAAATATAAATATATAAAATATATAAAATATATTTTTGGCCACAACCGGGATTCGAACCCCGGTCTCCCGTGTGAAAGGCGGCGATCTTACCACTACACTATCCAGCAACTATATAATATAAGGGAGATTTACGGGAAAATACTAATACGGGAGGACGGCGGGAAAGAGAAGTAAGATACGGTAGTTTCCCGGCCAAAACGGGAGACTTGACAGCCTGAGATGGTCAGCAGGCTGTCTCTGGCCACGCCCCCTACACCCTGGCTTTTCCAGCGTGTTCGCGAAAACGACTTCATTATTTATCTGATTGATTTATCGACAGACCATCATACTTTTTAGACGTTATAATTGATCCCCCTCTTACTGTCCATGATACACAATGACGAGACACATGTTCACTAATGACGAGAACTATTCTATTTTTCATGCCGGGTCCTTCAAATCTTACATTTACAAATTCTTGTTCTCTGCTTTCTCGTTCCCGTAGATATATATTATTATTTTTGGTCGGAGGGTCCAGGTTTCCAGCTTAGCTTATTTCTTATTTCTCAGGTATTCAGATATATATATATGGGGCTTGGTACCCAATCTCGGAATGTGGGGATGATGATATCTCCCCCCTGACCTGTCGTCCTGGCTCCCCCTTGTCGTAGCAATCGTGTTGTACCTCATCAATCTCTAGTTGTGATAGCAGTTGTTTCTGGCCACAACCGGGATTCGAACCCCGGTCTCCCGTGTGAAAGGCGGCGATCTTACCACTACACTATCCAGCAACTATATAATATAATATATATATATATATATATATATTATTATAAGGGAGATTTACGGGAAAATACTAATACGGGAGGACGGCGGGAAAGAGAAGTAAAATACGGTAGTTTCCCGGCCAAAACGGGAGACTTGACAGCTATGGTCAGCAGGCTGTCTCTGGCCACGCCCCCTACAGTCGGTCCGGCCCCTGGCTTTTCCAGCGTGTTCGCGAAAACGACTTCATTTATTTTCTTATTGATTTATCGACAGACCATCATACTTTTTAGACGTTATAATAACAACACTCTATTGATCCCCAAAGAGAGAAATTCTCTCCTTGCCTGCCCCCTCTTACTGTCCATGATACACAAGCACATATGTAGAAAAACGTCAGCTTGGAAGCCAAGGCTGGACTTAACCTACTCTATTCTGGTATTCTGTTCTCCCAAGTAAGGCGTGGGTTCGAATCCAACTTCCGACAAAAGTTCTTCAATCGCTACAGCACAATTTGAGCCACTGATCGGCTTTAATTGCTTTGCCTTGTGCCTTGTGATTATTAACCAATTTTTATGCTGAATGGTCGGCTCAAACTCAATTGCGAAACACCGTGAGTCTGTTAATGTGTGACTTAAATGGAACTCATTAATAACCAGTATCACGTAATAACCTGGGTTAGAATAGAAGGCTTGTCCAACGAGCTGCGTCACCAGGTAATGTAAACGATCGGTAGCGAAGCTCCCCTCACGGCCAATGAGAGAGAGTCTCGCGATATTTCAGGCGAATTTGAGGTTTCAGAGCGTAGATCGCACAGGCAGGGATTCTTGTGAGCACTCAATGAACGGAGGCTGAAGTTGTGTAAAAGACATGCATTTATTCCTATAACTAACATAAGACAGACATTACACCTAACAAACAATAAACACGAAATAACGGAGTGGACACAAACAATGTAATCATGAAAATGCAATGACCAGATTTAAAATGAGTAACCTTAAAAGGGAAAATACTGTTCTGCAAAGCAAGCAATTTGTGGAAATACTGTCCTAAAGTAATATAGCAGGTGAATAGGAGTTTAGGTTGTTATAAATGAAAGGAAGTTTGTTTACTTGGTTGCAGAGTGGGGGGGGGGGGGGTCTTGGCAGTTGGTTGCGGAGGCTGATGAGCTGATGGGTGATGGCACTCAGGGAGGCGCGGTGTTTGCAGCGGTTGTTGGAGTGGAGCCCCTCTGATTCCCTCTCCTGGTGAAGCTTGGGCTTGGTTGCAGTTCTCTGTCCAGCTGGGTCTTCACTGATAGGCTTCAGGAGGGCTTCTTGTGGGCTTCTCTTCTCTTGGGCTGATGTTCTCTGCCTCTCTTCGTGCTGATGGTCTTTTGTTTTCTCCTCCCTTCTGTTTCTCCTCTCCTGGCTTTGTTCTGAGGTGCCAGGTTTTATAGTGTAAAGTTCGTGAATAGGAGTGACCAGGAATTCGACTCCTGGACCAATGGCTGACCATCCATTTGGCGGGCTTTCGGAAGGGGGTCTGTATCAGTCCTTTTGAGATTTATGACCAGAGTGATTTCCCTTGTATTGATGATTTTCGTTAGGCTGGTGTAACTTTTGATATATTCACTTTCGTGGTAACCACTGACCAGATTTGGAAACTGGAGTGATTTTCCATCGGTTTGATACCAAACATGCCATAGCAGCCTAGCGGTTCACACCTCATACCATCTGTAATGATTAATTAATGATTACTTATATTATGTCGTTATGTTATATTACTCACACCTTATTTTATGCCTCACAATCTATATAATTGTAAATATACTGTGTAGCTGCTGGCGCGTTCCAAACTAAATCTCATTGTACTTACAATGTCAATAAAAACATCCATCCATCCATCTAGGCAGGCCAGTGTCGCCTCCATCCTTCCTGAAGTCAGTGATTCCTTTGTCTTTGTGCTGTTTAGTGCCAAATTGTTTGCTGAACTCCAACCTATCAGTTTCTGGACCTCATCTCTGTAAGCTGACTCATAAGAACCAAAGAGATTTACAAATGAGAGGAGGCCATTCGGCCCATCAAGCTCCTTTGAGGAGAACTTAGCTAATAGCTCAAAAATCTTATCTAGCTCTGATTTAAAAGAACCCAGGGTTTTAGCTTGTGTTACAATAACAGGAAGACTATTCCATACTCTAACTACACGCTGTGTACAGAAATGCTTCATCAAATTCGTTTTAAAATGTTCTCCACCTAATTTCCACTTATGGCCACGAGTTCTGGTATTTAAACTAACATTGAAATAGCCATTTGGCTGAACAGCATCCAGACCTGTTAGAATCTTAAACACCTGGATTATGTCCCCCCTTAGTCTCCTTTGCTCGAGGCTAAACAGATTCAGCTCAGCTAACCTCTCCTCATTAGACATTCCTCTAAGACCAGGAATCATTCTCGTTGCCCTACGTTGCACCTTTTCCAAGGCAGCAATGTCCTTCTTAAGGTATGGTAACCAAACCCGCACACAATATTCTAGGTGGGGTCTTACCAAGGAATTATATTATCGTAGCATCACTTGCCTTGTCTTAAACTCCACACACCTAGAGATGCAATGTGCCTTCTCGCGTGGTGTTCCTGCAGAGGGAGTCTGTGAGTGCTGGAGATTGGGGGAGGGGGCAGTGTGGCTATGTCTGCTCTGTGTTCCTCCAGACGAGCAAAGAAGCTGTTTAGCTCCTTTGCTAAAAGGGCGTTGCTGTTAACAGTGACGGTGTTGTTGCCTTTGAAGTTTGTAATGTGTCGTATTCCCTGCCACACCCACTGTGGGTTGTTGTATGTGAAGTAGACCTCTATTTTCTGTTTCTCTGCCTGCCTGGCAACCTTGATGCCCCTATTCAGGTTAGCTCTGGCTGCACTCTGTGTTCTTGACTGCGCTGTCTTGTCCTGTAGTATTGTATTGTTGCTCTTGTGTTTATCTTGCACTTTCTCCCTCTGTTTGTGCTCCTTTCACTCTGTATAGTTCTATCTTGCCCGCACTTGTGTCATCTTGTGTTGTTTCTGTTTTTCTTCTTTGTGTTGCACCGTGGTCCAGGAGGAACAATGTTTCCTTTCACTGTGTACTGTGTATATTGCTGAAATAACAATAAACCCACTTGACCACCTGCCTCAATTCATCCTGAAGAGTTTTCCAATGTTGTTCAAAGGTCTGTTTGTTTCGAGTGAAGGACACGCCCCTGGACGTGCTGGATAAGGGGACCACAGATCAGTGTCCTCAGTCCTGCTTCTCCCTTCAAAGCTGAGAGGAAGATGACCCGCCTGCTGCTTCTGGTTTTGGCTTATGGAGCTCTGCTTATCTCCACAGAGGCCCAGCAAGATTACCACAGTCTCCCTGCACTCACAAGACGGCCATTAAACTCGCAGTCGAAAATGCTCATCAAGGAACCCGTCAGCACATGAATTTCTATAACATCCAGGGCCGTCCGAAGGTAACTGCTGAGAAAGTGTTTACAAAAGTGTGAAACTTTCATCATCTGCAAGCTGAACTAATGAGTATCACATTGATTTTGATGTTTTAATTTCAATGCATATGATGCTTAATGTCTCTTCACAATGAAAGTGATGGTTGTATATCTCAGCCCTGGTCAATTTTACCTTCTCACAGTTTCTCTCTGAATCTGCTGCAGTCAAGTCTGTGACAGTTTGCCATTTTTTGGGTGATTATTGTTTGTTATATTGCCTTTAAAACAGTTGTAGGCAATTTTGTATATAACGTGTTTATGTGATTTAGATCAGCAGTGAATACATTGACATTGAGATTCTCTTGAGAGCAACAAAATGTCCAAAGTCAACTGCAACAGACCATCGGGCTGACTGTATTTTCATGGACAAGAGGGTAAGTAAAGAGTCACTGTGACTGTGAGCATTGGACATATCAGTTAGCAAATTAATTTAGGTTCATGTTAACTTTTTTGATGCCCTGCGGGGGAAAGTTAGCCAACAATAAAGTAACAAATACATAGGTGGCCTCAAAGAGCCAGTTCCTTCACCTTATTCTCAAATTTTAGTAGGTTTACAGGCTTAAAGGCTGGATTACCAGGCAGAAGCAAATGCTAATCATCTGAGGGGTGACCTGTAGATTATGCTTCGAGCTATGAACCCTAGCTGGCCTTATTTAAAGACCTGTGGGCTGTACTACAAAGCGGGTTTTACATACCCAGAGTTAACTCAATCGAGCCAGGTTAACTAAAACTCATTGTTGAAATCAGCCTTAAATGGCAGTGTGGTGTTTTGTGGTGAAAGGGCAGGACTTAACTCTTGTTTTAATTAGAAAGCCAGTAATTAAACCTGGTCAGAGCAGGGTAGATGTGCAGTGTGAATTACCCTTTAAATTTACCTCTTTAAATAGTGAACTACAGGACCACTTAGCTTGATCGGAGGACAGTATTTTAATACAGAGCAGTGTTCAGTTAAACGGGATTTGTTGTTCATACTTTTAGATGAACTTGCTTTGTATAATATAGCCTTATGGTGACCCTGCTTTGGAAGCTCTTTCCTCTAAAATTGTTCTGTGTCATTAAACCCTGCACTCCAGCAGCTCTGCCTTAAATCATTAGATATATCTTTACTACACCTTCTCTCACTGTATTTATTGCCCACCACTCTTTAAATACTGTTTTTGTGTGTCTGTGTGTTTTTGCAGCCATTCATTAACTGTAGAGTTTGCAGCAGACGGTCTGGTAATGATCTTACACATCCATCAAATGACTGTGTACCAAACAAGAAAGTGGATGAAGTAAGTGTAGAGAGTCTTAGCATTATGGAAATGTAACAGGTGTGTGAATTGTGTCTAAACATGTGGTTAAACTTTGATTGTGTTTGTACATGCAAAAATTTGATCAGAGTACTGTTTATTAATGACAATGTTACTTTTAATCTGAACAACAGTGGCAGCACCAAGGAAAAGCTTGGGGGGGGGGGGCTCTAGCTCCTCCTCCAATGACCATAGTACCCCCACAGCACCCCCAAAATATTGGTTTCATTTTTTCTTTAACTATCTGTAAAATCTGTATATTGTGTAAGACATTTTTGCGGTTTTTACAGCATACTTGTAGTGTATTTTTTCTTCAAAGTACACATAGAGGCTCTGTGAGCTAGACGTTAGAATTTCATATTTTATCCTATTTTATCCATGCTGTAGCTTATCGTGCTGTGTGCTTCTATACACCATCTACATAAGCTGAAAAGCTAAAGCACCCGGTCTAAATAATCTCACTCCCCTATAGCACCTGTAGCATTAAGTCACTGGCGCTGCCACTGCTGAATAAACGACTCCAATCTGACTAAACCGCTTAACTTTTCCTCCCCATGTTACATTTCAGGACAAACGACGTAATATGTGTCCTTCTGATAAACCTCTTCTCAGACCTAAAACTGCCTTGGCTTCCAAGGACACTAAAGAAGCTGAAGGAGACCGTCTGGCTGTTTCTGATGGCTGATGGTCCTGCAATGTGGACCAGAGGAGGAAACTGGGAGGGAAAATGCTTTGCTTTATATCATGCCCACCCAAAGCCCCCAGTGAGTAAGCCATAGGCGCCGATAGCATGGAAAAACTCCCAAGAAGGAAGAAACCTTGGGAGGGACCAAACTCAAAGGGGGAGCCCATCCTCCTGGGGCCGGCAAAGTGTAGGTGCAGGATCACAAAAAAACTTGACGAGAGAAACGAGAGAATTCGACTGTCCCTCACAAAAACTGTAAAGTTTTAGTGGCTAAATTGCTTTTTCTATGCCTTTTCAAACAGGAGGAGATTTGTTTGGCTATACGTAGAAATTTTCTATACAATTTAGACAGCACAGAATCATTAACCTACTTTAATGCATTTATTAATACAACCACATATTTCACACATTTTGACATCAGTCATGCAGTGAAGATACAGTCTCTTTATTTCTTGACGCCAACCCTCCCCATTAATCCGGGCTTGGGACCGACACCTAGTTGAGCTGGCTTTCTCCCTTAAGTGGCTGGGTTAGGCTAAACTATGTACATATTTATGAAGACTACTATAAATTTATAAAGACCTCCCTAAATATGTAGTCTAACAAAACGCAGTTTAAAGAAGGTAGCCTACCTGGTAAACAAAGAAATTAAAAGGCCCACAGCATATAATCGGGCTATATCCAAGCAGTTTTTAAGAACGTAACCTACATGGCGAAATTGAATTACTTTCTGGACCAACAAACGCAACCAGACATGAACATTATGCACCTTCCTAGTCTTGATGTATGTCGTCATACAGATGAGGACGTTAAGGCAGCCTTTAGGTCCGACCCATCATGCACTGCAGTTTTTTGCAAATTCCTCAGATGGAAAACCATTAAATACCTCTTCTATTACCTTATATTACCTTATATTCATGTAATAAATATACAAATATCAATTAGTTGGAAATCAGCCAGACAGACGTAATTACTACAAATGGTTTCCACTGTATTTGTGACTCTGAGTGCCGCAGGCTTGGATGCAGTGCCGCACCATTTTGTAAGGCATGCACTGGCCAATCATGTAGCACTTCTCTCATAAATATTAATGAGACATCACCTACCACCCTGCAAAAAAGAAATTTGCCGCTCGTCCCCCTGCACATGAACCAACATGGCTGTGTCAACCAGCGGAGCTCCGGAGCCTCTGGAGAAACACGCGGCAAAAAAGGCTCGCATACGGTCTTCCAGAGTTTGGGAATACTTCAGTCATGACACCTTTTCTGCGCCTCTACTGTAGCTGGCGTTAATGACGCTGTTTCAGCCATTTTATATTTTCTGTTTACTTATTCTGTCATGTAAGACTGAGACAAATTATCGTTTACGACTATTCTTACACACTGTAGCCTGACTTGCTGACTTAAGTAAGCTTAACTATAAGCTACCTTTGCTAGTGTTTGTGAATAACATGTTTCTCTAGTTATGAAATTATTCCATGTTTTAGCATCTGTTTCAACATTAAAGTCAAATTGGTATATTGAAATATGTAAAAACTATTGAACTATTAGCTTAAGTCTAACATAGAAAATCCTACTGAATCTCTTAAGATTTTCCTTTTTTGTTAATGCACTAATGTTTAAGAAGTGTCTTAAATTGAATTTCAGATTTGTGTGTGGGTGGGAGTGGGTGAATTGTATTAAATTCATACATTCATTCTTTTGGCTCAGACATTACTGACCTAAAACAAATTGAGGCATTGGGTAAGTGCTTAAATTAGCTACTAAATGGCAAAAAATATTCTAAATATCACATTTTCCATTCTTCGGTATAATTTTAATGAATCACCTATGCTGCCAAACATTAACGCATAGATTGTCACAACACTCTATGTTTTAGTTCTTCTTTATGTGTATAGGACGGTGTGATGGTTCTGGTGGTGGGTGTGGCCGACGCTGCTCGCGATGTTTGGCTATGCTGCAGTCCCAGGGACCAAGTTGGAACACATTTCCACCTTCAAGCTTAGGTGGAAAAACGGCACCGAGACCCAGCAGCAGGACAACTTCTTGTCCAGACAACCAGCCCTGCTTCATCATTGAAGTAAGCCCTGTGAACAGGAGCGAGATGTACTTCTGCAGTGGATGTTATAGCGGAAAGAACATCCCCATCCTCACGTCTGCCGGAGTGCCCCCTCAAGTGGGTGTGTGACTTAACTCGATGGATGAATTGGACAGAATGTACTGTTACTAGAGGTCGACCGATATGGGTTTTTCAAGTCAAGGGTCAGGCGATGGCCGATATATGCTGCTGATTTTTTTTGGCCGATAATTGGACGTTTTCCCCTCTATTTGCATGGTAAAATATCACACTAATAATAACAAACGATACACAAAATTTCTCAATTTAGCATTTATTGAATACTCAACTTGGAAACAATAACACATTTATAAACAATAAAAATAGCAGCATCAGAATCTCTGTTAGTGCACAATATAGCAGCAAACTCCTCATGTTTGACGGAAGGAAATTTGTAAACAATACAAAAAGGAATAAGCATGTTATCTTTAGTTGTAATCCCACTTCCAGTCCCTGAGTCTTACTCACCACACTCATACTTCACAGCAAACAGACAGCAGTTAATTAACCAGAAGAGAAAAATGCAAAAACACAACAGAACTTGTAAATAATAACAAACTAATAGACAATAAAAATAGCAGCATCAGAATCTCTATTAGTGCCAAATATAGCAGCAAACTCCTCATGTCTGACGGAAGGAAAATTTGTAAATACACAAAGGAATGAGCACATCTTCAGTTTTAATCCCATTTCCAGTCCCTGAGTCTTCCTCATCCCACAAGCAGGCAAGGCATGTCACCCCGGTTGTGTGACACTTATTTTATATAATAAAATAAGTGCCCCCTGCGGCCCCAGAGCCCGAGCAGCCGTCTCCGCTGCCTGCAGCTACCGCGCCCACGTCCGAGGCGCTTTCCCTGCCTGCAGCTCCCGGGCAGGCGCCCCCTCTGCAGCCTGCAGCTCCAGTCCCTGGCCCCACTCCAGTCCCTTCTCCCCCTGTGACTCTGGTACCCTCACCCCGACGAGCCCGACCCCGGCCGCAGGTCCTTATGTCTGTGTCCCATAAGGGGAGAGGACACAGACGCACGGCTGGGGTCCCACCCGCCCAGCCCCCTGGCTCGCCCTCCCTCGCCGGCGCTAGGGCTTGGTCGGCACCTGCGGGTCCTGGCCCTCCGGGTCGGCTGTCGTCTGCTGGTCCCCCTCCGCGGCCTCGTCGCCCTGCCTCGGTCCCTCCTCCGGCGTCTTATCGGTTGCCTGCGGGCCCCCCGACGGCGGCTCCTCATTCGCCTGCTGGTCCTCCCGCTCTGGCGTGTCGGAGGACGTCGCCGTCTGCTGCGGCTCCCCCTCTCTCCTTGCCCTCGCCAGGGTCCCTTCCAGCTCCTTCGTCCCCTTCCCTGGTCTCCCCTCCGACTCCCTCCTTCGTCCCTGCGTCTGTCCCTCACCCCGTCTCCTCGGCCCCTCCGGCTCCGGCCTCCCGGCCGCCTGCAGCCCTTCCGGCTGCCTCCCGTCGCCCGCTGGGTCTCCCTCGGGCTCCTCTTGGTTCCCCCTCCTTCTCTCCCTGGCCTCCCGTCTTTGTCCCTCCTGCCTCTGCTCCCCCTCGCTTTGTTCCTCCTGTCTCTGTCCCTCCTCTCTTTGTCCCTCGTCCCTCTGGCTTCTGCTCCTCTTTCCCCGATGTTCCCTTCGTTCACTCCCGGTCCTTTTGTCCTGCCTGTTCCCTCCGTGTCCCCCTTTCTGATCTGTTTCTCTGCCTTTCCTGTCTTATGTCAAGTCTTGTCCTGGCTCCTTCCCCTGTGCCAGTTCTGTCTGTCCGTTCTGTTCCCTGTCCCTCAT
Source organism: Brienomyrus brachyistius (assembly GCF_023856365.1). Classification (NCBI taxonomy): domain Eukaryota; kingdom Metazoa; phylum Chordata; class Actinopteri; order Osteoglossiformes; family Mormyridae; genus Brienomyrus; species Brienomyrus brachyistius. The sequence goes on along the minus strand of NW_026042358.1, from coordinate 281,677 downwards.
TAATGAGGTTTTATATAGATATACATATATGCCCGGCTTGTCCGCTCCTCGTGTGTGCCACGCCCCCTGATTACCCACGTGTGCTTCCCTGATCGTCTCCTGCTTTGCCCGATTACTTTGATTAGTCATGACCTATTTTAAGTCCTGGTCTTACCTGTTTGCCCTGTCCGTCATTGTAGTTTGTCAATGCCTGCGTTCCGTCCTGCTCTACCCGCTCCGTTTCCCCGATTAAAGACCCGTTTTCACAAACACAAAAAAAACTATATGTATACATATACATACACTGAACAAAAATATAAACGCAACACTTTTGTTTTTGCTCCCATTTTTCATGAGATGGACTTAAAGATCTACAATTCATTCCAGATACACAATATTACCATTTCTCTCAAACATTTCTCACAAATCAGTCTAAATGTGTGATAGTGAGCACTTCTGCTTTGCTGAGATAATCCATCCCACCTCACAGGTGTGCCACATCAAGATGCTGATCTGACATCATGGGTAGTGCACAGGTGTACCTTATACTGCCCACAATAAAAGGCCACCCTGGAATGTGCAGTTTTGTCTCACAGCAAAATGCCACAGATGCCACAAGCATTGAGGGAGCGTGCAATTGGCATGCTGACAGCAGGAATGTCAACCAGATCTGTTGCTCGTGCATTGAATGTTCATTTCTCAACCATAAGCCGTCTCCAAAGGCGTTTCAGAGAATATGGCAGTACATCCAACCGGCCTCACAACCGCAGACCACGTGTAACCACACCAGCCCAGGACCTCCACATCCAGCAGGTTCACCTCCAAGATCGTCTGAGACCAGCCACTCAGACAGATGATGCACGGCCCCATGTTGCAAGGATCTGTACACAGTTCTTGGAAGCTGAAAATGTCCCAGTTCTTGCATGGCCAGCATACTCACCGGACATGTCACCCGTTGAGCATGTTTGGGATGTGCTTGACCGGCGTATACGACAGCGTGTACCAGTTCCCACTAATATCCAACAACTTCGCACAGCCATTGAAGAGGAGTGGACCAACATTCCACAGGCCACAATTGACAATCTGATAAACTCTATGCGAAGAAGATGTGTTGCATTGTATGAGGCAAATGGTGGTCACACCAGATACTGACCGGTTCTGAGTCCCCAGACCCCCAATAAAGCAAAAAACTGCACATTCCAGGGTGGCCTTTTATTGTGGGCAGTATAAGGTACACCTGTGCACTACCCATGATGTCAGATCAGCATCTTGATGTGGCACACCTGTGAGGTGGGATGGATTATCTCAGCAAAGCAGAAGTGCTCACTATCACACATTTAGACTGATTTGTGAGAAATGTTTGAGAGAAATGGTAATATTGTGTATCTGGAATGAATTGTAGGTCTTTAAGTCCATCTCATGAAAAATGGGAGCAGAAACAAGAGTGTTGCGTTTATATTTTTGTTCAGTATATATATTTATGGGTGTATCGAGACTAGATGGTCAGTATGGATAACTAAGGTGCACTAAAACTGGGTGAGCAGGCAAGGCATGTCACCCAGGTTGTGTGACAATTATTTTATATAAATGTATATATGTATATATATATTCCATCCACCATCCCTCCTTTACGGAGAACTGCGTTATTTTTATTGTCCATTACGAAAAAAATAAAAAAACTATATATATATATATATATATACATATATATTTATGGGTGTATCGAGACTAGATGGTCATTATGGATAACTAAGGTGCACTAAAACTGGGTGAGCAGGCAAGGCATGTCACCCAGGTTGTGTGACAATTATTTTATATAAATGTATATATATATATATATATATATTCCATCCACCATCCCTCCTTTACGGAGAACTGCGTTATTTTTCTTTTCTATTGCTAATAAAAAAACTATATATATGTACATATATATATATATATATATATATATATATATATATATATATATATATATATATATGGGTGTATCGAGACTAGATGGTCAGTATGGATAACTAAGGTGCACTAAAATTGGGTGAGCAGGCAAGGCATGTCACCCAGGTTGTGTGACAATTATTTTATATATATGCATATACATATTCCATCCACCATCCCTCCTTTATGGAGAACTGCGTTATTTTTATTGTCTATTGCAAAAAAAAAACAGAAAAACTATATATATATATATATATATATATATATATATACATATATATTCATGGGTGTATCGAGACTAGATGGTCATTCTGGATAACTAAAGTGCACTAAAATTGGGTGAGCAGGCAAGGCATGTCACCCAGGTTGTGTGACAATTATTTTATATATATGTATATATATATTCCATCCACCATCCCTCCTTTATGGAGAACTGCGCTATTTTTATTGTCTATTGCAAAAAAAAAAAAAAAAAAAAAAACAATACATATATATACATATATATTTATGGGTGTATCGAGACTAGATGGTCATTATGAATAACTAAGGTGCACTAAAATTGGGTGAGCAGGCAAGGCATGTCACCCCGGTTGTGTGACAATTATTTTATATATATATTCCATCCACCATCCCTCCTTTACGGAGAACTGCGTTATTTTTATTGTCCATTGCGAAAAAAAAAAAACTATATATATACATATATATTTATGGGTGTATCGAGACTAGTTGGTCATTATGGATAACTAAGTTGCACTAAAATTGGGTGAGCAGGCAAGGCATGTCACCCAGGTTGTGTGACAATTATTTTATATATATGTATGTATATATTCCATCCACCATCCCTCCTTTACGGAGAACTGCGTTATTTTTCTTTTCTATTGCTAATAAAAAAACTATATATATGTACATATATATATATATATATATATGGGTGTATCGAGACTAGATGGTCAGTATGGATAACTGAGGTGCACTAAAATTGGGTGAGCAGGCAAGGCATGTCACCCAGGTTGTGTGACAATTATTTTATATATATGCATATACATATTCCATCCACCATCCCTCCTTTACGGAGAACTGCGTTATTTTTATTGTCTATTGCAAAAAAAAAACAGAAAAACTATATATATATATATATATATATATATATATATATATATATATATACATATATATTCATGGGTGTATCGAGACTAGATGGTCATTATGGATAACTAAAGTGCATTAAAATTGGGTGAGCAGGCAAGGCATGTCACCCAGGTTGTGTGACAATTATTTTATATAAATGTATATATATATATATATATATATTCCATCCACCATCCCTCCTTTACGGAGAACTGCGTTATTTTTCTTTTCTATTGCTAATAAAAAAACTATATATATATACATATATATTTATGGGTGTATCGAGACTAGATGGTCATTATGAATAACTAAGGTGCACTAAAATTGGGTGAGCAGGCAAGGCATGTCACCCCGGTTGTGTGACAATTATTTTATATATATATTCCATCCACCATCCCTCCTTTACGGAGGACTGCTTTATTTTTAATATCCATTGCGAAAAAAAAACACAAGAAAAAGAAAAAATATCTATATATATATACATATATATATATATATATATATATATATATATATATATATATATATATATATATATATATATGATTGTGTCGAGACTAGATGGTCAGTATGGATAACTAAAGTGCACTAAAATTGGGTGAGCAGGCAAGGCATGTCACCCAGGTTGTGTGACAATTATTTTATATAAATGTATATATATATATATATATATATATATATATATATATATATATATATATATATATTTATATATATATATAACATCCACCATCCCTCCTTTACGGAGAACTGCGTTATTTTTCTTTTCTATTGCTAATAAAAAAACTATATATATGTACATATATATACATATATATTTATGGGTGTATCGAGACTAGATGGTCATTATGGATAACTAAGGTGCACTAAAACTGGGTGAGCAGGCAAGGCATGTCACCCAGGTTGTGTGACAATTATTTTATATAAATGTATATATATATATATATATATTCCATCCACCATCCCTCCTTTACGGAGAACTGCGTTATTTTTCTTTTCTATTGCTAATAAAAAAACTATATATATGTACATATATATATATATATATATATATATATATATATATATATATATATATATATGGGTGTATCGAGACTAGATGGTCAGTATGGATAACTAAGGTGCACTAAAATTGGGTGAGCAGGCAAGGCATGTCACCCAGGTTGTGTGACAATTATTTTATATATATGCATATACATATTCCATCCACCATCCCTCCTTTATGGAGAACTGCGTTATTTTTATTGTCTATTGCAAAAAAAAAACAGAAAAACTATATATATATATATATATATATATATATATATATACATATATATTCATGGGTGTATCGAGACTAGATGGTCATTCTGGATAACTAAAGTGCACTAAAATTGGGTGAGCAGGCAAGGCATGTCACCCAGGTTGTGTGACAATTATTTTATATATATGTATATATATATTCCATCCACCATCCCTCCTTTATGGAGAACTGCGCTATTTTTATTGTCTATTGCAAAAAAAAAAAAAAAAAAAAAAACAATACATATATATACATATATATTTATGGGTGTATCGAGACTAGATGGTCATTATGAATAACTAAGGTGCACTAAAATTGGGTGAGCAGGCAAGGCATGTCACCCCGGTTGTGTGACAATTATTTTATATATATATTCCATCCACCATCCCTCCTTTACGGAGAACTGCGTTATTTTTATTGTCCATTGCGAAAAAAAAAAAACTATATATATACATATATATTTATGGGTGTATCGAGACTAGTTGGTCATTATGGATAACTAAGTTGCACTAAAATTGGGTGAGCAGGCAAGGCATGTCACCCAGGTTGTGTGACAATTATTTTATATATATGTATGTATATATTCCATCCACCATCCCTCCTTTACGGAGAACTGCGTTATTTTTCTTTTCTATTGCTAATAAAAAAACTATATATATGTACATATATATATATATATATATATGGGTGTATCGAGACTAGATGGTCAGTATGGATAACTGAGGTGCACTAAAATTGGGTGAGCAGGCAAGGCATGTCACCCAGGTTGTGTGACAATTATTTTATATATATGCATATACATATTCCATCCACCATCCCTCCTTTACGGAGAACTGCGTTATTTTTATTGTCTATTGCAAAAAAAAAACAGAAAAACTATATATATATATATATATATATATATATATATATATATATATATATATACATATATATTCATGGGTGTATCGAGACTAGATGGTCATTATGGATAACTAAAGTGCACTAAAATTGGGTGAGCAGGCAAGGCATGTCACCCAGGTTGTGTGACAATTATTTTATATAAATGTATATATATATATATATATATTCCATCCACCATCCCTCCTTTACGGAGAACTGCGTTATTTTTCTTTTCTATTGCTAATAAAAAAACTATATATATATACATATATATTTATGGGTGTATCGAGACTAGATGGTCATTATGAATAACTAAGGTGCACTAAAATTGGGTGAGCAGGCAAGGCATGTCACCCCGGTTGTGTGACAATTATTTTATATATATATTCCATCCACCATCCCTCCTTTACGGAGGACTGCTTTATTTTTAATATCCATTGCGAAAAAAAAACACAAGAAAAAGAAAAAATATCTATATATATATACATATATATATATATATATATATATATATATATATATATATATATATATATGATTGTGTCGAGACTAGATGGTCAGTATGGATAACTAAAGTGCACTAAAATTGGGTGAGCAGGCAAGGCATGTCACCCAGGTTGTGTGACAATTATTTTATATAAATGTATATATATATATATATATATATATATATATATATATATATATATATATATATATATATATATATATATATATATATTTATATATATATAACATCCACCATCCCTCCTTTACGGAGAACTGCGTTATTTTTCTTTTCTATTGCTAATAAAAAAACTATATATATGTACATATATATATATATATATGGGTGTATCGAGACTAGTTGGTCATTATGGATAACTAAGTTGCACTAAAATTGGGTGAGCAGGCAAGGCATGTCACCCAGGTTGTGTGACAATTATTTTATATATATATGTATATATATATTCCCTCCACCACCCCTCCTTTACGGAGGACTGCTTTATTTTTAATATCCATTGCGAAAAAAAAACACAAGAAAAAGAAAAAATATCTATATATATATACATATATATATATATATATATATATATATATATATATATATATATATATATATATATATATGGGTGTGTCGAGACTAGATGGTCAGTATGGATAACTAAAGTGCACTAAAATTGGGTGAGCAGGCAAGGCATGTCACCCAGGTTGTGTGACAATTATTTTATATAAATGTATATATATATATATATATATATATATATATATATATATATATATATTCCATCCACCATCCCTCCTTTACGGAGAACTGCGTTATTTTTCTTTTCTATTGCTAATAAAAAAACTATATATATGTACATATATATATATATATATGGGTGTATCGAGACTAGTTGGTCATTATGGATAACTAAGTTGCACTAAAATTGGGTGAGCAGGCAAGGCATGTCACCCAGGTTGTGTGACAATTATTTTATATATATATGTATATATATATTCCCTCCACCACCCCTCCTTTACGGAGGACTGCTTTATTTTTAATATCCATTGCGAAAAAAAAACACAAGAAAAAGAAAAAATATCTATATATATACATATATATATATATATATATATATATATATATATATATGGGTGTGTCGAGACTAGATGGTCAGTATGGATAACTAAGGTGCACTAAAATTGGGTGAGCAGGCAAGGCATGTCACCCAGGTTGTGTGACAATTATTTTATATAAATGTATATATATATATATATATATATATTCCATCCACCATCCCTCCTTTACGGAGAACTGCGTTATTTTTCTTTTCTATTGCTAATAAAAAAACTATATATATATGTACATATATATATATATATGGGTGTATCGAGACTAGTTGGTCATTATGGATAACTAAGTTGCACTAAAATTGGGTGAGCAGGCAAGGCATGTCACCCAAGTTGTGTGACAATTATTTTATATATATGTATATATATATTCCATCCACCATCCCTCCTTTATGGAGAACTGCGTTATTTTTATTGTCTATTGCAAAAAAAAAAACAAAAAAAACTATATATATATACATATATATTTATGGGTGTATCGAGACTAGATGGTCATTATGAATAACTAAGGTGCACTAAAACTGGGTGAGCAGGCAAGGCATGTCACCCAGGTTGTGTGACAATTATTTTATATATATGTATATATATATTCCATCCACCATCCCTCCTTTATGGAGAACTGCGTTATTTTTATTGTCTATTGCAAAAAAAAAAACAAAAAAAACTATATATATATATACATATATATATATGGGTGTATCGAGACTAGAAGGTCATTATGCATAACTAAAGTGCACTAAAATTGGGTGAGCAGGAAAGGCATGTCACCCCAGTTGTGTGACAATTATTTTATATATATGTATATATATATATATATTCCCTCCACCACCCCTCCTCTACGGAGGACTGCTTTATTTTTATTTCCATTGCAAAAATAAAAAATTTTAAAACACAAAAAAAAAAAAAAACGAAAATAATAATAATAAAAATAATTTTGAATGTGTATTCAAATAAGTTTGAATGTGTGTGAACTATATATAAATATATATATACACATGCATATACAGAAATATATACACACACACACATATATATATATACACACACACACACACACAGACACACACTCACATAAACACATACACACACTGTGTACAGTCTTATGCAAAGGTTTGGCACCCCTTGACAAATAACATCTTTTCAATTACAAAAGCAACAATATCAGTTAATACAGTCTCTTTAGGAACTGGGGGAAAAATACACAATATTTTCAGCAAACATTGATGAATAGTTACTTTTTATGCCATAAATTGAACAAAATTACAAAATAAAAACATTATTATGGCACTCTGCAAAAGTTTGGGCACCCTACGTAATCAGTACTTAGTAACACCTCCTCTGCCAGATATCACAGCTTACAAGCGCTTCTTATAGCCAGCTGAAAGGCTTTCAGTTCTTGTACTTGGGATTTTCTCACATTCTTCCTTGCAAAAGGCTTCTAGTTCTGTAATATTCTAATATATCAAGGGCTGTATTGTCAAATAGGAGATCGGCAGCATTCTCCCACCTGAGAAAACTGTACTACAATGCCCTTGATAGTGTGTAGAAACACACTCGTCAGCTCTAGTCCTCCTGTAACAACGCAAAAGGACTGGCAACCCTCAGGTATTTATGCGTGCGATTGTATGATAAATTCACCCTGACAGTCTCACACTTCTCTTGGTACCAACAGGTCTCATGGAATATATAAAAGGCAACTGCAACAATTATACTCGGCACTAAACATCGAGGCACGGAAATGCAGCAGAGCTTGTGTATTTCTCAGGATGCATTCTAGTAAAATGCCCGGAAAATGAGCTAAAGACATATTTCAAGGGGCACTATATAAAACCGATGGAAATTTTACTGATTAAATAAAAGGAAAAGCATCGTTTGAAAAATCACAAATGTTTCTAAGATTCAATGCATCGCTTTTTGACCACATCATAGCGATGAACACATCATTGTTCCTGACAATGTCCTAATACAGAAATAAAACTTTATGTTGGTAAACTCAAAAAGCCTTCAGCTGTCACACTGGCTAACGATCTCAAACGATTATAAAGCAGCATTTTGAAAAGCGCTGTTTTAAAATAACAGATACAACACTTACCTTGTCTTCTGGCCAAATGCTTTTCACGGCTTGGCACTCCAACGGTGCTGAAACGAAATTTGTATTTCCTCCTACCTCGTTGGCCCTTCAGTTCTTCTTTTCTCCCTTTGGATGTTTTTTTCCTTCTTCGTTGGATATTGTTTTTTATTTTTGTTTGTTTTTTTTTACTTTGCATGTTTTTCCTTCTTCGGATATTATTTTTTTGGCTTATTTTTTTAGACGATGTTTTTTTCGTCTTCTTTAAAAATTGATTTTTTTCGTCTTCTTTAAATATTGTTTTTTTTTTCATCCTTTTGATGTTGTTTTACGGAACAAGAGCCGTACAGTGCTACTCTATCAGGAGGTAGCGCCAACTGAACGCCTTGAAGCAGTACCCAGCTCTTTTATAGGGAGCGTCAACCCGAAGTCAAGTTCTAGAACGTTGCACTCACTTTTCATTGGTTTCCCAGCTATGCTGTCAGAATAATGTTTGCTGATTGGTCGAAAATTTTAAAACGTACCCGAGTACTGTAAAAAAAACTCAAGATCTTGCTACCCTATCTTGCACCCATAAGGTGATTTTTTTTATACGTTATATGCAGCTATTTGTAGCAGGCCGTAATTAGACTAATCCACCCTTTGTCAATAAAGCCAACAAGAGAACAGGTTGCCCAAAGTTTGCTCAGGTACACGCCACAGCACAACCTTAAAAACACATCCAGCACAAATCACACTAGTGAATGACACAGCAAATCACAGCAATAAAAAAGACCCCTATGGGCAATCCAGCACCCAGACTACAGGTGCCAAAAGGCCCAGCCTGCCTAATAATGAACCCAAAATATACATACAACAAAGAAAAAGACACAAACAAAAAAGAAAATAAAACTAGCCAGCTGCTCCCACTAAACCCCGCTCCCGAGGCCACTAAGCCGGCTGGCTTGATAATACACGATACAACCTCAGATAAAACATATTAAAGCAACACCAGGGAGGTTTACAACCTGATCCTTAAAATTATCGACCCGTAATTCCACCTTGAAAACCCCTAAAGAACAGTAGTTTACCCCATGACTCACTGCCCCATTCAAACAAAAAAAAAACAGGTTTTTGGGGTAACCTTTAGGTCAGCTCTTCAAAACCAGGTATGAGGACTCTTCAGCTAATCAGTCCTCTAATTAGAAATCTAATTAGGGAGTTGCAGCGAAAACCTGCATACACACCGGCCCTTTGCGGATAAGATTGTTCACCCCTGAAACAAGCAAACAGAAAGGCTGCTACACTGCAAATTCAATATGCCCGCCGATGCTCCACCAAATCTATCAGGACCCTGCCTGTCTTTCCCGTGCCTGCTCCTTTGCCAATATGCCCTACCATCGGAACATGCACAGCCATCTCGCCCCGGCTATGCCTCCAGTCCGAACTGCAGTTCCTATACCTGCCTATAATTGCCTGGCTACAATCCATCCCCCAAAATGAAATTGATGACCCAACGATCACAGCTAAGAATTCTATCCCCAAACCACTGGTCTTCCTCCCCAACCGAACGATCATTCACTGACCGTGGTAACTTATAAGGGTTGGTATGATGACCAGTGGTGGACCTCACCGAACGTTTAACTGGTCTCTACACCTCGGGGGGGACATAACCTCCTCCATTATACGAGGCCTACTTGTGGATGCTCTATTGCGACCCCTCCCACCAGCCCTGTCCCCGTAAAATCACAGAGTCCTCATCCGATTCCATTTCTGTTGCCCCTGTGGGCAACCCAGACTCAGGAGACATTACCAGAACATCTTCCCCTGACATAACAACCCCCTGTGGTACTGGACGCAACTCTGTTCGGTGAACTTGACGGACAACCCCGTCCCCCTCCATTGGAGTTGCAGAGTAAACTGCACCCTGATCTTGGGGACACCGAACTACCATATACAAACAGGCATCCCAATGATCCTGTATTTTACCTCGAACATGGTTCCGCAAACACACCAGCTGACCTTCATCAAACCCCTAATCATTAACCAACTCATTGTGTTTCCGATTTCGTGGTGTGGCTTGTTCCTCCAACTAAGCCTTCACATACTCTTGAAGCACCTGCAAACTTTCCTGATGGTTTTGTACCCATTCCTCCAAAGGTCCACCATACTGACTGATCCCGGCAGGAGCCTGAAGATAGTGTATCGGTAATCGAGGCTCACAGCCAGACCTTAAATAAAAAGGCATCATCCAGTCATTTGGTGGGGTGTAGTATTGTAAGCTTCTCTGCTGGAGGAAGTGTGTGAAGCAAATTGTGCAAAAAAAATATTAAAGCAACACCAGGGAGGTTTACATCTAGATCCTTAAAATGATCGACCTGCAATTCCACCTTGAAAATCCAATTACCATATAAAGGATACAAGATGTAAAGATGACAAATGACATGGCACACATTTGTTGTTTAGACTGTTGTGTCAGGTTAATTGAAAGCTGAAGGATCTTAGTGTTTACTAGTCTAAGTAACAGAATGTCTAAACACTGTGCTTGCCTTTATGGGTTTTTAAGCAGAACATATAGGTATAGAAACATATTAACATTACGTTTCACGATTCACTGACTGGAGAATAGGAGAATATACACATCAATATTACTACTTAAGTTAACTAACCCTAATCCCAACCCCTATTGGCACGGAGCCCGCCAGGGTTCAGGTGAGATATAAATCTGTAATCTGTATCAATGGTTTTGCTATCCATACCCACCCTATTAATGTTAGCTTCCCAGGGTTTCTTGTTAGACAAGCTCTGTGTCTCTCTATACCCCCATTTACTGCACGACTGATTGTCCATTTATAAAGAATCAAATAGGGTGAAGATGGTTTTAGTTTACAATTACTCTGGAAGGTGACCAGATTAAAAAAAACTAAATACCATGCCTACGTGTATGTAATCTCCATCACAGTCCCCATTTTCCCCATAATCCTCGTTTTGATAGTGCCAATTTGTGTAATGTGAGTTTTTTTTTTTTTTTAAAAACTGTTATAGAAGAACATACTGGATGCCACATGTGTACAATTACCCCTTTCTAATTAGTGGGGTCCGTTGTGTCAGCTACAGCCTTTACTAACATACACATAAGTATACAGTCTTACAGCACTTTTGTTTTCCTTTTGTATTTAATGGTTTTCCATTTAGGGGGCAGCATGGTGGTGCAGTGGTTAGCACTGTTGCCTCACACCTCTAGGGCCCGGGTTCGAGTCTCCACCTGGGTCACATGTGTGTGGAGTTTGCATGTTCTACCCATGTCATCGTGGGGTTTCCTCCGGGTACTCTGGTTTCCCCCACAGTCCAAAAACATGCTGAGGCTAATTGGAGTTGCTAAATTGCCCATAGGAGTGTATGCGTGAGTGAATAGTGTGTGAGTGTGCCCTGCGATGGGCTGGCCCGCCATCCTGAGTTGTTCCCTGTCTCGTGCCCATTGCTTCCGGGATAGGCTCCAGACCCCCCGCGATCCAGTAGGATAAGCGGTTTGGAAAATGGATGGATGGATGGATGGACAGTTTTCCATTTGAGGAATTAGCAAAAAACTGCAGTGCATGATGGGTAGGATCTAAAGGCTGCCTAACGCCCTTAATTTGTTTGCAATTTCGCCAGGTAGGCTACCTTCTTTAAACTGCGTTTTGCTAGACTACACATTTCGAGATGTTTTATTGTAGTCTTGGTAAATATATATATATAGTTTAGCCTAACCCAGCCACTTAAGGGAGCAAGCCAGCTCAGGTAGGTGCCAGTCCCAAGCCCGGATTAATGGAGAGGGTTGGCGTCAAGAAATAAAGAGAAATAAAGACAACTAATACTCCTAGTTTGCGAGATCTGACTGCAATGGCAGCACTGCTACAAGGGTGTGGATAAATCTATACAAATATCACCTGCATGCACATTACTTCTTTTACAATAACCAACTCCTGATCCATACTGTTAGTCGTGAAAAAAAAAACTATCGTGTACATAGAGGCCCTGTGTAAAAAGATAACTGCCAAGGAAAAGATCAAAAACATTTATTTCAAGGATACAAAGTTTTTATGGTCATGTACAGTGTACAGTGCAATTCTTATTTGATTAACTTGAATGTCTCCACAGACTAGACGATTAAACAAATAAAGCAGCGCAACATTACAATAACTAATAACAAATAAACAAAGCTCACGAGTACTATTACAGTATTTATATCATTTATTTAAACTTAATTTTACCAGGTAAATTAACTACAAAGCAGTTACCACTGCTTTACCTGCTTCTCGGGAGAAATAGCAGATATACGTCATGTATGTGACTAAATTCTTAAGCCAATAAGGGCAAAGTTGTGTCGTAATGGAGGCGGATCCAGTTTGTGCAGCCGGTTAAAGACACTACGGGCATGTAAATGGAGAACGAAATTATAGTTATACCGAATCTCCTACACACAATACCAAGGTTACCAACTTTGGTCAGCTGACCGGAGTGAGACGTTCAATTCCCGTAAGATTTCTTTGCGCCAGCCTGAGAGTCTGAAAACACGTCACACCAGATGCATGAGAGATGGAAACCTGGGATATTCAGTCGAATCAGATCAAATATGATGCTAAGTTAGTACTAAGTTAAAATATGTTCCGGACTTGTAACATGCACCCATGATTTGGAACAGTCAGCAGGCTGTCTCTGGCCACGCCCCCTACACTCGGTCCGGCCCCTGGCTTTTCCTGAATTCTGATTCCTTTAGATAAACATTGACTTCATTGATATTGTTATTGATTTATCGACAGACCATCATACTTTTTAGACGTTATAATAACAACACTCTATTGATCCCCAAAGAGAGAAATTCTCTCCTTGCCTGCCCCCTCTTACTGTCCATGATACACAAGCACATATGTAGAAAAACGTCAGCTTGGAAGCCAAGGCTGGACTTAACCTACTCTATTCTGGTATTCTGTTCTCCCAAGTAAGGCATCCCAAGTTCGAATCCAACTTCCGACAAAAGTTCTTCAATCGCTACAGCACAATTTGAGCCACTGATCGGCTTTAATTGCTTTGTTTTATTTTTGCGTTTCAGGCAAAACTACATAACACTTAAAGACACTTCGGGCATGCAAATGGAGAACGAAATTATAGTTATACCGAATCTCCTACACACAATACCAAGGTTACCAACTTTGGTCAGCTGGCCGGAGTGAGACGTTCAATTCCCGTAAGATTTCTTTGCGCCAGCCTGAGAGTCTGAAAACACGTCACACCAGATGCATGAGAGATGGAAACCTGGGATATTCAGTCGAATCAGATCAAATATGATGCTAAGTTAGTACTAAGTTAAAATATGTTCCGCACTTGTAACATGCACCCATGATTTGGAACAGCAGCATACCTGTCAAGGTTTGGATTTGAAAATAAAGGAAATTTTCCGCAACCAGGCTCCAGTATCCCTTACATTTTAAGACAGGAATATAAATTATATAAAATATAATATAAATATAAATTTAAATATATAAAATATATATAAATAAATAAATAATAATAATATGTAAGGAATAATTGACGACGGGCCGTTGAATTATTAGAAAATAATGCACACCCGAGGTGGTAATGCGGCCACGACGCGAAGCGGAGTGGCCGTTACACCTCGGGTGTGCATTATTTTCTAATAATTCAACGGTCCGGAGTCAATTATTCCGCTTATACTACGGTTGCCACACCTCAAGACATCGATCAGATGATATATTTCAAGGGATTCGTCCGGTTTTTCTACTTAAATCGCTATTGTGAGTAGGATTATTTCTTCCGCGTCTTATCCAACGACTCTTTTGCTAGTTCCAAAACGTCATTTTAAAGCTGGCAATGGAGGCTTGAGCCGTTGATAGCAGACTAATGCAGTTAATAATGAAGTTATTAGAAAGAGAGCGAGAGACAGAGAAAGAGAAACAGAGAGAGAGAGCTTGTATGAATTAGGCTACCTCTGTGTGTCCCTCAACAGTGTTCTGAAGCACCGTCTCTAAACTGTAAGTCTGCTTTAAGATGCAGCGCTGTTATTACCTCGCTAGCGAGAAATGTCATGTGTAGCCTTTAAGTTGGTACACTAGGCTAACTAATACTGCTGCAGCCCAGTTGTTGAAAGTTTCATATTCACCGTAATTATTAAAATTTACTTTCGGAAAATCGTCTGTCATGTTGTTGTTTGTTAGTCCTGTGTGCTGTATAGGTACTGTATGCTATTTCCGTTATTACAGTTAACTATGCGAAGTGATATGGAACTGTAATGCGGTCAAGAGAGCTACCTGGAACTACGTTCGCCGTGCGGTTATCTGAAAATAATTGCACACCTCAGAACGTTCGTCAGCCAATCAGATTCAAGCATTCAACGGTCCCGTAGTATAAATATATATTAATCGATTAGTCGAATCAGTCGAATCAGTAATTAATTTCTATTAATTTTTCATGTTTTTCATGTTCACTCTGTCATTCACTAATGACGAGAACTATTCTAAATTTTCCGGCACCCGCTGTGAGCCATCCCACCACCGCAACCAGGCTCCAGTATCCCTTACATTTTAAGACAGGAAATATAAAATAATATAAATTATATAAAATATAATATAAATATAAATATAAATATATAAAATATATAAAATATATACCACTACACTATCCAGCAACTATATAATATAATATATATATATATATATATATTATTATAAGGGAGATTTACGGGAAAATACTAATACGGGAGGACGGCGGGAAAGAGAAGTAAAATACGGTAGTTTCCCGGCCAAAACGGGAGACTTGACAGCTATGGGCAGCAGGCTGTCTCTGGCCACGCCCCCTACAGTCGGTCCGGCCCCTGGCTTTTCCAGCGTGTTCGCTTTCTTATTGATTTATCGACAGACCATCATACTTTTTAGACGTTATAATAACAACACTCTATTGATCCCCAAAGATCACTGTCCATGATACACAAGCACATATGTAGAAAAACGTCAGCTTGGAAGCCAAGGCTGGACTTAACCTACTACTTCGAATCCAACGGGGGTTCAAATCTTACATTTGAACATTACATCTTACATTTACAAATCTTGTTCTTTGCTGTTCTTTGCTTTCTTTTGCTTTGCTTTCTCGTTCCCGTAGAATAGCTCTCGCGAGTTTGGAGATATATATTATTATACGGGAGATTTACGGAGTCTTCAAAGACGGTCCGGCCGGGATACTGCTCCTTCCTCCAGCTCTGCTGTGGTGTAGATCAGCTGATCAGGTTGGTGTCAGTGATGGTTGTAGTAGGGATTGTCTTCTACGTACATCTTCTAGGGTACTTCACGCATTCTTGGTAATCGGTGTCGTTTCCAGCTTAGCTTATTTCTTATTTCTCAGGTCAGCTGCTCTTGTATTCAGCCTACTAATATATATGGGGCTTGGTACCCAATCTCGGAATGTGGGGATGATGATATCTCCCCCCTGACCTGTCGTCCTGGCTCCCCCTTGTCGTAGCAATCGTGTTGTACCTCATCAATCTCTAGTTGTGATAGCAGTTGTTTCTGGCCACAACCAGGATTCGAACCCCGGTCTCCCGTGTGAAAGGCGGCGATCTTACCACTACACTATCCAGCAACTATATAATATAATATATATATATTATTATAAGGGAGATTTACGGGAAAATACTAATACGGGAGGACGGCGGGAAAGAGAAGTAAAATACGGTAGTTTCCCGGCCAAAACGGGAGACTTGACAGCTATGGTCAGCAGGCTGTCTCTGGCCACGCCCCCTACAGTCGGTCCGGCCCCTGGCTTTTCCAGCGTGTTCGCGAAAACGACTTCATTTATTTTCTTATTGATTTATCGACAGACCATCATACTTTTTAGACGTTATAATAACAACACTCTATTGATCCCCAAAGAGAGAAATTCTCTCCTTGCCTGCCCCCTCTTACTGTCCATGATACACAAGCACATATGTAGAAAAACGTCAGCTTGGAAGCCAAGGCTGGACTTAACCTACTCTATTCTGGTATTCTGTTCTCCCAAGTAAGGCGTGGGTTCGAATCCAACTTCCGACAAAAGTTCTTCAATCGCTACAGCACAATTTGAGCCACTGATCGGCTTTAATTGCTTTGCCTTGTGCCTTGTGATTATTAACCAATTTTTATGCTGAATGGTCGGCTCAAACTCAATTGCGAAACACCGTGAGTCTGTTAATGTGTGACTTAAATGGAACTCATTAATAACCAGTATCACGTAATAACCTGGGTTAGAATAGAAGGCTTGTCCAACGAGCTGCGTCACCAGGTAATGTAAACGATCGGTAGCGAAGCTCCCCTCACGGCCAATGAGAGAGAGTCTCGCGATATTTCAGGCGAATTTGAGGTTTCAGAGCGTAGATCGCACAGGCAGGGATTCTTGTGAGCACTCAATGAACGGAGGCTGAAGTTGTGTAAAAGACATGCATTTATTCCTATAACTAACATAAGACAGACATTACACCTAACAAACAATAAACACGAAATAACGGAGTGGACACAAACAATGTAATCATGAAAATGCAATGACCAGATTTAAAATGAGTAACCTTAAAAGGGAAAATACTGTTCTGCAAAGCAAGCAATTTGTGGAAATACTGTCCTAAAGTAATATAGCAGGTGAATAGGAGTTTAGGTTGTTATAAATGAAAGGAAGTTTGTTTACTTGGTTGCAGAGTGGGGGGGGGGGGGGTCTTGGCAGTTGGTTGCGGAGGCTGATGAGCTGATGGGTGATGGCACTCAGGGAGGCGCGGTGTTTGCAGCGGTTGTTGGAGTGGAGCCCCTCTGATTCCCTCTCCTGGTGAAGCTTGGGCTTGGTTGCAGTTCTCTGTCCAGCTGGGTCTTCACTGATAGGCTTCAGGAGGGCTTCTTGTGGGCTTCTCTTCTCTTGGGCTGATGTTCTCTGCCTCTCTTCGTGCTGATGGTCTTTTGTTTTCTCCTCCCTTCTGTTTCTCCTCTCCTGGCTTTGTTCTGAGGTGCCAGGTTTTATAGTGTAAAGTTCGTGAATAGGAGTGACCAGGAATTCGACTCCTGGACCAATGGCTGACCATCCATTTGGCGGGCTTTCGGAAGGGGGTCTGTATCAGTCCTTTTGAGATTTATGACCAGAGTGATTTCCCTTGTATTGATGATTTTCGTTAGGCTGGTGTAACTTTTGATATATTCACTTTCGTGGTAACCACTGACCAGATTTGGAAACTGGAGTGATTTTCCATCGGTTTGATACCAAACATGCCATAGCAGCCTAGCGGTTCACACCTCATACCATCTGTAATGATTAATTAATGATTACTTATATTATGTCGTTATGTTATATTACTCACACCTTATTTTATGCCTCACAATCTATATAATTGTAAATATACTGTGTAGCTGCTGGCGCGTTCCAAACTAAATCTCATTGTACTTACAATGTCAATAAAAACATCCATCCATCCATCTAGGCAGGCCAGTGTCGCCTCCATCCTTCCTGAAGTCAGTGATTCCTTTGTCTTTGTGCTGTTTAGTGCCAAATTGTTTGCTGAACTCCAACCTATCAGTTTCTGGACCTCATCTCTGTAAGCTGACTCATAAGAACCAAAGAGATTTACAAATGAGAGGAGGCCATTCGGCCCATCAAGCTCCTTTGAGGAGAACTTAGCTAATAGCTCAAAAATCTTATCTAGCTCTGATTTAAAAGAACCCAGGGTTTTAGCTTGTGTTACAATAACAGGAAGACTATTCCATACTCTAACTACACGCTGTGTACAGAAATGCTTCATCAAATTCGTTTTAAAATGTTCTCCAGCTAATTTCCACTTATGGCCACGAGTTCTGGTATTTAAACTAACATTGAAATAGCCATTTGGCTGAACAGCATCCAGACCTGTTAGAATCTTAAACACCTGGATTATGTCCCCCCTTAGTCTCCTTTGCTCGAGGCTAAACAGATTCAGCTCAGCTAACCTCTCCTCATTAGACATTCCTCTAAGACCAGGAATCATTCTCGTTGCCCTACGTTGCACCTTTTCCAAGGCAGCAATGTCCTTCTTAAGGTATGGTAACCAAACCCGCACACAATATTCTAGGTGGGGTCTTACCAAGGAATTATATTATCGTAGCATCACTTGCCTTGTCTTAAACTCCACACACCTAGAGATGCAATGTGCCTTCTCGCGTGGTGTTCCTGCAGAGGGAGTCTGTGAGTGCTGGAGATTGGGGGAGGGGGCAGTGTGGCTATGTCTGCTCTGTGTTCCTCCAGACGAGCAAAGAAGCTGTTTAGCTCCTTTGCTAAAAGGGCGTTGCTGTTAACAGTGACGGTGTTGTTGCCTTTGAAGTTTGTAATGTGTTGTATTCCCTGCCACACCCACTGTGGGTTGTTGTATGTGAAGTAGACCTCTATTTTCTGTTTCTCTGCCTGCCTGGCAACCTTGATGCCCCTATTCAGGTTAGCTCTGGCTGCACTCTGTGTTCTTGACTGCGCTGTCTTGTCCTGTAGTATTGTATTGTTGCTCTTGTGTTTATCTTGCACTTTCTCCCTCTGTTTGTGCTCCTTTCACTCTGTATAGTTCTATCTTGCCCGCACTTGTGTCATCTTGTGTTGTTTCTGTTTTTCTTCTTTGTGTTGCACCGTGGTCCAGGAGGAACAATGTTTCCTTTCACTGTGTACTGTGTATATTGCTGAAATAACAATAAACCCACTTGACCACCTGCCTCAATTCATCCTGAAGAGTTTTCCAATGTTGTTCAAAGGTCTGTTTGTTTCGAGTGAAGGACACGCCCCTGGACGTGCTGGATAAGGGGACCACAGATCAGTGTCCTCAGTCCTGCTTCTCCCTTCAAAGCTGAGAGGAAGATGACCCGCCTGCTGCTTCTGGTTTTGGCTTATGGAGCTCTGCTTATCTCCACAGAGGCCCAGCAAGATTACCACAGTCTCCCTGCACTCACAAGACGGCCATTAAACTCGCAGTCGAAAATGCTCATCAAGGAACCCGTCAGCACATGAATTTCTATAACATCCAGGGCCGTCCGAAGGTAACTGCTGAGAAAGTGTTTACAAAAGTGTGAAACTTTCATCATCTGCAAGCTGAACTAATGAGTATCACATTGATTTTGATGTTTTAATTTCAATGCATATGATGCTTAATGTCTCTTCACAATGAAAGTGATGGTTGTATATCTCAGCCCTGGTCAATTTTACCTTCTCACAGTTTCTCTCTGAATCTGCTGCAGTCAAGTCTGTGACAGTTTGCCATTTTTTGGGTGATTATTGTTTGTTATATTGCCTTTAAAACAGTTGTAGGCAATTTTGTATATAACGTGTTTATGTGATTTAGATCAGCAGTGAATACATTGACATTGAGATTCTCTTGAGAGCAACAAAATGTCCAAAGTCAACTGCAACAGACCATCGGGCTGACTGTATTTTCATGGACAAGAGGGTAAGTAAAGAGTCACTGTGACTGTGAGCATTGGACATATCAGTTAGCAAATTAATTTAGGTTCATGTTAACTTTTTTGATGCCCTGCGGGGGAAAGTTAGCCAACAATAAAGTAACAAATACATAGGTGGCCTCAAAGAGCCAGTTCCTTCACCTTATTCTCAAATTTTAGTAGGTTTACAGGCTTAAAGGCTGGATTACCAGGCAGAAGCAAATGCTAATCATCTGAGGGGTGACCTGTAGATTATGCTTCGAGCTATGAACCCTAGCTGGCCTTATTTAAAGACCTGTGGGCTGTACTACAAAGCGGGTTTTACATACCCAGAGTTAACTCAATCGAGCCAGGTTAACTAAAACTCATTGTTGAAATCAGCCTTAAATGGCAGTGTGGTGTTTTGTGGTGAAAGGGCAGGACTTAACTCTTGTTTTAATTAGAAAGCCAGTAATTAAACCTGGTCAGAGCAGGGTAGATGTGCAGTGTGAATTACCCTTTAAATTTACCTCTTTAAATAGTGAACTACAGGACCACTTAGCTTGATCGGAGGACAGTATTTTAATACAGAGCAGTGTTCAGTTAAACGGGATTTGTTGTTCATACTTTTAGATGAACTTGCTTTGTATAATATAGCCTTATGGTGACCCTGCTTTGGAAGCTCTTTCCTCTAAAATTGTTCTGTGTCATTAAACCCTGCACTCCAGCAGCTCTGCCTTAAATCATTAGATATATCTTACTACACCTTCTCTCACTGTATTTATTGCCCACCACTCTTTAAATACTGTTTTTGTGTGTCTGTGTGTTTTTGCAGCCATTCATTAACTGTAGAGTTTGCAGCAGACGGTCTGGTAATGATCTTACACATCCATCAAATGACTGTGTACCAAACAAGAAAGTGGATGAAGTAAGTGTAGAGAGTCTTAGCATTATGGAAATGTAACAGGTGTGTGAATTGTGTCTAAACATGTGGTTAAACTTTGATTGTGTTTGTACATGCAAAAATTTGATCAGAGTACTGTTTATTAATGACAATGTTACTTTTAATCTGAACAACAGTGGCAGCACCAAGGAAAAGCTTGGGGGGGGGGGCTCTAGCTCCTCCTCCAATGACCATAGTACCCCCACAGCACCCCCAAAATATTGGTTTCATTTTTTCTTTAACTATCTGTAAAATCTGTATATTGTGTAAGACATTTTTGCGGTTTTTACAGCATACTTGTAGTGTATTTTTTCTTCAAAGTACACATAGAGGCTCTGTGAGCTAGACGTTAGAATTTCATATTTTATCCTATTTTATCCATGCTGTAGCTTATCGTGCTGTGTGCTTCTATACACCATCTACATAAGCTGAAAAGCTAAAGCACCCGGTCTAAATAATCTCACTCCCCTATAGCACCTGTAGCATTAAGTCACTGGCGCTGCCACTGCTGAATAAACGACTCCAATCTGACTAAACCGCTTAACTTTTCCTCCCCATGTTACATTTCAGGACAAACGACGTAATATGTGTCCTTCTGATAAACCTCTTCTCAGACCTAAAACTGCCTTGGCTTCCAAGGACACTAAAGAAGCTGAAGGAGACCGTCTGACTGTTTCTGATGGCTGATGGTCCTGCAATGTGGACCAGAGGAGGAAACTGGGAGGGAAAATGCTTTGCTTTATATCATGCCCACCCAAAGCCCCCAGTGAGTAAGCCATAGGCGCCGATAGGATGGAAAAACTCCCAAGAAGGAAGAAACCTTGGGAGGGACCAAACTCAAAGGGGGAGCCCATCCTCCTGGGGCCGGCAAAGTGTAGGTGCAGGATCACAAAAAAAACTTGACGAGAGAAACGAGAGAATTCGACTGTCCCTCACAAAAACTGTAAAGTTTTAGTGGCTAAATTGCTTTTTCTATGCCTTTTCAAACAGGAGGAGATTTGTTTGGCTATACGTAGAAATTTTCTATACAATTTAGACAGCACAGAATCATTAACCTACTTTAATGCATTTATTAATACAACCACATATTTCACACATTTTGACATCAGTCATGCAGTGAAGATACAGTCTCTTTATTTCTTGACGCCAACCCTCCCCATTAATCCGGGCTTGGGACCGACACCTAGTTGAGCTGGCTTTCTCCCTTAAGTGGCTGGGTTAGGCTAAACTATGCACATATTTATGAAGACTACTATAAATTTATAAAGACCTCCCTAAATATGTAGTCTAACAAAACGCAGTTTAAAGAAGGTAGCCTACCTGGTAAACAAAGAAATTAAAAGGCCCACAGCATATAATCGGGCTATATCCAAGCAGTTTTTAAGAACGTAACCTACATGGCGAAATTGAATTACTTTCTGGACCAACAAACGCAACCAGACATGAACATTATGCACCTTCCTAGTCTTGATGTATGTCGTCATACAGATGAGGACGTTAAGGCAGCCTTTAGGTCCGACCCATCATGCACTGCAGTTTTTTGCAAATTCCTCAGATGGAAAACCATTAAATACCTCTTCTATTACCTTATATTACCTTATATTCATGTAATAAATATACAAATATCAATTAGTTGGAAATCAGCCAGACAGACGTAATTACTACAAATGGTTTCCACTGTATTTGTGACTCTGAGTGCCGCAGGCTTGGATGCAGTGCCGCACCATTTTGGGCATGCACTGGCATGCACTGGCCAATCATGTAGCACTTCTCTCATAAATATTAATGAGACATCACCTACCACCCTGCAAAAAAGAAATTTGCCGCTCGTCCCCCTGCACATGAACCAACATGGCTGTCTCAACCAGCGGAGCTCCGGAGCCTCTGGAGAAACACGCGGCAAAAAAGGCTCGCATACGGTCTTCCAGAGTTTGGGAATACTTCAGTCATGACACCTTTTCTGCGCCTCTACTGTAGCTGGCGTTAATGACGCTGTTTCAGCCATTTTATATTTTCTGTTTACTTATTCTGTCATGTAAGACTGAGACAAATTATCGTTTACGACTATTCTTACACACTGTAGCCTGACTTGCTGACTTAAGTAAGCTTAACTATAAGCTACCTTTGCTAGTGTTTGTGAATAACATGTTTCTCTAGTTATGAAATTATTCCATGTTTTAGCATCTGTTTCAACATTAAAGTCAAATTGGTATATTGAAATATGTAAAAACTATTGAACTATTAGCTTAAGTCTAACATAGAAAATCCTACTGAATCTCTTAAGATTTTCCTTTTTTGTTAATGCACTAATGTTTAAGAAGTGTCTTAAATTGAATTTCAGATTTGTGTGTGGGTGGGAGTGGGTGAATTGTATTAAATTCATACATTCATTCTTTTGGCTCAGACATTACTGACCTAAAACAAATTGAGGCATTGGGTAAGTGCTTAAATTAGCTACTAAATGGCAAAAAATATTCTAAATATCACATTTTCCATTCTTCGGTATAATTTTAATGAATCACCTATGCTGCCAAACATTAACGCATAGATTGTCACAACACTCTATGTTTTAGTTCTTCTTTATGTGTATAGGACGGTGTGATGGTTCTGGTGGTGGGTGTGGCCGACGCTGCTCGCGATGTTTGGCTATGCTGCAGTCCCAGGGACCAAGTTGGAACACATTTCCACCTTCAAGCTTAGGTGGAAAAACGGCACCGAGACCCAGCAGCAGGACAACTTCTTGTCCAGACAACCAGCCCTGCTTCATCATTGAAGTAAGCCCTGTGAACAGGAGCGAGATGTACTTCTGCAGTGGATGTTATAGCGGAAAGAACATCCCCATCCTCACGTCTGCCGGAGTGCCCCCTCAAGTGGGTGTGTGACTTAACTCGATGGATGAATTGGACAGAATGTACTGTTACTAGAGGTCGACCGATATGGGTTTTTCAAGTCAAGGGTCAGGCGATGGCCGATATATGCTGCTGATTTTTTTTGGCCGATAATTGGACGTTTTCCCCTCTATTTGCATGGTAAAATATCACACTAATAATAACAAACGATACACAAAATTTCTCAATTTAGCATTTATTGAATACTCAACTTGGAAACAATAACACATTTATAAACAATAAAAATAGCAGCATCAGAATCTCTGTTAGTGCACAATATAGCAGCAAACTCCTCATGTTTGACGGAAGGAAATTTGTAAACAATACAAAAAGGAATAAGCATGTTATCTTTAGTTGTAATCCCACTTCCAGTCCCTGAGTCTTACTCACCACACTCATACTTCACAGCAAACAGACAGCAGTTAATTAACCAGAAGAGAAAAATGCAAAAACGCAACAGAACTTGTAAATAATAACAAACTAATAGACAATAAAAATAGCAGCATCAGAATCTCTATTAGTGCCAAATATAGCAGCAAACTCCTCATGTCTGACGGAAGGAAAATTTGTAAATACACAAAGGAATGAGCACATCTTCAGTTTTAATCCCATTTCCAGTCCCTGAGTCTTCCTCATCCCACAAGCAGGCAAGGCATGTCACCCCGGTTGTGTGACACTTATTTTATATAATAAAATAAGTGCCCCCTGCGGCCCCAGAGCCCGAGCAGCCGTCTCCGCTGCCTGCAGCTACCGCGCCCACGTCCGAGGCGCTTTCCCTGCCTGCAGCTCCCGGGCAGGCGCCCCCTCTGCAGCCTGCAGCTCCAGTCCCTGGCCCCACTCCAGTCCCTTCTCCCCCTGTGACTCTGGTACCCTCACCCCGACGAGCCCGACCCCGGCCGCAGGTCCTTATGTCTGTGTCCCATAAGGGGAGAGGACACAGACGCACGGCTGGGGTCCCACCCGCCCAGCCCCCTGGCTCGCCCTCCCTCGCCGGCGCTAGGGCTTGGTCGGCACCTGCGGGTCCTGGCCCTCCGGATCGGCTGTCGTCTGCGGGTCCCCCTCCGCGGCCTCGTCGCCCTGCCTCGGTCCCTCCTCCGGCGTCTTATCGGTTGCCTGCGGGCCCCCCGACGGCGGCTCCTCATTCGCCTGCTGGTCCTCCCGCTCTGGCGTGTCGGAGGACGTCGCCGTCTGCTGCGGCTCCCCCTCTCTCCTTGCCCTCGCCAGGGTCCCTTCCAGCTCCTTCGTCCCCTTCCCTGGTCTCCCCTCCGACTCCCTCCTTCGTCCCTGCGTCTGTCCCTCACCCCGTCTCCTCGGCCCCTCCGGCTCCGGCCTCCCGGCCGCCTGCAGCCCTTCCGGCTGCCTCCCGTCGCCCGCTGGGTCTCCCTCGGGCTCCTCTTGGTTCCCCCTCCTTCTCTCCCTGGCCTCCCGTCTTTGTCCCTCCTGCCTCTGCTCCCCCTCGCTTTGTTCCTCCTGTCTCTGTCCCTCCTCTCTTTGTCCCTCGTCCCTCTGGCTTCTGCTCCTCTTTCCCCGATGTTCCCTTCGTTCACTCCCGGTCCTTTTGTCCTGCCTGTTCCCTCCGTGTCCCCCTTTCTGATCTGTTTCTCTGCCTTTCCTGTCTTATGTCAAGTCTTGTCCTGGCTCCTTCCCCTGTGCCAGTTCTGTCTGTCCGTTCTGTTCCCTGTCCCTCATTAATGAGGTTTTATATAGATATACATATATGCCCGGCTTGTCCGCTCCTCGTGTGTGCCACGCCCCCTGATTACCCACGTGTGCTTCCCTGATCGTCTCCTGCTTTGCCCGATTACTTTGATTAGTCATGACCTATTTTAAGTCCTGGTCTTACCTGTTTGCCCTGTCCGTCATTGTAGTTTGTCAATGCCTGCGTTCCGTCCTGCTCTACCCGCTCCGTTTCCCCGATTAAAGACCCGTTTTCACAAACACAAAAAAAACTATATGTATACATATACATACACTGAACAAAAATATAAACGCAACACTTTTGTTTTTGCTCCCATTTTTCATGAGATGGACTTAAAGATCTACAATTCATTCCAGATACACAATATTACCATTTCTCTCAAACATTTCTCACAAATCAGTCTAAATGTGTGATAGTGAGCACTTCTGCTTTGCTGAGATAATCCATCCCACCTCACAGGTGTGCCACATCAAGATGCTGATCTGACATCATGGGTAGTGCACAGGTGTACCTTATACTGCCCACAATAAAAGGCCACCCTGGAATGTGCAGTTTTGTCTCACAGCAAAATGCCACAGATGCCACAAGCATTGAGGGAGCGTGCAATTGGCATGCTGACAGCAGGAATGTCAACCAGATCTGTTGCTCGTGCATTGAATGTTCATTTCTCAACCATAAGCCGTCTCCAAAGGCGTTTCAGAGAATATGGCAGTACATCCAACCGGCCTCACAACCGCAGACCACGTGTAACCACACCAGCCCAGGACCTCCACATCCAGCAGGTTCACCTCCAAGATCGTCTGAGACCAGCCACTCAGACAGATGATGCACGGCCCCATGTTGCAAGGATCTGTACACAGTTCTTGGAAGCTGAAAATGTCCCAGTTCTTGCATGGCCAGCATACTCACCGGACATGTCACCCGTTGAGCATGTTTGGGATGTGCTTGACCGGCGTATACGACAGCGTGTACCAGTTCCCACTAATATCCAACAACTTCGCACAGCCATTGAAGAGGAGTGGACCAACATTCCACAGGCCACAATTGACAATCTGATAAACTCTATGCGAAGAAGATGTGTTGCATTGTATGAGGCAAATGGTGGTCACACCAGATACTGACCGGTTCTGAGTCCCCAGACCCCCAATAAAGCAAAAAACTGCACATTCCAGGGTGGCCTTTTATTGTGGGCAGTATAAGGTACACCTGTGCACTACCCATGATGTCAGATCAGCATCTTGATGTGGCACACCTGTGAGGTGGGATGGATTATCTCAGCAAAGCAGAAGTGCTCACTATCACACATTTAGACTGATTTGTGAGAAATGTTTGAGAGAAATGGTAATATTGTGTATCTGGAATGAATTGTAGGTCTTTAAGTCCATCTCATGAAAAATGGGAGCAGAAACAAGAGTGTTGCGTTTATATTTTTGTTCAGTATATATATTTATGGGTGTATCGAGACTAGATGGTCAGTATGGATAACTAAGGTGCACTAAAACTGGGTGAGCAGGCAAGGCATGTCACCCAGGTTGTGTGACAATTATTTTATATAAATGTATATATGTATATATATATTCCATCCACCATCCCTCCTTTACGGAGAACTGCGTTATTTTTATTGTCCATTACGAAAAAAATAAAAAAACTATATATATATATATATATATATACATATATATTTATGGGTGTATCGAGACTAGTTGGTCATTATGGATAACTAAGTTGCACTAAAATTGGGTGAGCAGGCAAGGCATGTCACCCAGGTTGTGTGACAATTATTTTATATATATGTATGTATATATTCCATCCACCATCCCTCCTTTACGGAGAACTGCGTTATTTTTCTTTTCTATTGCTAATAAAAAAACTATATATATGTACATATATATATATATATATATGGGTGTATCGAGACTAGATGGTCAGTATGGATAACTAAGGTGCACTAAAATTGGGTGAGCAGGCAAGGCATGTCACCCAGGTTGTGTGACAATTATTTTATATATATGTATATATATATTCCATCCACTATCCCTCCTTTATGGAGAACTGCGTTATTTTTATTGTCTATTGCAAAAAAAAACACAAAAAAACTATATATATATATATATATACACATATATATTTATGGGTGTATCGAGACTAGTTGGTCATTATGGATAACTAAGGTGCACTAAAATTGGGTGAGCAGGCAAGGCATGTCACCCCAGTTGTGTGACAATTATTTTATATAAATGTATATATATATTCCCTCCACCACCCCTCCTTTACGGAGGACTGCTTTATTTTTAATATCCATTGCGAAAAAAAAACACAAGAAAAAGAAAAAATATCTATATATATATACATATATATATATATATATATATATATATATATATATATATATATATATGGGTGTGTCGAGACTAGATGGTCAGTATGGATAACTGAGGTGCACTAAAATTGGGTGAGCAGGCAAGGCATGTCACCCAGGTTGTGTGACAATTATTTTATATATATGCATATACATATTCCATCCACCATCCCTCCTTTATGGAGAACTGCGTTATTTTTATTGTCTATTGCAAAAAAAAAACAGAAAAACTATATATATATATATATATATATATATATATATATATATATATATACATATATATTCATGGGTGTATCGAGACTAGATGGTCATTATGGATAACTAAAGTGCACTAAAATTGGGTGAGCAGGCAAGGCATGTCACCCAGGTTGTGTGACAATTATTTTATATAAATGTATATATATATATATATATATTCCATCCACCATCCCTCCTTTACGGAGAACTGCGTTATTTTTCTTTTCTATTGCTAATAAAAAAACTATATATATATACATATATATTTATGGGTGTATCGAGACTAGATGGTCATTATGAATAACTAAGGTGCACTAAAATTGGGTGAGCAGGCAAGGCATGTCACCCCGGTTGTGTGACAATTATTTTATATATATATTCCATCCACCATCCCTCCTTTACGGAGGACTGCTTTATTTTTAATATCCATTGCGGAAAAAAAACACAAGAAAAAGAAAAAATATCTATATATATATACATATATATATATATATATATATATATATATATATATGGGTGTGTCGAGACTAGATGGTCAGTATGGATAACTAAAGTGCACTAAAATTGGGTGAGCAGGCAAGGCATGTCACCCAGGTTGTGTGACAATTATTTTATATAAATGTATATATATATATATATATATATATATATATATATATATATATATATTCCATCCACCATCCCTCCTTTACGGAGAACTGCGTTATTTTTCTTTTCTATTGCTAATAAAAAAACTATATATATGTACATATATATATATATATATATGGGTGTATCGAGACTAGTTGGTCATTATGGATAACTAAGTTGCACTAAAATTGGGTGAGCAGGCAAGGCATGTCACCCAGGTTGTGTGACAATTATTTTATATATATATGTATATATATATTCCCTCCACCACCCCTCCTTTACGGAGGACTGCTTTATTTTTAATATCCATTGCGGAAAAAAAACACAAGAAAAAGAAAAAATATCTATATATATATACATATATATATATATATATATATATATATATATATATATATATGGGTGTGTCGAGACTAGATGATCAGTATGGATAACTAAAGTGCACTAAAATTGGGTGAGCAGGCAACAAGGCATGTCACCCAGGTTGTGTGACAATTATTTTATATAAATGTATATATATATATATATATATATAATATATATATATATATATATATATATATATATATATATATATATATATATATATATATATATTCCATCCACCATCCCTCCTTTACGGAGAACTGCGTTATTTTTCTTTTCTATTGCTAATAAAAAAACTATATATATGTACATATATATATATATATATATGGGTGTATCGAGACTAGTTTGTCATTATGGATAACTAAGTTGCACTAAAATTGGGTGAGCAGGCAAGGCATGTCACCCAGGTTGTGTGACAATTATTTTATATATATATGTATATATATATTCCCTCCACCACCCCTCCTTTACGGAGGACTGCTTTATTTTTAATATCCATTGCGAAAAAAAAACACAAGAAAAAGAAAAAATATCTATATATATACATATATATATATATATATATATATATATATATATATATGGGTGTGTCGAGACTAGATGGTCAGTATGGATAACTAAGGTGCACTAAAATTGGGTGAGCAGGCAAGGCATGTCACCCAGGTTGTGTGACAATTATTTTATATATATGCATATACATATTCCATCCACCATCCCTCCTTTACGGAGAACTGCGTTATTTTTATTGTCTATTGCAAAAAAAAAACAGAAAAACTATATATATATATATATATATATATATATATATATATATATATATATATACATATATATTCATGGGTGTATCGAGACTAGATGGTCATTATGGATAACTAAAGTGCACTAAAATTGGGTGAGCAGGCAAGGCATGTCACCCAGGTTGTGTGACAATTATTTTATATAAATGTATATATATATATATATATATTCCATCCACCATCCCTCCTTTACGGAGAACTGCGTTATTTTTCTTTTCTATTGCTAATAAAAAAACTATATATATATGTACATATATATATATATATATGGGTGTATCGAGACTAGTTGGTCATTATGGATAACTAAGTTGCACTAAAATTGGGTGAGCAGGCAAGGCATGTCACCCAAGTTGTGTGACAATTATTTTATATATATGTATATATATATTCCATCCACCATCCCTCCTTTATGGAGAACTGCGTTATTTTTATTGTCTATTGCAAAAAAAAAACAAAAAAAACTATATATATATACATATATATTTATGGGTGTATCGAGACTAGATGGTCATTATGAATAACTAAGGTGCACTAAAACTGGGTGAGCAGGCAAGGCATGTCACCCAGGTTGT
Organism: Brienomyrus brachyistius; assembly: GCF_023856365.1. Classification (NCBI taxonomy): domain Eukaryota; kingdom Metazoa; phylum Chordata; class Actinopteri; order Osteoglossiformes; family Mormyridae; genus Brienomyrus; species Brienomyrus brachyistius. The sequence continues at coordinate 250,899 of NW_026042358.1, read as the reverse complement.
GTGACAATTATTTTATATATATGTATATATATATTCCATCCACCATCCCTCCTTTATGGAGAACTGCGTTATTTTTATTGTCTATTGCAAAAAAAAAAACAAAAAAAACTATATATATATATACATATATATATATGGGTGTATCGAGACTAGAAGGTCATTATGCATAACTAAAGTGCACTAAAATTGGGTGAGCAGGATAGGCATGTCACCCCAGTTGTGTGACAATTATTTTATATATATGTATATATATATATATATTCCCTCCACCACCCCTCCTCTACGGAGGACTGCTTTATTTTTATTTCCATTGCAAAAATAAAAAATTTTAAAACACAAAAAAAAAAAAAAAACGAAAATAATAATAATAAAAATAATTTTGAATGTGTATTCAAATAAGTTTGAATGTGTGTGAACTATATATAAATATATATATACACATGCATATACAGAAATATATACACACACACACATATATATATATACACACACACACACAGACACACACTCACATAAACACATACACACACTGTGTACAGTCTTATGCAAAGGTTTGGCACCCCTTGACAAATAACATCTTTTCAATTACAAAAGCAACAATATCAGTTAATACAGTCTCTTTAGGAACTGGGGGAAAAATACACAATATTTTCAGCAAACATTGATGAATAGTTACTTTTTATGCCATAAATTGAACAAAATTACAAAATAAAAACATTATTATGGCACTCTGCAAAAGTTTGGGCACCCTACGTAATCAGTACTTAGTAACACCTCCTCTGCCAGATATCACAGCTTACAAGCGCTTCTTATAGCCAGCTGAAAGGCTTTCAGTTCTTGTACTTGGGATTTTCTCACATTCTTCCTTGCAAAAGGCTTCTAGTTCTGTAATATTCTAATATATCAAGGGCTGTATTGTCAAATAGGAGATCGGCAGCATTCTCCCACCTGAGAAAACTGTACTACAATGCCCTTGATAGTGTGTAGAAACACACTCGTCAGCTCTAGTCCTCCTGTAACAACGCAAAAGGACTGGCAACCCTCAGGTATTTATGCGTGCGATTGTATGATAAATTCACCCTGACAGTCTCACACTTCTCTTGGTACCAACAGGTCTCATGGAATATATAAAAGGCAACTGCAACAATTATACTCGGCACTAAACATCGAGGCACGGAAATGCAGCAGAGCTTGTGTATTTCTCAGGATGCATTCTAGTAAAATGCCCGGAAAATGAGCTAAAGACATATTTCAAGGGGCACTATATAAAACCGATGGAAATTTTACTGATTAAATAAAAGGAAAAGCATCGTTTGAAAAATCACAAATGTTTCTAAGATTCAATGCATCGCTTTTTGACCACATCATAGCGATGAACACATCATTGTTCCTGACAATGTCCTAATACAGAAATAAAACTTTATGTTGGTAAACTCAAAAAGCCTTCAGCTGTCACACTGGCTAACGATCTCAAACGATTATAAAGCAGCATTTTGAAAAGCGCTGTTTTAAAATAACAGATACAACACTTACCTTGTCTTCTGGCCAAATGCTTTTCACGGCTTGGCACTCCAACGGTGCTGAAACGAAATTTGTATTTCCTCCTACCTCGTTGGCCCTTCAGTTCTTCTTTTCTCCCTTTGGATGTTTTTTTCCTTCTTCTTTGGATATTGTTTTTTATTTTTGTTTGTTTTTTTTTACTTTGCATGTTTTTCCTTCTTCGGATATTATTTTTTTGGCTTATTTTTTTAGACGATGTTTTTTTCGTCTTCTTTAAAATTTGATTTTTTTCGTCTTCTTTAAATATTGTTTTTTTTTTCATCCTTTTGATGTTGTTTTACGGAACAAGAGCCGTACAGTGCTACTCTATCAGGAGGTAGCGCCAACTGAACGCCTTGAAGCAGTACCCAGCTCTTTTATAGGGAGCGTCAACCCGAAGTCAAGTTCTAGAACGTTGCACTCACTTTTCATTGGTTTCCCAGCTATGCTGTCAGAATAATGTTTGCTGATTGGTCGAAAATTTTAAAACGTACCCGAGTACTGTAAAAAAAACTCAAGATCTTGCTACCCTACGGAGCACCCATAAGGTGATTTTTTTTATACGTTATATGCAGCTATTTGTAGCAGGCCGTAATTAGACTAATCCACCCTTTGTCAATAAAGCCAACAAGAGAACAGGTTGCCCAAAGTTTGCTCAGGTACACGCCACAGCACAACCTTAAAAACACATCCAGCACAAATCACACTAGTGAATGACACAGCAAATCACAGCAATAAAAAAGACCCCTATGGGCAATCCAGCACCCAGACTACAGGTGCCAAAAGGCCCAGCCTGCCTAATAATGAACCCAAAATATACATACAACAAAGAAAAAGACACAAACAAAAAAGAAAATAAAACTAGCCAGCTGCTCCCACTAAACCCCGCTCCCGAGGCCACTAAGCCGGCTGGCTTGATAATACACGATACAACCTCAGATAAAACATATTAAAGCAACACCAGGGAGGTTTACAACCTGATCCTTAAAATTATCGACCCGTAATTCCACCTTGAAAACCCCTAAAGAACAGTAGTTTACCCCATGACTCACTGCCCCATTCAAACAAAAAAAAAACAGGTTTTTGGGGTAACCTTTAGGTCAGCTCTTCAAAACCAGGTATGAGGACTCTTCAGCTAATCAGTCCTCTAATTAGAAATCTAATTAGGGAGTTGCAGCGAAAACCTGCATACACACCGGCCCTTTGCGGATAAGATTGTTCACCCCTGAAACAAGCAAACAGAAAGGCTGCTACACTGCAAATTCAATATGCCCGCCGATGCTCCACCAAATCTATCAGGACCCTGCCTGTCTTTCCCGTGCCTGCTCCTTTGCCAATATGCCCTACCATCGGAACATGCACAGCCATCTCGCCCCGGCTATGCCTCCAGTCCGAACTGCAGTTCCTATACCTGCCTATAATTGCCTGGCTACAATCCATCCCCCAAAATGAAATTGATGACCCAACGATCACAGCTAAGAATTCTATCCCCAAACCACTGGTCTTCCTCCCCAACCGAACGATCATTCACTGACCGTGGTAACTTATAAGGGTTGGTATGATGACCAGTGGTGGACCTCACCGAACGTTTAACTGGTCTCTACACCTCGGGGGGGACATAACCTCCTCCATTATACGAGGCCTACTTGTGGATGCTCTATTGCGACCCCTCCCACCAGCCCTGTCCCCGTAAAACCACAGAGTCCTCATCCGATTCCATTTCTGTTGCCCCTGTGGGCAACCCAGACTCAGGAGACATTACCAGAACATCTTCCCCTGACATAACAACCCCCTGTGGTACTGGACGCAACTCTGTTCGGTGAACTTGACGGACAACCCCGTCCCCCTCCATTGGAGTTGCAGAGTAAACTGCACCCTGATCTTGGGGACACCGAACTACCATATACAAACAGGCATCCCAATGATCCTGTATTTTACCTCGAACATGGTTCCGCAAACACATCAGCTGACCTTCATCAAACCCTAATCATTAACCAACTCATTGTGTTTCCGATTTCGTGGTGTGGCTTGTTCCTCCAACTAAGCCTTCACATACTCTTGAAGCACCTGCAAACTTTCCTGATGGTTTTGTACCCATTCCTCCAAAGGTCCACCATACTGACTGATCCCGGCAGGAGCCTGAAGATAGTGTATCGGTAATCGAGGCTCACAGCCAGACCTTAAATAAAAAGGCATCATCCAGTCATTTGGTGGGGTGTAGTATTGTAAGCTTCTCTGCTGGAGGAAGTGTGTGAAGCAAATTGTGCAAAAAAAATATTAAAGCAACACCAGGGAGGTTTACATCTAGATCCTTAAAATGATCGACCTGCAATTCCACCTTGAAAATCCAATTACCATATAAAGGATACAAGATGTAAAGATGACAAATGACATGGCACACATTTGTTGTTTAGACTGTTGTGTCAGGTTAATTGAAAGCTGAAGGATCTTAGTGTTTACTAGTCTAAGTAACAGAATGTCTAAACACTGTGCTTGCCTTTATGGGTTTTTAAGCAGAACATATAGGTATAGAAACATATTAACATTACGTTTCACGATTCACTGACTGGAGAATAGGAGAATATACACATCAATATTACTACTTAAGTTAACTAACCCTAATCCCAACCCCTATTGGCACGGAGCCCGCCAGGGTTCAGGTGAGATATAAATCTGTAATCTGTATCAATGGTTTTGCTATCCATACCCACCCTATTAATGTTAGCTTCCCAGGGTTTCTTGTTAGACAAGCTCTGTGTCTCTCTATACCCCCATTTACTGCACGACTGATTGTCCATTTATAAAGAATCAAATAGGGTGAAGATGGTTTTAGTTTACAATTACTCTGGAAGGTGACCAGATTAAAAAAAACTAAATACCATGCCTACGTGTATGTAATCTCCATCACAGTCCCCATTTTCCCCATAATCCTCGTTTTGATAGTGCCAATTTGTGTAATGTGAGTTTTTTTTTTTTTTTAAAAACTGTTATAGAAGAACATACTGGATGCCACATGTGTACAATTACCCCTTTCTAATTAGTGGGGTCCGTTGTGTCAGCTACAGCCTTTACTAACATACACATAAGTATACAGTCTTACAGCACTTTTGTTTTCCTTTTGTATTTAATGGTTTTCCATTTAGGGGGCAGCATGGTGGTGCAGTGGTTAGCACTGTTGCCTCACACCTCTAGGGCCCGGGTTCGAGTCTCCACCTGGGTCACATGTGTGTGGAGTTTGCATGTTCTACCCATGTCATCGTGGGGTTTCCTCCGGGTACTCTGGTTTCCCCCACAGTCCAAAAACATGCTGAGGCTAATTGGAGTTGCTAAATTGCCCATAGGAGTGTATGCGTGAGTGAATAGTGTGTGAGTGTGCCCTGCGATGGGCTGGCCCGCCATCCTGAGTTGTTCCCTGTCTCGTGCCCATTGCTTCCGGGATAGGCTCCAGACCCCCCGCGATCCAGTAGGATAAGCGGTTTGGAAAATGGATGGATGGATGGATGGACAGTTTTCCATTTGAGGAATTAGCAAAAAACTGCAGTGCATGATGGGTAGGATCTAAAGGCTGCCTAACGCCCTTAATTTGTTTGCAATTTCGCCAGGTAGGCTACCTTCTTTAAACTGCGTTTTGCTAGACTACACATTTCGAGATGTTTTATTGTAGTCTTGGTAAATATATATATATAGTTTAGCCTAACCCAGCCACTTAAGGGAGCAAGCCAGCTCAGGTAGGTGCCAGTCCCAAGCCCGGATTAATGGAGAGGGTTGGCGTCAAGAAATAAAGAGAAATAAAGACAACTAATACTCCTAGTTTGCGAGATCTGACTGCAATGGCAGCACTGCTACAAGGGTGTGGATAAATCTATACAAATATCACCTGCATGCACATTACTTCTTTTACAATAACCAACTCCTGATCCATACTGTTAGTCGTGAAAAAAAAAACTATCGTGTACATAGAGGCCCTGTGTAAAAAGATAACTGCCAAGGAAAAGATCAAAAACATTTATTTCAAGGATACAAAGTTTTTATGGTCATGTACAGTGTACAGTGCAATTCTTATTTGATTAACTTGAATGTCTCCACAGACTAGACGATTAAACAAATAAAGCAGCGCAACATTACAATAACTAATAACAAATAAACAAAGCTCACGAGTACTATTACAGTATTTATATCATTTATTTAAACTTAATTTTACCAGGTAAATTAACTACAAAGCAGTTACCACTGCTTTACCTGCTTCTCGGGAGAAATAGCAGATATACGTCATGTATGTGACTAAATTCTTAAGCCAATAAGGGCAAAGTTGTGTCGTAATGGAGGCGGATCCAGTTTGTGCAGCCGGTTAAAGACACTACGGGCATGTAAATGGAGAACGAAATTATAGTTATAATTCGGCGTGTTCGCGAAAACGACTTCATTTATTTTCTTATTGATTTATCGACAGACCATCATACTTTTTAGACGTTATAATAACAACACTCTATTGATCCCCAAAGAGAGAAATTCTCTCCTTGCCTGCCCCCTCTTACTGTCCATGATACACAAGCACATATGTAGAAAAACGTCAGCTTGGAAGCCAAGGCTGGACTTAACCTACTCTATTCTGGTATTCTGTTCTCCCAAGTAAGGCATCCCAAGTTCGAATCCAACTTCCGACAAAAGTTCTTCAATCGCTACAGCACAATTTGAGCCACTGATCGGCTTTAATTGCTTTGTTTTATTTTTGCGTTTCAGGCAAAACTACATAACACTTAAAGACACTTCGGGCATGCAAATGGAGAACGAAATTATAGTTATACCGAATCTCCTACACACAATACCAAGGTTACCAACTTTGGTCAGCTGGCCGGAGTGAGACGTTGAAAACACGTCACACCAGATGCATGAGAGATGGAAACCTGGGATATTCAGTCGAATCAGATCAAATATGATGCTAAGTTAGTACTAAGTTAAAATATGTTCCGCACTTGTAACATGCACCCATGATTTGGAACAGCAGCATACCTGTCAAGGTTTGGATTTGAAAATAAAGGAAATTTTCCGGCACCCGCCGTGAGCCATCCCACCACCGCAACCAGGCTCCAGTATCCCTTACATTTTAAGACAGGAAATATAAAATAATATAAATTATATAAAATATAATATAAATATAAATATAAATATATAAAATATATAAAATATATTTTTGGCCACAACCGGGATTCGAACCCCGGTCTCCCGTGTGAAAGGCGGCGATCTTACCACTACACCAACTATATAATATAAGGGAGATTTACGGGAAAATACTAATACGGGAGGACGGCGGGAAAGAGAAGTAAAATACGGTAGTTTCCCGGCCAAAACGGGAGACTTGACAGCTATGGCTGTCTCTGGCCACGCCCCCTACAGTCGGTCCGGCCCCTGTTCGCGTGTTCGCGAAAACGACTTCATTTATTTTCTTATTGATTTATCGACAGACTTTTTAGACGTTATAATAACAACACTCTATTGATCCCCCTCTTACTGTCCATGATACACAATGACGAGACACATGTTCACTAATGACGAGAACTATTCTATTTTTCATGCCGGGGGTCCCATTTACAAATCTTGTTCTTGTTCTCTGCTTTCTCCTTTCTCGTTCCCGTCACACCAGATGCATGAGAGATGGAAACCTGGGATATTCAGTCGAATCAGATCAAATATGATGCTAAGTTAGTACTAAGTTAAAATATGTTCCGCACTTGTAACATGCACCCATGATTTGGAACAGCAGCATACCTGTCAAGGTTTGGATTTGAAAATAAAGGAAATTTTCCGGCACCCGCCGTGAGCCATCCCACCACCGCAACCAGGCTCCAGTATCCCTTACATTTTAAGACAGGAAATATAAAATAATATAAATTATATAAAATATAATATAAATATAAATATAAATATATAAAATATATAAAATATATTTTTGGCCACAACCGGGATTCGAACCCCGGTCTCCCGTGTGAAAGGCGGCGATCTTACCACTACACTATCCAGCAACTATATAATATAAGGGAGATTTACGGGAAAATACTAAAACGGGAGGACGGCGGGAAAGAGAAGTAAAACGGGAGACTTGACAGCTATGGTCAGCAGGCTGTCTCTGGCCACGCCCCCTACAGTCGGTCCGGCCCCTGTTCGCGTGTTCGCGAAAACGACTTCATTTATTTTCTTATTGATTTATCGACAGAGGACGTTTAGACGTTATAATAACAACACTCTATTGATTACTGTCCATGATACAGAGACACATGTTCACTAATGACGAGAACTATTATTAATTATTATTATTAACTATTATTTCTCTTATTATTAAATTATTTTATTATTATTATTATTATTTTTATCTTTATCTATTATTATTATTATTTTTATCTTTCTCCTTTCTCGTTCCCGTAGATATATATTATTATTATAGAGTCTTCAAAGACGGTCCGGCTCCAGGATCACTGTTGCTGTGGTGTAGATCAGCTGATCTGTAGTAGTCTTCTACGTACATCTTCTAGTAGACCTTCTGAGGGTACTTCACGCATTCTTGGTCGGAGGGTCCAGGTTTCCAGCTTAGCTTATTTCTTATTTCTCAGGTCAGCTGCTCTTGTATTCAGCCTACTAATATATATGGGGCTTGGTACCCAATCTCGGAATGTGGGGATGATGATATCTCCCCCCTGACCTGTCGTCCTGGCTCCCCCTTGTCGTAGCAATCGTGTTGTACCTCATCAATCTCTAGTTGTGATAGCAGTTGTTTCTGGCCACAACCGGGATTCGAACCCCGGTCTCCCGTGTGAAAGGCGGCGATCTTACCACTACACTATCCAGCAACTATATAATATAATATATATATATATTATAAGGGAGATTTACGGGAAAATAATACGGGAGGACGGCGGGAAAGAGAAGTAAAATACGGTAGTTTCCCGGCCAAAACGGGAGACTTGACAGCTATGGTCAGCAGGCTGTCTCTGGCCACGCCCCCTACAGTCGGTCCGGCCCCTGGCTTTTCCAGCGTGTTCGCGAAAACGACTTCATTTATTTTCTTATTGATTTATCGACAGACCATCATACTTTTTAGACGTTATAATAACAACACTCTATTGATCCCCAAAGAGAGAAATTCTCTCCTTGCCTGCCCCCTCTTACTGTCCATGATACACAAGCACATATGTAGAAAAACGTCAGCTTGGAAGCCAAGGCTGGACTTAACCTACTCTATTCTGGTATTCTGTTCTCCCAAGTAAGGCGTGGGTTCGAATCCAACTTCCGACAAAAGTTCTTCAATCGCTACAGCACAATTTGAGCCACTGATCGGCTTTAATTGCTTTGTTTTATTTTTGCGTTTCAGGCAAAACTACATAACACTTAAAGACACTTCGGGCATGCAAATGGAGAACGAAATTATAGTTATACCGAATCTCCTACACACAATACCAAGGTTACCAACTTTGGTCAGCTGGCCGGAGTGAGACGTTGAAAACACGTCACACCAGATGCATGAGAGATGGAAACCTGGGATATTCAGTCGAATCAGATCAAATATGATGCTAAGTTAGTACTAAGTTAAAATATGTTCCGCACTTGTAACATGCACCCATGATTTGGAACAGCAGCATACCTGTCAAGGTTTGGATTTGAAAATAAAGGAAATTTTCCGGCACCCGCCGTGAGCCATCCCACCACCGCAACCAGGCTCCAGTATCCCTTACATTTTAAGACAGGAAATATAAAATAATATAAATTATATAAAATATAATATAAATATAAATATAAATATATAAAATATATAAAATATATTTTTGGCCACAACCGGGATTCGAACCCCGGTCTCCCGTGTGAAAGGCGGCGATCTTACCACTACACTATCCAGCAACTATATAATATAAGGGAGATTTACGGGAAAATACTAATACGGGAGGACGGCGGGAAAGAGAAGTAAAATACGGTAGTTTCCCGGCCAAAACGGGAGACTTGACAGCTATGGCTGTCTCTGGCCACGCCCCCTACAGTCGGTCCGGCCCCTGTTCGCGTGTTCGCGAAAACGACTTCATTTATTTTCTTATTGATTTATCGACAGACTTTTTAGACGTTATAATAACAACACTCTATTGATCCCCCTCTTACTGTCCATGATACACAATGACGAGACACATGTTCACTAATGACGAGAACTATTCTATTTTTCATGCCGGGGGTCCCATTTACAAATCTTGTTCTTGTTCTCTGCTTTCTCCTTTCTCGTTCCCGTCACACCAGATGCATGAGAGATGGAAACCTGGGATATTCAGTCGAATCAGATCAAATATGATGCTAAGTTAGTACTAAGTTAAAATATGTTCCGCACTTGTAACATGCACCCATGATTTGGAACAGCAGCATACCTGTCAAGGTTTGGATTTGAAAATAAAGGAAATTTTCCGGCACCCGCCGTGAGCCATCCCACCACCGCAACCAGGCTCCAGTATCCCTTACATTTTAAGACAGGAAATATAAAATAATATAAATTATATAAAATATAATATAAATATAAATATAAATATATAAAATATATAAAATATATTTTTGGCCACAACCGGGATTCGAACCCCGGTCTCCCGTGTGAAAGGCGGCGATCTTACCACTACACTATCCAGCAACTATATAATATAAGGGAGATTTACGGGAAAATACTAAAACGGGAGGACGGCGGGAAAGAGAAGTAAAACGGGAGACTTGACAGCTATGGTCAGCAGGCTGTCTCTGGCCACGCCCCCTACAGTCGGTCCGGCCCCTGTTCGCGTGTTCGCGAAAACGACTTCATTTATTTTCTTATTGATTTATCGACAGAGGACGTTTAGACGTTATAATAACAACACTCTATTGATTACTGTCCATGATACAGAGACACATGTTCACTAATGACGAGAACTATTATTAATTATTATTATTAACTATTATTTCTCTTATTATTAAATTATTTTATTATTATTATTATTTTTATCTTTATCTATTATTATTATTTTTATCTTTCTCCTTTCTCGTTCCCGTAGATATATATTATTATTATAGATATATTATAGATCACTGTTGCTGTGGTGTAGATCAGCTGATCTGTAGTAGTCTTCTACGTACATCTTCTAGTAGACCTTCTGAGGGTACTTCACGCATTCTTGGTCGGAGGGTCCAGGTTTCCAGCTTAGCTTATTTCTTATTTCTCAGGTCAGCTGCTCTTGTATTCAGCCTACTAATATATATGGGGCTTGGTACCCAATCTCGGAATGTGGGGATGATGATATCTCCCCCCTGACCTGTCGTCCTGGCTCCCCCTTGTCGTAGCAATCGTGTTGTACCTCATCAATCTCTAGTTGTGATAGCAGTTGTTTCTGGCCACAACCGGGATTCGAACCCCGGTCTCCCGTGTGAAAGGCGGCGATCTTACCACTACACTATCCAGCAACTATATAATATAATATATATATATATTATAAGGGAGATTTACGGGAAAATAATACGGGAGGACGGCGGGAAAGAGAAGTAAAATACGGTAGTTTCCCGGCCAAAACGGGAGACTTGACAGCTATGGTCAGCAGGCTGTCTCTGGCCACGCCCCCTACAGTCGGTCCGGCCCCTGGCTTTTCCAGCGTGTTCGCGAAAACGACTTCATTTATTTTCTTATTGATTTATCGACAGACCATCATACTTTTTAGACGTTATAATAACAACACTCTATTGATCCCCAAAGAGAGAAATTCTCTCCTTGCCTGCCCCCTCTTACTGTCCATGATACACAAGCACATATGTAGAAAAACGTCAGCTTGGAAGCCAAGGCTGGACTTAACCTACTCTATTCTGGTATTCTGTTCTCCCAAGTAAGGCGTGGGTTCGAATCCAACTTCCGACAAAAGTTCTTCAATCGCTACAGCACAATTTGAGCCACTGATCGGCTTTAATTGCTTTGTTTTATTTTTGCGTTTCAGGCAAAACTACATAACACTTAAAGACACTTCGGGCATGCAAATGGAGAACGAAATTATAGTTATACCGAATCTCCTACACACAATACCAAGGTTACCAACTTTGGTCAGCTGGCCGGAGTGAGACGTTGAAAACACGTCACACCAGATGCATGAGAGATGGAAACCTGGGATATTCAGTCGAATCAGATCAAATATGATGCTAAGTTAGTACTAAGTTAAAATATGTTCCGCACTTGTAACATGCACCCATGATTTGGAACAGCAGCATACCTGTCAAGGTTTGGATTTGAAAATAAAGGAAATTTTCCGGCACCCGCCGTGAGCCATCCCACCACCGCAACCAGGCTCCAGTATCCCTTACATTTTAAGACAGGAAATATAAAATAATATAAATTATATAAAATATAATATAAATATAAATATAAATATATAAAATATATAAAATATATTTTTGGCCACAACCGGGATTCGAACCCCGGTCTCCCGTGTGAAAGGCGGCGATCTTACCACTACACTATCCAGCAACTATATAATATAAGGGAGATTTACGGGAAAATACTAATACGGGAGGACGGCGGGAAAGAGAAGTAAAATACGGTAGTTTCCCGGCCAAAACGGGAGACTTGACAGCTATGGCTGTCTCTGGCCACGCCCCCTACAGTCGGTCCGGCCCCTGTTCGCGTGTTCGCGAAAACGACTTCATTTATTTTCTTATTGATTTATCGACAGACTTTTTAGACGTTATAATAACAACACTCTATTGATCCCCCTCTTACTGTCCATGATACACAATGACGAGACACATGTTCACTAATGACGAGAACTATTCTATTTTTCATGCCGGGGGTCCTTCAAATCTTACATTTACAAATCTTGTTCTTGTTCTCTGCTTTCTCCTTTCTCGTTCCCGTAGATATATATTATTATACGGAGATTTACGGAGTCTTCAAAGACGGTCCGGCTCCAGCTCAAGGATCACTGTTGCTGTGGTGTAGATCAGCTGATCTGTAGTAGTCTTCTACGTACATCTTCTAGTAGACCTTCTGAGGGTACTTCACGCATTCTTGGTCGGAGGGTCCAGGTTTCCAGCTTAGCTTATTTCTTATTTCTCAGGTCAGCTGCTCTTGTTTGGGATGTGCTTGACCGGCGTATACGACAGCGTGTACCAGTTCCCACTAATATCCAACAACTTCGCACAGCCATTGAAGAGGAGTGGACCAACATTCCACAGGCCACAATTGACAATCTGATAAACTCTATGCGAAGAAGATGTGTTGCATTGCATGAGGCAAATGGTGGTCACACCAGATACTGACCGGTTCTGAGTCCCCAGACCCCCAATAAAGCAAAAAACTGCACATTCCAGGGTGGCCTTTTATTGTGGGCAGTATAAGGTACACCTGTGCACTACCCATGATGTCAGATCAGCATCTTGATGTGGCACACCTGTGAGGTGGGATGGATTATCTCAGCAAAGCAGAAGTGCTCACTATCACACATTTAGACTGATTTGTGAGAAATGTTTGAGAGAAATGGTAATATTGTGTATCTGGAATGAATTGTAGGTCTTTAAGTCCATCTCATGAAAAATGGGAGCAGAAACAAGAGTGTTGCGTTTATATTTTTGTTCAGTATAGAATAAGCCCAGATTTATGTTTATTCAGTGGAGATAAGTACAACCTCTAAAGATAGGCCTACACCCGTTTTGGCAGTGTCTCCGGATCCCATGACAAATAATGCCTTCAGTACATCCTCCTCAACCCACACTGAAAGCAGAAGTGCTATGGGCTTTGCAAACGGTTTGCCGACATCACTCCTATACGTCCAATGATGACATTCACACCGTCTCCAGGGTGATGTTCCCTGACTCGCAGGGTCACTTGTGGTAAAGATAAAACCGCTTTTCTTGCGCGATTTGGACTCGCTCCATATATTAAAAGGGAGCTTCGTTGTCATGTTTGACGTAAGTATGAACAGGACCATCAAAAGAAAACAACTGGATGTGCATGTCAGGTATTGGGTGAATTATGAGAATGGCTCTCGAGTGCAGTCCTGGTTCTGGGATCACAGTACATGAGCCACTCCACCGCTGAAGACTTACTGGAGAAGTTTAAGGTAAGCCATTCAATAACATTTAAACTCATTAACGAACCCATGATTTTTAAATATCCATGGTTTATCTTTACATGTGTTTAAATGGGAGAACCATATTTATTGGTAAGCATATTTTAAAGATTTTATTGCTGCTTCATGGCTTTTGCTGCAAAAAAAATAGTTCATTGAGGAAATAGAATGTTTAAGTGTTGTGTAGCAACATGTACAGCTGTTGTACAGGCAAAAACTCTGGCTCAGTCCAAAGGAGGTGGATATAGGAATGGCTGTCATCAAGGTGGGACTTCTGTGAATTCACTGGTATCTTTACATACAAATGTATCAAACAATTGTGAAGTAAAAAATATGTGAATAACATGGAGTTTGAGCTGGTTTGATATGTACAGCTGAGGTAGTGTTAACCTTGGGCTGAGTGTGCAGAAAGATTCTGGAAATTTGACAAACCATCTTTTTGTCAGAGACAGTCAGGAGCCAAAGGCAGTGGAAGTGACCTTGGTGTCCTTCAGATTAAAAAAAATTGCCAGATTGTGCTCTCAAAAATGTGCAAAAAGGCCTTGGATAAATGCCCTCTGAAGTACTCGATTGTACATGAGATGACGTGCTTGGACCCAAACAAAATGCACACCAGCCAGATAACTGCCAGCAGAAAAGGAGAAATCTCATGCAGAAGTTTGCGCAGGAGAATCGGTTGGCAGGCAGGATATCTGCTGGTAAATCATAGGATAAGAATAGGATAGTTCAGAATATTATTTTTAAATTATGCTTTTCTTTTTTCACATCTAACTGAATCAGGGACGGATTACAAACCGGGTTAGCGGGGCCGCTGCCCAGGGGCCCTTGGGGTGCAGGGGGCCCGTGGGCCCCAAGCCCAAAACAATTTGCAACGCTTATCAGCAATGTATTTTCGTTTGTCTATTTTAGAGGGCCTACATTCTTTGATCCTCTGCCTACAAGGTCCCCTGACCCTATAGGGAGGGTGTTTGGCTGCCAAGGGCCCTTGACTTGTGGTGGTTGTGGTGGTGGTGCAGGTGGTGGTGGTGGGGGGGGGCCTCGCGAACGTTTTACCCAGGGGCCCACACAACCCATAATCCGTCCCTGAACTGAATAGTGTTAACACGTAGATTTTAGCAGTATTTAGAAGACCGACTCTTGGTGTTTGAAAAGAAGCATCAGCCCAGTTATATTTTCTTTGATGAGCCTAGAGATATCTCAAGATTAAATTAAAATGATTGCACATTTATGGTATCATAGGAAAATTGGGTTATAAATCACTTTCCTATTCTACATGTGATTCTGTGTATTGACATTGTTGATCTGCATCTAATCTACTGTAATTAATGTAATTACAGGTGATGCAATATCCCAGCAGTCTGATAATCACCTGCACAATGAGGCAAAAGGCTTGGATTTTATATCCTTCATTCCTTCAGCACCATCCAAAGTTGATGTCTTTTTACATCAAAAAGTTAGTGGGCCTTATCCTGACCTCTGGATGTTCTGCAAGAACTTGCTGCTGCTGTCCTATGGGCAAGCCGAAGTGGAACGAATAGAGGTGGAGACCTGCAACTTATCAGAGGAAACAGTTGTTGCACAGAGGCTTATATGCGACCATGTCAGAGTGTGTGGGGGAGCAACCAAAGCGCCTCTGACCAAAGGTGAAAGATGAGCGAAAAGCAAAAAAGAAAACTTGAGGAACTCAAGAGGAAGAGAGTCTCACTGGAAAGTGTATGTGAGAGTTTACAAAAGGATGCTGAGCACATGGCAGAGGAAGCAGAGAGTGCTGCTGGAACCAAAAGGGCAACATTACTTACCAAGTCCAATACTCTGAGCCGACGAGCGAAGGAGGAGAAAGAGCAGTTGGTGGTCTTAAATGCAGATACTGAAGAATAGGCTACTGAACTGTGACTCCTAACACATCAAGAGTGAATCGGTGGAAACAAAAATATTTAGGTTCTTTGCATTTTTGGAGTATTTTACTTTCTGTGCCTGTTTGTACATTGTTCACAGCCATAATACTTTATAATTACAAGGTAGTTTTATGTTAGAGCTCTTGCTCCAATAAATATGTGCCTTGTAATTAACTAAATTCTAGGCTATTCAGTTTTTTTTGCCCTCGTGATGGTCGTGGGTTGTGAAAAAAGCCTTCTTCTTAGGGGTACCGCTGGGGCCAGCCGGGCGTATGTCGTGGCTTCAGTGAGTACTTATGTTTGTCATGCTGCCTGTGTACTTTATAGCGGCACAACATATTTCTGCAAATTGCATGCGTCAAATTGTCTGTCTCTCTTAAAAAATATGAAGTGTCACCAAAATTTTAAACGGGGAATCAATCTCAATGAAAAATATTCGTCAAGTAACGTTTCTAAAATAATATAGACATACTAATAATTATATATTAATAAATCGGATGAACGATGCATCCCAAATTGTATCCGCTGCGCACTTCTTAATCAGGGCAATCGCATCGTGGAGGTTTCTGCAGACGCCCAAAAAGACTTACTTAAGAAAACTGTTGCATGATAATTTGTACCATTTTCAAGGGTGGGGGGCGTGCAGTAGATGCCCCCTTTATTTTTGTGCTTCTGCCGTTCAAACCGAGCAGCACTGAGTTTGTCATGGCACCTGACGCCAAATCTACTGCTTAGCTGCTACAGACAGAACTATCTTCAAATCACCACTAGGGGGTGTCAATGCTGCAGCTTCGTTCTATGGTTGATCTTTTTCAAAGACAGTTTTTTTTCTCTCTCTCCACATAATCAACTTAACTGATTAGCGTGCTTTCATAGTAATGGTTTTTAATCCGTGTTAATCTTCTGAACAATGACTAGTAAAGGTTCTATGAGGTTGTCCTACTTACTATGGATTTTAAGTTTTTTATCAAGGTGTTAAAACGTACCACAGTTGCCAGTCCTGTGTTTTATGTCTAGCAATTTGTACAGTTTCTTCAGTATAAACACATGCCATGATCTGTGAGAATCTCCTCCAGAACTCTGCATTTCCTCAAGATCTTTTTGTAATATTGCATCATGGCACTGCTCAGAACAACACAGATGGTGCATAACAACACAAGGGAGTACAAGACAACATGGTGCAGAAACAGTGCGATACAAAGCAGGACAAAACTGGATGATACGTGGTCAGTGGTGGATAAAGTGCAGTAACAGCTGTACAGTGCAGCTGCCGTGGAAATGACTGTTACAGGGGATGCAAAAGCTGCAGGTTTGAATTGTTTGGCGAATGAAGCTGTTCATGAATCTGCTAGTCAGTGTTTGTGGATGGTGGTCAGAGTCCTGGATTATAGACTGAACCTTGTTACTGTGGCAGTTAAAGTACAGCTGGTCAATGGAGGGCAGTTCAGTGCGAATGATGTTCTTAACAGACTTCGCAATGTACTGCCTTCCTGTCATGTGGCTCCACCATACCATAGTACTACTGTAAGAACTAGGGATGTAACGATACATTCAACTCACCATTTGATACGATTCACGATTCTGAGTTCACGATACAATTTTCTCATTTTTTGCAGAATGAGCTGCAGACAAATATATTCAAAAATATTCTTATATTTATCTTTCTGAACTGTTGACACTGTTGTGAACAGTGCAACTGAATTTGAATAAAATACTGTTGAAAAAAATCCCAAATCAAAATAAGTAAATAAAAAAAAATAAATCAAATAAATAAGCTAAGGTTTGCATGTGCAGCTTTTTAGCGTGCTTTGCCCTTTTAATAATCTTCACTCAGCTCACGGTGGTGCCAGTGGACCTGTTTGTGTATGTTATCAGTCTATTACAATGTTTGCATGCAGTTTATGTCTTGTCTGTGCTTTTCTCGCTGTTTCCTCCTCGTTTGTGATTACCGGAAAGCTAATATGCTGCCACACCGCCAATTGAAGATCGGGCGGTGCGTCCATCCATCCATTTTCTGAAACCACTTAATCCCAACTGGGATCGCGGGGGAGACCGGAGCCTATCCCGGGAACAAGGGGCGCAGACAGGAACCAAGCCCAGGCAGTCACCTACACACCGCAGGTCGCACACACTCACACAACTACAGGGCCAATTTAGACTCACCAGTCAACCTATCCTGCATGCTTTTGGACCGTGGGAGGAACCTGGAGTCCCCGGCGAAAACGGGGAGAGCATGCGAACTCCACACAGAAAGGGCCCTGGACCGAAGCCAGCACTAACCACTGTGCCGTCCTCAGTTTCAAATTCATTCATCATCTCGCGTTCGCTCAAAACCAAAAACTGACGTACGATGTCGACGTGATACGCAGTGACATCTGACGTCAAACTCACATTGTGAAATCAAATGTAATATTACACCAGTTTTTCTGTTAAAGTACTGTGAAGTACTCCTACAATAGTGATTCATTTTCCACATCAGCCGGTTTAAATCTTCATGCATTTGCACCGATTTTTAACTGATTTGTGATTCATCATTACATGCCAGGGCCAGCAGCTCTGCATGGCTCGACCCTCATAAACATTCTCCACACATGCTGTTCAGGCAGTGGCCACAGAAATTCCCCCAGTGAACTTTATGCTTTCTGTCGGAGAGTATGCTGTGTTCTGGCCTTAAACCCTGCATACTACTTTGCAGACTTTGATCCTCTTAACAACAATTGGCATTTCTGGTGGCTGAATATCCATCCATCCGTCATCCAACTGCATGCTTAAAAGCTGTGAATAATAGTAATAATTCTTAAAATTGCAACTATCTAGAATTTCAGCCTAGTTACTCAGCTAAATTACTATTTAAACCTAGAATAATTTCTATAAGGGGCGGCATGGTGGTGCAGTGGTTAGCACTGTCGCCTCACACCTCTGGGACCCGGGTTCGTGTCTCCGCCTGGGTCACATGTGTGTGGAGTTTGCATGTTCTCCCCATGTCGTTGTGGGGTTTCCTCTGGGTACTCCGGTTTCCCCCCACAGTCCAAAAACATGCTGGGGCTAATTGGAGTTGCTGAATTGCCCGTAGGTGTGTGTGTGTGTGAGTGGATGGTGTGTGAGTGTGCCCTGCGATGGGCTGGCCCCCCATCCTGGGTTGTTCCCTGCCTCGTGCCCATTGATTCTGGGATAGGCTCCGGACCCCCCGCGACCCAATAGGATAAGCGGTTTGGAAAATGGATGGATGGATAATTTCTATATGTGTGATAGAATCAAAAAATATTTTGTTTTACATATAAATCTTCACAAGGTGTATTACACATGGTATTCCCCAGACACCGCCACCCCAACAGATGCTTTGTTTGTTAAGACAATAGCTCAGAAAGTGGTTGATCGATCTTTTGCAGCTTTTACCAAGGTTTGTACAAGCCAAAATTAAATTTTGAAACGGATCCCTGCCACACCCTGCCCTCCTGAACCTCCCGTTTCCTCCCTAGTGTGGTATAACGTGCCATGCCTGTTCCGCGTTTGTTTTACCTCTCCTTCCTGCCCTTGTGTTACTCATTTCAGGTGCCTCTAGTTTGCTCCCTGCTTAGCCTTGTATAAATGTGCTTCTCAGTCCTGCCTTTAATGTTGCTGCTGCTGTTTGCCTGTGTGTTCTTCCCTGCTTATGATTCCCCCGTGATCCAGTTGTGATCCAGTTGTCTTCATATCATGTATTCACATTCCTCAGCTGAGAGTGAACAAAGTTCTGTGGAAAGTATCTGACTACAGATAGACTTTCACCCAGTTCTCTGCGGGAGCTCTGATTACAGAGTGACTCCCCGACTACTTCTGAAGCCCTTCCTTAAGTATCCAGACCAGGTGATGGCATGTTTCTGAAGACTGACTAATTTCGGTCAATGGTTAATTTTAGGGGCATTGCTGACCTTGGTTCTCAAGTCCCCAGCCAATCAGATCACTTTAGGGGGTGGTTGTAATTCCCTTGTTCTACCATGAGAGAATCTCTCTCAGTTTGGTGGGTTGAGCCGAAGTTTCTGTATTTCTCTTAGGAAAAGCTATACTGCCTTAAATCTGAGAGTATAATACTCCTCGTCTCATGCCTATTCAAACGAGACCAAACATGCGTGTATTTGTCCCTAACATCTATGTGTGCTGAGTTATCCTGTTTATAGTGGAAAAGGTGTCTGTGTCTGGAGGCTGACAGCTGTTGTTGCTGTGGATTGATTGTGGAACTCTGGTCACTCCGGGGGTGAAAGGTCTTGCTTTTTCTGTGCTGCTCCAGTTATTCCTATCCAGTCTCTCAGGAGCCGGCAGGCCTTTGCCTTCCTTAAAAGGGGTGGTTTGACGAGTTGAGTCCAGTCTTGCCTGGGCCAGCGGAGCTCTGAAATAGACTGATGCAGGCTGATCAGAGTTGGGGCCTGCAGGACCTATAAGTTTTATGTCCTTACAGAATGTAAGTGGCATCATACTAAACTAGTGGTGTTCGAACTAGCATGGAAAGAGGCTATGGGTAGCTACAAAAAGGCTCTTAGTGCCGCCAAATCATCTAGTATCTATCAGAACTAATTGAAATAAACAAAAATAATCCTAGATTCCTATTTACTATGGTGTCCAAGCTGACTAATAACCAGACCACTGGTTATTTTCCAGTGACGACTTTATGAAACTTTTTGACCAAAAATATGCTCAATTAAACAGAACATTTTGAATATTGAATATTGGTTAACCAGTCAGAACTGATGTACTTAATTTTATCTTCAAATTCATCTACTTGTATGCTAGACCCTGTTCAATCAAAATTATTCAGCGATGCTCCCAGCATTGATTGAACCGCTACTAGCAATAGTTAAACTAAAACATATAATCATATTACCCCAATTTTATCTTCACTGCACTGGCTGCCAGTTAGATTTCGTGTTGACTACAAAACACTGCTCTTAACCTATAAAGCTGTAAATGGTCTTGCACCGCAGTATGTGAGTGACCTCATTTGCGTTCCGAATCATACACTTAGATGACGAGATGGAGGTATTCTATCCGTACCCAGAATAAAGAACATTACCTTTGGGGGAAGAGCATTTGCTCATAAAGCACCACAGCTATGGAATAAACTTCCTATTAGTGTTCGGAACTCAGACACAATCTCTGCTTTTAAGTCAAGGCTTAAGATGTACCTCTTTCGCCAGTCTTTTGGATAGTTAAATCTTCTTTTCTAAGGTGAATGGGAAATCTGGAGGTTCATAGTTATTTGAGATTGAAGGGGAAAGGGGGGATTGGTGCTGTCGTCCTGCCACTCTCGCCGATCACTTAAGCTGTGGATGGGAGGTGGCTTGACGCCAAAACCTCTGTAAACCCTCATGCCTGTGCTTCCTTCCAGGTCACTCTTTTAGGCAGGCTGTCATAGTTGCTTTAGTCCTGCCGGTTAGGTGTAGGGCAATAACTCTTCTCCATCTTCTCTTTTTCGAGCTGATACCGAGCCGACTACACCGTGTGAACCCGCACCTGGACTCCTGGATATAACTACATGAAACCAACTGGGACTTTATAACTATATGAACTCTAATGAATGTCAATGTAAATGCAGTTTCATGCTCCTTGGTCGCCCAGAGGAGGATGGGGTCCCCTTCTGAGTCTAGGTTCCACTCAAGGTTTCTTCCTGCTAGAGGGAGTTTCCTTGCCACTGTCGCCTCAGGCTTGCTTGGTGGGGTTCTGGCCGGTTAAATGTAAAGTGCTTTGTGACAATGCATGTCGTTAAAAGCGCTATATAAATAAAATTGAATTGAATTGAAGTGCTTCCTCAGATTCATTTTTAAATGTTCTCCAGCTAATTTCCACTATGGCCACGAGTTCTAGTATTTTAAATTAATATTGAAATGGTCATTTGGCTGAACAGCATCCCGACCTGTTAGAATCTTATATACCTGGATCATGTCCCCCCATAGTCTCCTTTGCTTGAGGCTAAACAGATTCAGCTCAGCGAACCTCTCCTCATAAGACATTCCTCTAAGTGCAGGAATCATTCTAGTCATCCTACGTTGCACCTTTTCCAAGGCAGCAATGTCCTTCTGAAGGTATGGTGACCAAACCTGCACACAGTATTCTAGGTGGGATCTTACCAAGGAATTATATAATCGTAGCATCACTTCTCTTGACTTACATCTCTAGGTGTGTGGAGTTTAATCCAACATCCTTTTGCCTTTTTTTAATGCTTCCCCACACTGGCAAGAGTGGGACATGGAAGTATCAACATACACACCGAGATCTTTCTCATAATCAGCTACCTTTATTTCAGTGAAACCCATAAAATATCTGTACTTTACTAAATTTACTATATTTCTGCTCCCTGCATGGATTACCTTATATTTATCTATGTTAAATTTCATCTGCCACGTATGAGCCCAGTCGCTAATTAAATCCAGATCCTGTTGTAGCCTCTCTGGACATGAGACATGATCTAACATCAATCAGAAGATACCACACCAGCAGATAATGATTTCTGGAATAGTAAAGTTAAAGGTTGGCTAATAATACCCCTCATCTCTTTTAAAACTATAGATAAGATGCCATCAGGGCCTTGCGATTTATTTATTTTGAGCTTAGCTAGGCTTTGTACCACATCAGCCTCAGTTATACATATATTGGTCATAGACATCGTTGTATTTGTACTAAATGGTGGTAAGCTATTCTACTGTGAACAGCCATTGTAAAATAATCATTAAACTCATTTATATCAATTTCATTTTCAATTATAAGGCCCTTACTATCCTGCAAATGAGTGATTTTCAGCTTTTAGAGCTCTTTCGGAGTTAAAATATTGGAAGAAACTTTTAACGTCATCCTTATAACTGTTATTAACTAAACCTGTAGACTTAGATACTCCTGCTTTATTTTGAAATCATTAGTTAATTTCCATTTGTGGAAGAAAGCCCTTTTGCTCCTGACTTTATTCTTAATTTTCGTAGTAAACCACCTGTGACATCGCGTGCTGGACGAACAGGCAGGAAGCGAGGAATCAAGGATCCGGGAAACGGAGAGTCGGGAATGAGGGTTTATTGATGAAAACAGGTACCAACAGCGAGAGATTTCAATGACAGGACTGGGGAAACAGACTTGAATGTGGACTAAATACACAGGACTACTCAAACTGACAGAAAACAGCTGGTTACAATCGGGGCAGCACACATGGTTAATGAGGGGGCGTGGCACACACGAGGATCGTACAAGCAGGTCATGACACCAGCTTGGTTGCAGTTTCCTAGATTTAGTTTTTCTGGAAACGGGTATGAAGTTCTTTTGCACTTGCAACAATGTGCTTTTAAAAAATTCCCATGCCTCTTCCACAGTATTGCTATTTAACTCCATCCGATTTACAGTTTCTAGTTTCAGTCTCATACCATTGAATTACCCTTCCTAACATTGTATACTTTTGTTTTGGACTTGGTTGAAGACTCAGGCAGCAGGAGTTGCCCCAACGTTGGTATGTCCTTATCCATAAGGGGGAGTAAACGTTCTGGTTTCCCGACCTTATAGATGAAGGAGTTGGGGGATGTTGCCAGTGACCTGCCGGATTCCAGGCAGAACAGGCCTCGCTATGCCACAGCCCTTCAGAGACTGGGCCTTCCGTGCAGAACCTCTGCATCCAAATTAGACCAGTTGTTTAACAAAACCCTAAAATGGGGTTATTTTTGACATGGAACGGGACTTTGATTCAACAACCCATTACTTAGTTGCGGCAAGTACCCAATATCAAGTATAGCTGCAAAGAATCTGCCAGAGATTTTCAGAGAAGTTCCCCAGATGCATGGACTGGACTAAGGTGCGTCAGATTAAACAGGAGCCTGGTAAATTCTGTGAGCCCCACGCCAAGTGACTGATGGAAACATACTCCAGCTACAGTGAGATGGACCCTCCAGCGGACCGAGAGTGGGATTCCCTCTGGGAGCGACAACTCGTGCAGTTGCTGGTGGATGAGCTGCAAACAGACATCAAGAAGGACTTCCAACCTCACAATCATTTACCAAACCACTTCAGGTAACTTGTAAAGATGTAGGTATTGGAGTATTCACACATTCATTTGCAGTGTCCACCTCCTGTCCGGTAAATTTGGCAGGACAAAATTTGAATAACCTATAGGCCAGACTCATGAATGCGGCTGAACGAGTAAAGGTAGAACAGGTGGCCAATCCTGTTATACAGTCCTAGTAGATTGAGAACCACCTGATTGCAACTGTAGTTGGAATCAAGGGCTGAGCAGCATGGTGGCCTGGGGGACAATTATGAAAACACAGACCCACTGATATCCTTAAAACCCACAATCAAAAGAGGAGTCAGGATGGCCAGTGACATGTGCTGGCTAAATGGGGACAACAAAGAGAGAACAGAACAAGGCAGGGAGGGATTCTGACACAGGTGCCATGCTACTTTGTTTAAATATGCTGTAATGTTTTAGTGCAAGCCTTAGACAATGGAATCTCTGAATGACGCCGCAGTCTGGCTCTTTCTGAAGGTCCTATACTGTAACCGTCCTGAGAAGTTGTTTGCATGCACTTGCTGCCTTGACACTTGTTGATGTGCGTGTGCCCTGCTCGAGCAGTAAAGGGGAGATCACATGCAGAGCTGATTTTCTGTAGTTCCTTAGAATAAAAATAGAATATTCTCTTCAAATAGGAACACATGCTGCGTTTGATTATTTCACTCCAACTCGGACAAAAACGTCACGAAAAACATCACTTCCCATTAGAAACGCCTCTTTTATGACGTTAATGTCTGACAGAATCTTCTTGTCCGAGTTGCCCCTGTGACGTAATTTCAACATGGCGGCTTACACACTCAACATTAATTCTATTTTACAAATCCTTAAAAATGTTTATTTTGTTAAATTTATTATTATCCCATCCATCCATTTTCCAAACTGCTTATCCTACTGGGTCACGGGGGGTCCGGAGCCTATCCCGGAAGCAATGGGCACGAGGCTGGGAACAACCCAGGATGGGGGGCCAGCCCATCGCAGGGCACACTCACACACACCATGCACTCTCACATGCATTCCTACGGGCAATTTAGCAAGTCCAATTAGCCTCAGCATGTTTTTGGACTGTGGGGGGGAACCGGAGTACCCGGAGGAAACCCCACGACGACATGGGGAGAACATGCAAACTCCACACACATGTGACCCAGGCGGAGATTTGAACCTGGGTCCCAGAGGTGTGAGGCAACAGTGCTAACCAGTGCACGACCATACCGCCCATTTATTATTATTATTATTTATAATTATTAGTAATTATTAATGTAATTGCACGTGTTCGATTTAGAGAATACCATATTGTGACCGTAAACAGTATCCTAACATGCAATATCAGATTTTTACCAGACTTGTTAGTGTTTTTGGTTTGTTTGTAGTTTGTTTGATCTCGAAAAAAGAATATCGCTATGAATGTACTAAAATACTTTATAAAGCTTTTAATGTGGTTTGACTAGTTCCTGTTTCTTGTTTATTTGTCTGAAATAATAATCTTACTCCATAACTGCTAAAATATAAAGCAACAACACAGCAGCGTATTCATGGAGGCAGCCATGTTTGTTCCGAGTTGTGCTAGCTTGAACGGGAGATTGTTGGATGTGATGTCACCCAATTTGGAATTTCCAAGTTCCGAGAGAAAAACGAACGCACCACAAGACTCTGGCTGGAAATTTCTACAATAGAGCCATTTAGTTATTTCTAGAAAAATATTTAGAGCCAATGACCTGATGTCATTGTAACACAGGTCACTGTCCGTGGTGCTGAATTCTCTACTTGATGGGCTGGTGCTGAATGAATATGACAGCTGGCCAACATGTCTGTGTGCTTCCACTGACTGGCACCCAGACATATAATGACTTTTAACAATGAGGAGGGAAACGTCCAGACAGGAAATTAGTCAACAGTAATTAGTAATCACATATAGTTCTCATTTATCATGATGTAAAATTCAAAAACCTTTTTTTTATTATTAAGGGATAAATGTAATTGAGTTTTAATGTATCCTTTCCGCTCTTAAAATCGCAAATTATTTCTGACTATTAATCTGCACATTTTAATAATTTCATTAATATTACCTAATTGGTTTGTCTTTTTTATTAAATTTTAAAACTAGCTGTACAATTGTTGATGTTGTTGCTGTTCTGAATGTCATTGGCCTGTTGCCTTACGTCTGTCTAAACATGAGTGAGGGGATGGATGCACTATTCTATGGGGGCCTCTGTAGAGAATAAATGATCCTAATTTTATATTGAGAGAGATGGTTAATTCCTTTTTAATCCATACTGCGTTCAGAGCCCCTGTTCTGCCGTTGATCACTGCTGCATATCATCCCCAAACCAATGGCCTGGATGAGAAAACGAATGATGACATAAAATGGTAAGTCTGTTTTTGAGGTTGTTTTAGAACTGTGTGAGACAGGCTCTATTCTTTTAACATTACATCAGGAATTACTGATATTATTGACAATCAATCCCTTAATATACAGTATCTCACAAAAGTGAGTACACCCCACACATTTTTGTAAATATTTTATTATATCTTTTCAAGGGACAACGTTAAAGATATGAAACTCTGATAGAATGTAAAGTAATCAGTGTACAGCTTGTATAATGGTGTAAATTTGATGTCCCCTCAAAATAACTCAACACACAGCCATTAATGTCTGAACTGCTGGCAACAAAAGTGAGATTAAAAATGATTTGTGGCAAGATCGGATCATGTGTGTTGAAGAGTTTCTTATGACTGACAAGTAGTTATTTAAAAACATATCTTGAAACAGCAAATTACATTGTTCTTAATGCTTTTAGAAAATGACTCTTTATAATGATCTGTGAATAATAATAATTTGCTATGAATGTTTTTCCACTTCAGCTTTCCACAATTATTCTTCCCGATGAGAAAAGCTACGGCACGTTTTTTGATGAAAAAAATAAAGTAGTTGAGACAATAAGCAACAACAGCTGAAAACATCTCCTAGTAACAGGAAAAACAGAAGCAGGCATGTGGTAAACGAATACAAAAGAGGTACCAAAACACAGTTTATCATGTTGGAGATGAGGCGCTTCTGTTCAACATGAGGAAGCGGGGACGGAAAGGAGGAAGAACGGAACCGGATTTTACCGGACCTTATGTCATCCAGGCAATATGTGGCAAGCTGGTTACACTGTCTAATTCTGAAGGGGCAACTTTAAAGAACAAATACAATGTAAACCACATACAGAAGGAGCCAAACTGATGTCCCAAGTCAGGAATCACACAAGGTGCCAGAAGAGTATAAGACCAGTAAACCTCCCTCTAGCGCAGAGCTTCTGACAATCGAGAAGGATGCTGACAGTTGAAAAAAAACTCATGTCTGTGTGTTATGAAAGAATATCAATAAATGTTTCCGAAAGGGGATGACTCATTTGGTAATTATTTACGGCTTATGTTATGGCTGCCAATTTACAGTCTTTACTGAAGTCTGACTTCTTTTGAGTCACCTTTAATATAGATTGGACACTCTCTATGCAATGTGCAATACTTACATAGATGGTAAATGTTTACCTGCTTGCACAGATGGATGATTAGGTAATTAGTGTAAGTGTGTGTGTGTGTTCAATCGCATGTATGTCCAAGGTCCATAGTAAATAATATACACTGATCAAGAGATGCCCGAAAGTGGATAAAAGAGGACATTAGTGGGTGTATCACTTAGTGTAACGCGTGCAGGAAAATGAGCAGGACTGCAAGCCATATAATGACCCTTGTCTAGCTCTTAATACAGTATGCATACAGTGATGTATCTACAATGGACAGCTACTATGAGCAGATAGCACAGTACAGGTGCTTATAAGATCTGTATGCTATTTCCATCCATCCATCCATTGTCCAAACCGCTTATCCTACTGGGTCGTGGGGGGTCTGGAGCCTATCCCGGAAGCAATGGGCACGAGGCAGGGAACAACCCAGGATGGGGAGCCAGCCCATCACAGGGCACACTCACACACTATTCACTCATACATGCATACCTACGGGCAATTTAGTAACTCCAGTTAGCCTCAGCATCCATCCATCCATCCATTGTCCAAACCGCTTATCCTACTGGGTCACAGGGGGTCCGGAGTCTATCCCGGAATCAATGGGCACGAGGCAGGGAAGAACCCAGGATGGGGGGCCAGCCCATCACAGCTCACACTCACACACCATTCACTCACACATGCACACCTACGGGCAATTCAGCAACTCCAATTAGCCTCAGCATGTTTTTGGACTGTGGGGGGAAACCGGAGTACCCGGAGGAAACCCCACGACGACACGGGGAGAACATGCAAACTCCACACCCATGTGACCCAGGCAGAGACTCGAACCCGGGTCCCAGAGGTGTGAGGCAACAGTGCTAACCACTGCACCACCATGCCGCCCCCTGTATGCTATTTCATTCTATAAAAAGAAACTTACTGTACTGTACAATAAAGTATTTCACCACTGCTTCTTCCTCAGCTCCCACTGTTTGCTAGCACATGCATCTTTTGATTTCTTAGTGCAATCTGTGCTTTATTTTTTTTTGTGAAATGTAAGTGCAGTATCTGTTTATTAAGTGCTGTGGTTTAATATGTACATTATTATTTCAGTACTGTGTATACTGTCCTTAATGTCTTGCCTCTCTCGTATAACTTGAGATACGCCCAAATTGACTTGCAACAAGTGGTCCTGGTTCCAAATGCGGAAGGCGATGGATACCTGTATTTTATATGCTGTAGTGTGCTGGGTGTCAGACATTGCAATGCACCTTGCTTTGATCTTGACCTGTTAGATCAGAGGGAGGTAATCTTATCCAGAAAGGGCCACTGTGTATGATGGTTTTCACTGCAACTCTCTGAACAGCGAACCTAACAGTTATCCCAATACCTTGATCTTGCTAGCATATTTAAATGTGTACCTATTCAGGAATAGAGTGGTGAAGGCATTCAGAGGAGGACTGATGATTATCAGAGGGAACAAAGGGGCTGGGTACTTGTCAGTATCCAGTAGAACCACCAGACTCCTACACTGAATGGTTCTGGATGTGGCACAGACGTTAATCCCTCTGTATTAGGGGATCCGTCTCCAGTTTGTACTCTTCTAGTTAATAGGTAGATTATCAGGCAGTTTTTCACCCTAGTCCAGTACTCATTGACAGCCTAATACACCGTGTTTCAGTTTGTCTTGATAGTCAATACATGTCACAGGATGTACATTACTCTGATGGGCAGGCCCTCTTACATATGATGGAAATTGCAATACCTACTTTTGGCCACGAGATGGCAGCAAGAAAATAGAAAAATTATTTTCCCACGGTCTACTAGCAGCTTTTAGATGTTAATTCTTCATAAAAATAATTTGACTTGATCCAATGTATTTTTAATACAAACAATTACCACACAAAGCTGCTAGTTTCCTCCGGTTTCCCCCCACAGTCCAAAAACATGCTGAGGCTAATTGGAGTAGCTAAATTTACCGTAGGTGTGCATGTGTGAGTGAATGGTGTGTGAGTGTGAGCTGTGATGGGCTGGCCCCCCATCCTGGGTTCTTCCCTGCCTCGTGCCCATTGATTCCGGGATAGACTCCGGACCCCCTGTGACCCAGTAGGATAAGCGGTTTGGACAATGGATGGATGGAAATAGCATACAGATTAAGCACCTGTACTGTGCTATCTGCTTATAGTAGCTGTCCATTGTAGATACATCACTGTATGCATACTGTATTAAGAGCTAGATAAGGACAGTGGGTCATTATATGGCTTGCAGTCCTGCTCATTTTCCTGCACCCGTTACACTAAGTGATACACCCACTAATGTCCTCTTTCATCCACTTTCAGGCATCTCTTGATCAGTGTATATTACTTACTATGGACCTTGGACATACATGCGATTGGACACACACACACACACACACACACTTACACTAATTACCTAATCAACCATCTGTGCAAGCAAGTAAACATGTACCATCTATATAAGTATTGTACATAGCATAGAGAGTGTCCAATCTATATTAAAGGTGACTCGAAAGAAGTCAGACTTTAGTAAAGACTGTAAATTTCTCAGCCATAACATAAGCCGTAAATAATTACCAAATGAGTCATCCCCTTTCGGAAACATTTATTGATATTCTTTCATAACACACAGACATGAGTTTTTTTTCAACTGTCAGCATCCGATCCAAACGGGATTCCCATTTCCTTTCTGTGGGATCCAACAGAACACGGGCTGACCATCAGTCAACATGTCTTCAACCATGCAGGACAGGACCCAGTCCAGGCCAAACCTCACGGTGCTGGTGTTAATAAAAAAAATGTAAGGAACATGCAGCTGCAGCTCACACACAAACACAGTCCACAGCATCCAGAAAAAGGTCAGGCCTTTTTCTTCTTTAGCTGACTCCGCCCAGACCTCGCCCCCTTTCTGGGCGCCTCGCACTATGCCTTTGAACTGGCCCTGCAGCTTGGCCCGTTTCCTGTTTCCCAATGCAAGTCATAAGATTCACCCGTAAATGATATTTTGAATCGGAACGATATTTATTACTATTGTTTAGATTAAATATATAACGGTTTAATGATTGAATATAACTTGATATTGTTGTTTGTGTTGTTTAGTTTGAGGTTCTAGTTTCTGTCTTTATCCGCTTTCGTTTCAGTAGGCAGCTGGTTCATCCCAGGCTCAGGGTCTCTCTGCTCTTCATCAAACCCACACCCCCAGTTTGGGAGCACCCTCTCCCTCTCCTCCCCCCACGGCTGTGACTGTTACTCCTCCTTGAGGAGTAACTGCTCCGCCCCCTATCCCAGCCCCTATACCCACAGGAGTGCATCACCCAGTGAGCCGCCGCCCTGCCTGTCCCCTCACACAAGCACACACTGAAATCATGGTCCTAAGCTCTCTGTGTGGGTCACCACGATAGTACAGCACACCGACGATTACCCTCTGACTGAATCAGAATCAGCTTTATTTGGCCAAGTATGTTCACACATATTGGGAATAGTTAGACATTTAATCAAAATAATTAAGACAAGACATAAACATACAGTTCTGTTGATATGCGACGCATATAACCTCTGCATTCACAGCACTGCTTCAGTTATCGAAGAGCAAATTTCCAAAACTCACTCAGTCCGATAACCTAAAGTAATAAGTCATAATCCTCTTCATACGTTGCAGTAATGGGAATGAAATCTCACTCAGTGTTTATGTAATGGAGCAATGGAATTTCGTGAAATTTCCAAAAGTCCACAGAAATATTTAGAAAAACATTCCTGCAGACTGAGTTTTTGATATTTGCTTTTCAATTAACACAATTTTCTTCAGTCTGAGGTTTAACAGAATTCAGCCATATGCTGTTCAAAAAAAACTACACAGAACAAAAACAGAATGGACTTTACATCTGTCTGAAAGGAAAGTTGACACAGGCTGCAGCAGTGAACAAATCAATCAATGTATTAAAGTTAGGCATTAAGTAACTGGAGGCAGTATATACATAACATGATAACATGCCTTTTCTGTATTGACCATATTAAGGACGCTGTAACACTGCCCACCACATACCTGCTTCATTTATTGTTTTATACTTGCAGCTGCTTATTCAGACAGCTCGTCTACCTGTCTGTCCATGTTGCCCTCCCATGACAACTGGTCCAGCCTACAGGTGCCGTCCCATTCCGGCATGTTACCCATGAGTCATAGCGGCACCTCCGGGAGCAGCTCCAGGTGAGCCCGTGCCTCCCCTCCCCCACCTGTCCCCATGCTGAGTCTCGGGCCCCCGTCTTCCCTCTTGTTCTCGCCTATACCCACATCCTGGCCTGTGTCTGCATCGTCTCACCTCGTTAACAGGACTTTCGCCTTCTTCTGTCCTGATCCATTCAGGCCCATCATTCTGGGACATGCTTTGATTTATTTCGCCATAGTTACTCTTTGTTTTCCTTTGTACTTTGCACTCTACAAGTAAAATGAATAAAAAATAGGCATTATTTTGATATTGTTTTAGTACAGTGACACTAGTATATTTGTTGTTGTTTCCAGGCAACACTGCATGCTGATTTAACGTCTTTCCTTAATCTCCACCCCATTGCTCACACACAGCCAGTATCCCAGTTTGTGGTCAATGAGCTCCTCCTCACTCACCCCAGTCTCCTAGTCCAGTGGAATGTCCAACAGCTTGGGCTCTCAGTTCCTGCGTGTCATGCCCGGCTCGTCCGCTCCTCCTGTGTGCCACGCCCCCTGATTACCCACGTGTTTTCTCCCGATTTGTACCCAGCTGTATCTAGTTAATTTGCTCAGTCCTGTGTATTTCAGTCCGTGTCTTACCTGAGTCCAGTGTCTGTCATTGATGTTTGTATGCGTGAGATGTTTCCCCGTCCGCGCTTCCTAATTAAACTCCCGTTTTTGCCTGTCCGCTTGCTCCTTGCACGCCTTGCCCGCACGATCGCCTGCCTGCTTGTACCCGATCGTGACACTGCGCAGCTCTACAACTCATTACCCAGGGCTCTCGCACCCGGCCACAGTGCCCCTCTCAGGCTCCCCGCTGTATGACAGCACTGCCCCATCGGAAGTTCATGAAGCCTCACAGTACGACGCCTCTCCCCACGCGCGCTTAGCCACCACCGGGACTCCCATCACTCCTCCTTCCCTGTAGGGCGGCGCACTTCCATTATTATTACAGTTTCTACTGTCACTCTGTTGCTTTTCCTGGTGCTGGACTTTTGACAGATAAATACATTATTTGTTGCATTCAGTGACAAAAGATTGGTCTGTTTAACACCCTCAGTCTCCACCCTATGAGCCCCTTGTTGGCGGCAGAATCAGGAAGATGTCGGAGAAAGCAGAGGTAAAGTGAATAGTCACCTCGACAATAATGTGGAAACCGCTAATGGTGATCATGCCTGTGTGGGTGAAATGGATCACCACAGTATAAGCGGATGATGATTATAGACGATTTTTCCCTTTTTCTTTATGTCTGTTTACCATCTAATAGGCATTTTTTTTCTTTGGGATGCGTCTAGGTCAGATACGACCAAAATATTTTTCTCATTTCAGAAGTGAAAAAAAATATTGCTCTCAGATTCTGTTCAGTTGTAGTTTTTTAAAATAATGTACCTTGATTTGTGTTTGTTTAAAATGCCATTACCTGTTGCTTACTGGGCCGCTGAAAATGTCTGGCCCAGCTAAATTTCTTGGTTTAAAAATCTGGCCCAACTACTTTCCAGACCTGGACTAGCCCTACTGAATCATACACTAATGTTATTCTGTTATGTGGGCTGTTGTGATAGGGAGATTTGCTGGATGCTGCACGACGGGTGGTGTCCCTGCTGCAGAATGCCCTGTCTGAAGCAGCACCTAGAGACAGTGAGGGTTGTTGTTATCACCTTAATATTGTATATACGCAATCTGTTATTTCTTAACTAATATAATTGTAAGGTATTCTTCTAATATATTGTGCACAGCCAACAAAAAAGAGAAAAATGCAAAACCAAAGGAAGGCTTTCTTTTCTCTTAAAAGTCTTTTTTCTAAACCAACTGAGAGTCAGTTAGAGGGGTGTTCATTATCAGTATTGTTGCTGGCATTTCTGAAAATGTGCCAATTTTAGTCAAGTGGCTACTTTTCAAATGCAGTCCCTGGCCAAGATGAAGAAAGTTCATGAAGACTACATGATAATATTAAGCACTGACATAACAAACAACATTTTTTACATGCAAAATATACAGGAAATATACACTGCAACAGGCTAGGATAGACAAATAACCAAATACACTTGCAAGCCTGACCACTTTAGACCCCAGATTAGAAAATTGGTGAATGAGCATATATTTTTTCCAAGTTTTGTTTTGCTTTCAAGTTCTCACAAATAAAAAAAAAAAAAGATTTTCCCACTATAGCCAGATCCAGTTTCTGTGGGGGGCGGGGGGGGGGGGTGACAATTTGTAGTAATAACTATTTCCTGCTGAAAACCACTGGTAAACTATCCACATGTCTCTGAATATCTGTGAGTCCCGAGACCTCCATGACAGATAGATATAAGTTGCTAGTGTTGATCGGCAGGAAATCTTCTCCAAAGCCCCACCACCACCTCACACCAATCCACCCAGGGTTTACTCCAAATAAATTTGCTGGTAATACAAACCGGATCAACTTGTGGTTTGTGTCCACGTGTACTAGAGACAAAGGCCCTGGTACATTCTGCGTACAACACAGCCAAGACTTGACAACCTTTATATGATGCGCATGGAATCAACCCTATGCATGGAGGCTGCAACTCTTCTCCACCGAACCCTGTAGCCCATTGACTGCAGCCTGCATTGACTATCCTGTAGCCTGCATTTGGTAGATCATTCTTGACAGAAGAAACCAAATTGTCAAGTTCCCTAACACAGAGCTCATACTCTTTTATTCTTCTTAAGATTGTTCTTCTTGAAACACCCATCAGTGTGGCTATGCAAGGCACAGGAAGTTGAGTATGGAGCATTTCTTTCAAACATTGTTCTTCAATCAAAATCTTGGGTCGTCTATTGGTGGCAGCGACTTCCTGTGTGACACATGGGGCTGGACGTTCCAGATGTGCCCTCACAAGGTCAAAGAGCTCTTGCAAAGCCAGGGTGATAGCAGGAGGTACTTCAATGTGATTAGACAGGGCCTGCAGAAGATACAGCTCCTGATGACAAAGGAACTCCAGGTAATCCAAATTTAGTGGAGTCGCGCTGAATCCTATTTCTATTTTATGCAGAAGACTTTCGAGAAGGTGGTATCTGAGCTGTTCACAGAACAAATTATAGTTAATGAGGTGTCAAGATCTTGTCTCTGATCCACACACTAGGCCTACCATTCAAAAGTTTTAATTATGAAAATGAAATGTTTTTGTTTTGTGAGGTGCTTGTTCATGTATGATGATGTAGTGGCTGCTCTGTTTGACCGTGGTAAACCTTTTCACAAACAATATAAGTGAAGAAGTATGACATTAGATCTAAGGACCAGAGTATAATAAAGTTAAATAAAATCCATCAAAAACACTTACTCAGTGGAGATTCCAATGTAGTAGGCAGACAACTTTATGGCTTTAATAATGAGTGTATTTAGCAGCTACAAGGACAAAAGATATTATAAACCTCTCCATTTTAATGCTAATTTAATAAACATTAACAGATAGCACTTAAGGTGGTTTCGCCTATAGTCTGCTAACACTAACCCGAGAACTAATATCTGAGGAGCGTTCTTCCCAGGATTTGAATTTATTAAATTGGCTTTGTGATGTTGTATTAAGAAATTTTATTCACAATGCAATTTACCGTACATTGGCCCATTCTTTTATATACGGTAAGACGAAGCGGGAAATTCGAGCGAGCGAGTGCTGTGCAGACGCGAGCGCGTAGAGGGGATGGGTTTTCAGCACTCGAGCACACGCACGCGCGTGGTTCGACTTTTGGCCCTAATTTAACGGCGAGCGAGTGAGTGAGTGCTGTGCAATCGCGAGCGCGTAGAGAGCATGGATTTTCTGTTTTTATGCGCACGACTTTTGGCACTAATTTAACGCCATAGAAATGTGTGTTTAAAAGGGGAGGAGATCGGGTTGCAGCGCTGGTGTGAGCGGTTTCTCCGGGCAGTTCGCTCGAGGCTAACGTGGCTTTGGGAACGTGGTGTACCCGTCACCCATGCCAGGGAAGAAATCAAAACCGAAATGCTAGGAATATGGACTTCATCTTACGTCAAGCGTTTTCCCCTCCATTGACGCCCATAAAGAAAAGGCTTAAAGTCCATATTCCTAGCATTTCGGTTTTGATTTCTTGTCAGGTAAGTCTTTATGGCCAGATACATTCGCGAGAAATTTGGTGATTTGTGGTGACTGTTTTAATACATTAAGTTGCGTTACGCATTTTCACATTAAGCGTTTTAGAATGTCCCGTGGCAGGTATCCCCTTCTATTGCCCTAGGGAGGGTTGTAACCCTCGTCTGTATATTAATAAAGAATAATCCTTCTATTCCTGTCTCATGTATCTGGACCTCCCCAGCAATTTAACGAAATTTGGTGGCAGCGGTTACAAGTGAACCCGTTTAAGTTTAGCGCTCATACTTCCGTCCATATGTTTAAGACCCACCTTGGCTGACTTAGCTGACATGTCCTGATTTCATAATCTTCAAATTTGTAATCTTTTCTCCTTCATCTAACTCCATGTTTTTAACTTCTTGTCATTTTCTTGCCGTTTGACTCATAGAAAATTATCAGACTTAAATGACACGTCAGCCTGTGCAGACAGCGATTTCAATGTTTTAATAAATTGGCCAGCAGGTGGGGGCAGTGCTCAATTTCATTAATGCCATTCAGAAAACTTTCAGGCTTTATGTCTTAATGAACAGCCTAGAAAAGGACAAAGCATTATATTACTGATGCATACAGCAGATCCCCAACTCAGGCTGTGTTGCATATTCTTAACAGTGCTACAGTATGTTCACACAGCCAGTACAAACAAACTTGCAAGATCTAGACCAGGGGTCACCAACCTTTTTAAAACGGAGAGCTACTTCACGGGTACTGAGCCATACGAAGTTTGATATCAGTTTTAAACGCCCTCCTAAACATGTCTAAACTTCATGCATGATAAACATGTTTTAAATGCTTTTTTATATTCAATTTCAAATCTATATAAATGCAAATGTGATAGATTAGAAACAGGACAAAATAAAATTTTAGATGATGTTCGCTGGTGAGTTGTGCTATTTTATAGAACAGGTCCACGGGCAACTCATGTGGTCATTGGGGGCATCCTTGGGGCACCATGTTGGTGACCCCTTATCTAGACCTACCACATCAGGTAGGAAGGTGCCTATTTCTACCAACTATTCAGACCATCAGACCCAAACCATACATTCAGTCATGCACAGGCACTCCACCAGAGGGCTCTACATTCTGTCCTACATCTGCTCACCTGTTAGACCCACACTCAGTCTCCATCCTGATTTCTACCTACTACTCGGACTATCTCACCAAAACCAGTCCTGTGGCCTGTTCTATGAAGCGGGGTTACTGGCTTATTGGGGAAACTTGTTGGATTTCTTGATCGGGACCTTCAACTGCTCTGCCATAGAGAGCATCCTAACATGCTGCCTTACGGTCTGGTATGCGGGCTGCTGGTGGCCTCCTACCGCTCTGCCATAGAGAGCATCCTAACATACGGCCTTACGGTGTGGTATTCGGGCTGCTGGTGGCCTCTATGACTTTTTTTGTAGACAGTCCATCTGTGTGGTGCTGTTTGCACGAATTGTTTTGGGAAATGCACTTACAGTTTTGCAGATGTTAAGGGTGATTCCAGAAATGCATCAAAGCAACTGAGGAACTGCAATGTCACTGTACAGTTACTTATAATGGGCGCCAATGTAATGTGTAGAGTGGCAAATAAACTGATTCACCATTTACTCTCATGTACATCACTTAAAATGCTTGTTTTAAATGCAAATGTGTGAATGTAAATCTAAGCAGTAAAGCTACAATTTACATTCTGTTTGCATGGTGGAAAGAACATTTAATCTGCCTTTTAAGTGTGATTAGAAGATCTAATGCCTGTGTGCTTGTAATAAGATGGTCGCTGGTTCAAACCCAGCCACAGCACATCTCTGCGTCCTTGAGCGAGGCCCTTAACCCCCAGCTCACTGGGCATCACTATGGGTGGCTGCCCTTCGCAGACAACTTACTCTGTTTACTCTAAAAAAAAGAGAGCAAGTTGAGAGAGAAGTTAAGACAATTTCTCCACAGGGACCAATAAAGTATCAATTATTATTACTGTATGAGAGACTGTCTAATATCAGATAGATAACAGACTCATACTGTGCTGAGCTTGTCTGAGAGAGATGATTAGCAAATGCTCTCCCACAGTATCTCAGCACTCTGTACAAAGAACTTTATATGCTCAGTATCTGCTCCTGTTTATCTAATTGTTCTCATTTTAACTGGATGTTAAGGAGTAAATTAATAAACGTCATGTAAGTGCACATTAAAATGCTTCTTCACTGTTACTTAAGTTCCCATGTGAACAGCCAATCAGATCAGCCTGATGTGTGTCTCTCTGTTTCCTCTCTGTTTCCTGCCCTTTCATCCCGACCACGACCATGATCTCTCACTTAGCAGCAGAGCAGTTTATTCTAAACAGTGGAAGCACAAAAATGTTCAGACTCTTTGGTCTTCTCATTTTCATTAGTAAGGCCCTATAATATAAATTATTTTGGGATTTTAATATTTTCATTTATCTGTATGATGTGATCAGTGGAATTTGGCCATTTAATCTGCATCATAGTTAATAGTTATTTAGATTACTATTATATGTCTTATTTGATTATGATTTTTTTTGTTTTTCTGTTTTTGCAGACACTGCACTGACTACAGATGTTGTTCAGCCCAGTCACCTGATGAGGGTTCAGCTTGGAGACAGTGTGACCCTGACATGCTTCTGTCAAGGAGAAACAACTTTTGTTACTTTGTTTAAGCAAGCTGTTGGTCGGAAGCCCCAGCCCATGGCGAAAGCACTTCTCTACGTACCTGGTGAATTTTACAAGGAATATAAAAGCATAAAACGTTACTCCTTACTGAATGCAGAGGGGAGTTTTAACCTCACTATTTCTAACGTGGAGCCGTCAGATTCTGCAGTGTATTATTGTGCTGCTGTGTTTCTTCATGAGGTCACCTTCGGGAATGGAACCTTTGTCATAATCACAGGTAAATGAGATTCCAACTATTTTCATATTTGCTTTATTATAATGTCAGTAAGATTATTCCCTGCAAAATAATTTTGACAGTTTAGTTGTTTGTCAATATAAAATTAGCAAAGATACCTTATTGTCTGCTTTGTTCCATAAATGTTTTTCTAAACATCAAACAAAAATCATTCATTATTATTATTATTATTATTATTATACAATTTGTTGCATTTTGCTTGCTGTCAGCCAAAAGCCTAACCTTCTCTTTATACAGATGTTAATGTTACACATTGCAGCCTCTTTAAAACAAATAACATAAAAAAATGTTTGAGTTGTTATATACAGTATAGGACTGTGCAAAAATCTTAAGCAACAAAAGAAAATTATTTTTGACGTTATTTATCTGAGCAGTCAGTGTGTATTCACTCTGAAAAAAAAAATGCATGATTTAACATATGAACTAGGGATGTGCACCATTCAGAACTGATTTGAGAATGAAATTCTCAAATACGTATCCTAAAATTCAGGATTTTGAATACATATATGAACTTGAATTTCAGTTCATTTTGTTAATCTGAATTACATTTGAATTGTGGTTGAAAACAGGTTGTGGCATTGAAATTTATATTTGAATTTAAAGAAGAAGAACGAAAAAGGGTTTGGATTCAAATTCAAGTTCATATACGTACTGTAGGTGTAGCTTTTAACTAAAATATGAACTTTAATTTAAATATGAATTATACATAAACACATTAACATTGTTATACATCATTGTTATAAAAATGTCGTTTTGTAAAGAATGAAATAATGCAACATTTGAAGTGTCACCTAAAATAATAATTATACTGTCATTTTGTGCACCATGGTGGATCTGCTCATAGGAAGAGCTGAGTGTCTCTCCTTAAAAGTCAGTGTTGGCTGCAGTGACGGCAGTTTCTAACCTAAGAAACGTCCCAAACACTTTTCCTGCATCAAAAGTCAAACTAGTCCCTATTCCTGCCATGAAAGGTTCACATAATGTCACCGATACCTGAACCAACCATGTTTATCAGAGGATGCCAACCCTTTGGCTGCAGCTTTCTCTGCACACGCTGAGAGAGTCTTCAGTGTAGCAGGAAAAGATTTCAGGCCAGAAGATTGCAAATTAAATCATGAAACCTTTGAAGATATTATGCTGAATAAATGTAATAATAATGAAAAATTAGCAATGTGTATTGGAATAAAGCATAATTGTATTTGCCATGACGTTTTGCTTTTCGCTGTAATGCTATGGTTGAACGGAAAAACTTACTTTTGTGTGCATAAGAAAATAAATAGGAGGAACTACGAAACCAAGTAATTCCTTTTACTATGTATACTTTTTCTTTAATGTTAAAAGATAGACAAACTAGTAATGGGCAAACAGCTCTTCGGCTCTTGAATTAAATTATGCAGGTACTACAGCAAAATGCTCAAAAATACCAAAACACATCAAGAGCTAAATATGCAAAAACAATAAATACCTTCCTGTGGAAAAGGGGCAACATAAACCAAATGTAAAGTCACGAAAATCATGAAAATATAAAGTACACTTTACACACTTCATTTCTTTGAATTGAAATTAATTATATTCATCTACCTTCATACATTAATACAAGACATTATATGATTATAATGTTTGTTATTATCATATAATTTTTATTTAGGTATTATGTAGGTGCAGTTAATGTATAGTGTTACCTGATATATACTAATAAGCAGTAATACAATAAAAAGAGAGAAGAATGTCAGCTGTTCTCCAAGAAGTTACTGATTTCTTGGATGGCTAGAAGAACATCGATTCAGTTCCCAAAAATCTGTAAGAACAATTTTTGAGGATCTGTATTTTCCATTGTTATTCTCAAAGGGCTGTCATCATGACTATTTTGCTTTTCAGGTAAAGACTCCAACAGCAGGACTGTGGTACAGCAGCCTGTGTCTGACACATTGCAGCCAGGAGACTCTGTGAGCCTGCAGTGTACGATAGAGACTGGGAGCTGTGCAGGAGAACACAGTGTTTACTGGTTCAGACATGGATCAGGAGAATCCCTTCCTGGAGTCATTTACAGCCATGGAAACAGCAGTGATGAGTGTGAGAAGAGCCCTGAGGCTGGATCTCCTACACGGAGCTGCGTCTACAGCCTCCCCAAGGGGAACCTCAGCCTCTCCGATGCTGGGACTTACTACTGCGCTGTGGCCATGTGTGGGGAGATGCTGTTTGGGAACGGCACATAGCTGGATATAGATGGTAACAGCCAGTGTGGGGAGATGCTGTTTGGGAACGGCACACAGCTGGATATAGATGGTAGCACCCAGTGTGGAGAGTATATCTGCTTCAAAGTTTTATTTAGCTTATTCTGCTATTAAGACATTTATTTCTTTTTTTAATGTAATGAATTTTCTAATTTAAGTGCTTAAATTAAATTACACAGATGTTAATTTAATAATTATCCATCCATCCATCCATTTTCCAAACCGCTTATCCTATTGGGTCGCGGGGGGTCCGGAGCCTAATTTAATAATTATTTCAAATATTAATATCCATCCATCCATCCATTTTCCAAACCGCTTATCCTATTGGGTCGCGGGGGGTCCGGAGCCTAATTTAATAATTATTTCAAATATTAATATAAATTGTTAAAATGCAAAATACTAGAAGTTCATGTTAAAAATGGACTATTTACAAAACAACTGCTGTAATGTGTTATCGATTTGATCTTTAACTAATGTAATGTAAGCAAATGGGAAATGTGTCTCTATATCATTATGCTGAAATCTATCTCTTTGTTACAGGCTTTCAGAAGCTGCTGGATCCTCTTCACTCTGGCTTGCTGATAGTTTTATCTTGCAGCATTATTCTGAACGTTGCTCTCATTTGTATAAGATGTAAACTGACCTGTACACACTGTGCAGGTACGCTGCCCGGCTTTATGCACTCAGAAGGACAAAATGTAGATTTTAACAAATTATAGAAATATAAAATTGTTTTATGATAGATAACATTTTCATATTAAAACCACTCTTGCAGGTAATACAGTTTTAAAATCCATTATTAAATCTCACCTTATTTATATAAACCTTTTTGTACTGTAAGATTTACATTTTTGTATTATATCTTTCATATTTTGCAAAATCTATTGAAATATACATGTTGCAATAAGTTGCATATCAATAACTTTTATTACCAAGATCTCCTTTATAGCAATTTTATTATATATGATATATGAGAACAAATGACACGTATCCAAACATGCACACTTAAATTGACAGAAGTCATTTTTACTTTCATTTTTGAGACAAAAAGGATGTTGATTGCTTGAAAATTCGGAATGTTATCTGACCACGGTATGATACCGTGCGAAATTAAATAATATATTGATGTGTTATATATTTTAAACAGATGAAAAGAACAGTGATATATCAAAAGTGGAATGGTCACGCAAGCAAGTATGTAATAAATATTTCAAATTACAAATCGTCAGTAAAACAAATGAACCTCAGACTGATTTCCATCCTGGGATCAGCATTTTAAGTGCTATTTGTGAAAATAGGTAATAGCAAACCGATTTGATCCATCCAATTCTGCCATCTTTGTCTCCACAGTGCCATGACGAGGACACACTGAATTACGCTGCCCTGAACCTTAAGAAGCCAAAACCCAGGAGACAGAAGAAAGACGGGAATAATGACACTCTGTATTCTGACCTCCGCTACAGAGATTATGAATAAAGATGCTTCTCATTCATGTCAGTCACACAGAGTGTTCAGGGTGTAGCTTTAATAATGTTCAGAGGAGGGCAGGGGAGCCAGTGCTTCTGAGACTGAATCACGGGATTTTACGGAGCACCGGTGCTGAGTTTGGTGTCAGTGTGTTTGGGGCGCATTTTTACTGGAAGTGCAAATGTTCAAGCCAGACTGGGGGCTGAGGGAGGGGGAGAGGGGAGCCACAGAGATTATTTCTTCATGGCATGGGGGGGAATAAGCGGCTTTAATGTTGTGGAAAGGCTGAGTTGCTGCAATCAGTTCTTTGATGTCACACATGCTTACTTGTCTCCCTTGTGTACCATGCTGAATGGTTTGGGGCAAACGCACAGGGACTGATCGATTATATTAAACAGATGAAAGAAACTGAATGAAAATTTCAAGTGTTCTTAAATTACGTTTTTCATTTAATTGTGTGTTCTGGATGTATTTTTGAGTATATACATGTACCTGTATATGTACCTGTATATATACCTGTGTCGTTAATAACGATGTGGATAATTAAGAAAGAGGAGTTTTGTTTCTTGCTCCCTGTCTTGTTACTTGGCTCACAAACATACACACACATAGACACACACACAAACATACACAGACACACAAACACACACACACATAGACACACACACACACAAACACACATGCACACATGCACACACACACACTGCTACGGCTCTGTAAGAACACTACCATGCTCTTTTGTGTGAGTGGGGTGGGGGGTGTTAAA
This sequence comes from Brienomyrus brachyistius, assembly GCF_023856365.1. Classification (NCBI taxonomy): domain Eukaryota; kingdom Metazoa; phylum Chordata; class Actinopteri; order Osteoglossiformes; family Mormyridae; genus Brienomyrus; species Brienomyrus brachyistius. Next base: position 208,176 of record NW_026042358.1, on the reverse strand, counting down.
TAAGATGAAAATGACAATGGCTGTACTTTTGTTATGTCAGTTGTGTTTCTATAGTCATTGTATCATATTCCACAAGCTTTTTATTCTACAAGATGTACAAGCCAGTCAGTGTATTCAGTGGGGTGTTCAGGAGTCATTAGGTTCTGAAAAATGTCTTGCATTTAAAACATAATGTACTTTTGAATACTTAAGTATTTTTAGATGCAAATACTCCAGTACTTTAACTGAAGTAAAAAATTAACTGAAAAACTTTGAGTATTATTTGACGAGGAGTATCTATACTTAACTCAAGTAGTGAAGTTGTGTACTTTGTCCACCTCTGTCCAAAAGTGACATACAGCTGTAAGCTGTTTGGGTTTGTTTGTCTGCTGAGTGCTTCTCTGCAGTGCTGCAGATGTTTCCACTGGTTAGATGCAGCTCAGGAAGACTGACCCACTGACTGCACTGTGCTGGACTCACTTTGCAAAGAGTAAAAACCACACAGACAGAACAATATCTGCTTCTTGTAAGACCCTGTTTCCTCTCTACCTCACCCAGGTCACGCTTTCAAGTATTCAGCCTAAGTTATTTTATCCAAACAAGCCACCATTATTATTCATGCAGCTGGACATTTGACTGGAGCACATGATTGCTACATATCACTACTGTACATGGAACGGAATGTACAGTTTTCACAACAGAACTTTAGAAAAGCAAAATTCTCATCAGTCCACATCTCTAACCACCACACATCCTAGGGCTCCCATTTATAATGGTACATTTTTGTTTTATTCACATTCTTTTTCATCACACAGATAAACACCATCCATTAATCTTACAGCATGTATCCTGGTCAGGGTGATGGGGACGACACCACCTATATCGAGTGTGATTTAAGGCCAAGACCTTAAAAGGGAGAGTCAAGACTGAGGCTTGTTACAAGAGCAGTGGGGCACAAAACAACAAACAACATCATTATGAATGTAAAAGAAATGGATGTATATATAATTATAGGGTAATAATAGAAACAAAAAATAAGAATATATTACATACAGAGGAATATTATAGGAATATTAAAATTAACTTATACACAATCCTTAACTTATACACAATCCTATTGCATGTAACATTATTGCTCATGTGCCAGATATTAGCCTCCCAAAGGAAGCTGCCACACAGGGCATAATGCACTGGCTCAATGCAACACTGCACATCAGTGAATAAGGAGGAACAATATTGCAGATCAGCAGCAGATAGAAACTGTATCAGAAGACAGTGAACAGGGGAAAAGTTCAATGAGCAGAGTGCAGATTATAAAGCCTGACTGCTGTGGGGCCCAATGACCTGCGGTACCGTTCTGTCACACGCCGGGTGTCTGAGTCTCTTACTGAAGGAGCTGCCCTTACGGGCCTCCATAGTCTGCTGGGGGGGTGAGAGGTGTCACATAAAATTGATGACAGCCTTGTTATCAGCCTGCTCTCATCCATCTACTCTACAGTGCCAAGGGACGCTCCTCCCTGATGATGAGAGGAGTCTAAGCATGTGGACATTTGGGATAATGTGAGTTCAGAACTGGATGGTCAGCTGTACGACTTCCAGTCTGTAGGCAGACTCATCACCTTCAGTTATGATGGCAAACACAGTAGTATCACCTGCAAAATTCAGGATCTTCACTGGAGCAGCAGTGATTTGTGTAGAAATTGAAGAGAAGAGGGAGAGCACAGAGCCTGGAGGAGCTCAGTGCTGAGGGTCAGCGTGTCTGATGTGTGCTGTAAGCATACAGATGTCCTGCATTTGTGGAACATTTTGTTTGTGCTGCTGTTTATATGTGTTGTTGACGCTGCAGTCAGTAATTTTCCACTAGCAGTCTCACCTCTGCATTTTACAGGAAGACTGACCGACTGAGAGCAGGGTGTTTGTGTCTCTCTTCTCAGTGAGCGAAAACCACACAACCATCAGGTCCTCAGCTCAGGCCCACTGCTTCACTAGAAAAACCACAAAGGGTATTTTTATCTAAAAGTGGGTGAGCAAGTGAGATGTTATTGACAGCATGAATTTGTCTACTAACATTTTAAATTCAAACCTAAAAAGCAGTATGTCCAGGATGTCAGTAATTACATTTAGTCAGTATGAACAATTTGGGTGCAATAATATAGAATAATGTAGAATTTTGCATAATTCAGTTAATACCAGTAAGATACCGATCATTAACACTATAAGGTCATGTTGCTGAATCTCATTGTTAAAGTTAAATGAATCTACGCATTTTTATACACACAAGACTGTGCTTAGTTCATCTTTCAGTCAAAATCACACAGTGAGGCAAATCTGACCATCTTAATTGTTTTTGCTTGTGTGGAATGGCATCCCATGCAGGCCTGTGCTCTGTGCTTCCTGGGACAGGTCCCACCCTCTCCAGACCCCGATGAGAATTAGTAGTCGCTGGATAAAAGATTGACAAAAGATAAAAATACAAAAGTCATTCTTGCTGTCTAACCTCTGATTACTGCATGACATTTCTGATTTCTGATAACTGATAAGTAGAAAATATGTTTAGTCTCTTGCTTGGTGGTAAGAAAAAAGGAGAACCACAAAGAGCACAGTCATTTTCAAGGTTATTTCTCACTGGTCAGTGTGAAAGGCTGCGTCATTAATATAACGCCGGGCTCAGCACAGTGACTGCACCTGCGCTGCACTGTAGAACACAAGCCAGGCTGCAGACCATCAGCCCTGAAAGTTAAAACAGGACTCGTATGTGTGTCATGTGGTGTTTAATAAAAATTTACAGGACAGAACATAGTGGATTCAGTTTCCTTTGCTCTTACACTCCCAGTCCAAAGTGTGGCCACGACTGCTGTCAATGCATCTGTCTCTTTTTTCACCTTAATTTTTCACCTGTGTTATTCACCTTAATATCAAAAGGCTCCAAAGCAGTACAGTAATGCAGAACAAATATTGTAACTAACAAGGAAGTGGGGAGGTAATGGACAGAAGTGTTGGTTTTTGGTAACTCCACTCCTCTGACCTCCACTGTAATTTTAGGTTCCTTGGAACAATATTGTAAACCAGTCATCACACATCACACACATAAAGTCGACACCAACCTTAAGTTTGACACTCAGATAAGGTTAGTTGTCAAGTCAAGCTTTTTACAATTGAGGCAGTTGGCCAAAATAAAGCCAATTCTTTCTAGGCAGCACTTTGAGACAGTAATCCACTCTTTTGTCACTACTAGTTTGGACCACTGTAACGCCCTCTATGTTGGGGTTAGAGGCTCCACTATTGTTCACCTCCAGAAGGTTCAAAATGCTGCCGCACATGGAAATATGAGCATGTCTCCCCCATTTTAGCCTCACTCCACTGGCTGCCCGTACATTTTAGGATTCATTTTAAAATTCTGTTATTTGCTTTTAAAGCCCTCAGTGGTCTTGCTCCATCTGACCTCTGTGAGCTGCTTCACCCTTACACCCCCACCCGCTCTCTCAGGTCAGCTGATCAGCTGTTCCTGACGGTTCCTAAGACTCAGCGTGAGCTTAGAGGGGATCGAGCCTTTGCAGTCGCAGCTCCTAAAATGTGGAATGACTTGCCTTTTCACATTAGAGAGGAATCCCCTCTGTCCGTTTTTAAATCTCTTCTAATCTCTTCTCCTTCACCTTTGACACATTGTGAGATGTTAATTTTAATAGTAAATCTTATTTTAATCTTAGCCTTTTCTTTATTAATTAATTGATTTTTTTAAATTTTTATTAATGGCCTTTTACTCACATTGAATGTTTTGGTTTTTATTAAATTTCTTTTACTTCGTTTTTAAGTGTGTGAATGTTTTTATTTATTCCTTTGTGCAGCACTTTGGTCCATAAGGTTGTTTAAAGTGCTTTTCAAATAAAGAGCTGGATTGGATTACATTGGAAGATGGCTCAACAAATCTCTTTCACAGAATGTAAAATTCGACAGAGGGCGCAAGGTGACATTCTGTCAGGGGCCCAGAATTTTTAGCTACACCTCTGTGTTACTGTGTTTTTTTTGTTCTAGCCATCAATAACTCTGGAGTTGCTATATCGCCACCTGGTGGTGAAAAGATCAGACAAAAATATGTACACATGTTACCAACAGTTTGAAATTGAAGTGCAGAGTTAACAGGTTTAATTAATCGTCCCCACGGATGCCAGTCATGAAATTTGAGAATTGCAAATTAAAACACAGGAAAAAATCAGGAACACTACAAGATAAAATATTTAGCAAACACTCAATGTGCATCCAGGGTGACAAGGGACAACTGGAGGATGATATGACAATCTGACAGTGACATTCACAGCACTTTATATGTTGCCAAAAACAGAAAAGGGGATTAAAATCAAGAATCAGAAATCATGTATGAGGGTGGGGCTGCTTGGTGGTGCAGTGATTAGCACTGTTACCTCCCACCACTGGGACTCAGGTTCGAGTCTCCGCCTGGGTCACATGTGTGGGGAGTTTGCATGTTCTCTCTTGCTAAATTGGCCGTAGGAGTGCATGTGTGTGTGAATGGTGTGTGAATGTGCCTTGCAATGAGCTGCCCCCCCGTCCTGGGTTGTTCCCTGCCTCGTGCACAGATCCTGCCAGGATAGGCTCTGGACCCCCCGCGACCCAGTAGCATAAGCGGTTTAGACAATGGATGGATGTATGAGGGTGAGTCACAATGACGACAGCTGCTCTGTTGACTTGGTCCCAGGAGTCGTCAGCGTTGGTCTGCCGGGGCCCCCGTCCTGTCTGTGGAAGCACCCGTCTTGTTGGCTGTTCTCTCTGCCTGGGCCCCCTCTCCTGCTGCCTCACGTTTGGGTTGAAGTGGCTCCCCAGTGCTTCTGTAAAGCTCTTTGTGTATCTTAGAAAAGGGCTGTATAAATGTAACATTCATTCATTTATTCAAGGTCCCAGCCAGAAGAGTGCAGTACTACACTGTCCCCCACAGCCTGAATCAGCTGGATGTTATAGGATTAAGACACTTCCTGCATTAGGCCATTTACCCTCAGTGTATTTCCATACCCTGACAGGATGGATGACAATACTATGGCCCTAATTTTCAATACACAGTTTTCACAGGAGTCTCACCCTCATCCACATTCTCTGCATTCCTTATCTCATGCTTCTTTGCCACCCGCATCTCCTCTGCCTGCTTTGTCTCATTTTCCCACAATTGAAACACCGTCCAATTTGTCTCTGTTTTAGTTCTACCACATTAGTCCCTGAGCAACCAGTCTGATCCCGTTCCTCTAATTTCAGACGCATCTGGCTTATCTGATTGGGACTGAAGCTGCTGTTACTAGGAAAACCACATTCGTCCCACTGGGGCAGGTCTGACACCGCGTCCTTCCCATATGTCTCCCATAATTGTTGTACAGAATTTCAGCTGGAGTTCTTTCCCAGAAGCAAGTAATTTCACTTTAGCACCTGTTCAGTAAAAGTCAAGTAGGTCTTTAATGTTATTTTTAACTTTACACAGTTGAGTATAGTACAGTTACAAAAGAAACTGTTTCCCTCGGACCAAGGTGCTACTTAAATTAACAGAAGACTAACACATACCAACCTAGCAACATACTGTATGGTGCATAATGAGCAAAAACTGTGCAAACATTGCAGGACAGTGCAAAAAGAGAGGACAACTGACACCAACGAGCACAAACAGCACAGTAAACCCAGTACTGAGAAGGCGCAGTTTGGTTGTCCAATGAGGTAGCAATAAAAATAAATAAAAGTAACTGTAAACATGGCGACAATAAGATAAAAAATAGTAGTTAAATAATAAAGTGTGTTAATGAGTGTATGTGTGTGTGGTATCAGATTAGTCCCTGAGAGTTCAGTAGTCTGACGGCATGGGGGATAAAGCTGTTTGAGTCTGGCTGTAAAGGCCCGAATGCTCCGGGACCTATTTCCAGAAGGCAGGAGGGTGAAACGATAATGTGAGGGGTGGGTGGGGTCATCCACAATGGTGGTGGCTTTGCGGATGCAGTGTGTGGTGTGAATATCTGTGATGGAGGGGAGAGATATGTTAGGGTTATCTTCTTCTGAAGATGCGCTGGAAACAAACCAGTCTCTGAACACAGAACAACGCAGACAGCTGTGATGACGTTTTACTTGCTGCAAGGTGTAGGGAATCCACTTGCAGAGTCTCCGCAGTTTCAGCAAAATGATGGTTTATTGAACAGCAAAAATAATACAATGTAATACAGTGTAGAGACACACCGGGTACTGAAAGGCAGCTCAGATACAAATTGAAGACAGTTCTTCACCCCCCTTTATACCCAAAAAGGCCCTCCCCACCAAGGTGTTGTGTGTAGGTGTTGTGAGTGAATTTACATATAAAGAGTGACCCCCTGGAGTGTGAGGATCCTGAGACAGGGACGGGACAGGACAGGGTGGAGACTTTTATGATCATTGTAATTCAATTCTTATCACCTTATCTTATCCTTATCACCATAGTGGTGCCAACTGGAACCCCCATTCTCTCCCTGGCTTCCCCCATGATCATAAATTCCTAACATTGTCTGCATTCAAATGATCAACCAAGAACCTTGGGACATTTTTACCACTTTTCCTTACAAAGGGAAGCCCGGTCCTGACCTCGAGGTGTCAGCCTCTCAGTCGAACTCAGCCAACTTCGAAAGAGTAACTCCCCTCGCAGTGTCTTTTATTGAGGTACACAAACAGGATATGCAACTGACATTGAACATTGTTTGTCACCATATATGGGGTGGAAATATTCAAGCGACAGTTCTTGAGACGTGTTATTGCTCAATTAAGATCAAGCTGCGGCAGGGTGTTGTTTCTAAGCGTCTAGCAAAATGATGATAAAAAAAGTACATATTTCTCTAACACGATACTCCCAATGATTTTCTCACCTGTCATCACTATCTGTTGTAGGGACTTGTGATCTGAGGCGACACAGTTCTCAAAGCAGACCGTGATGCAGCTGCTCAGGGTGCTTTCAACAGTTCCCCAATAGAGTGTGAGAATGGGAGATGGGCTTTTCTGAGCTTCCGTGGAGAGTAGAGGTGCTGCTGTGCTTTCCTTACTATGGAGCTGATGTTGAAGGACCTGGTGAGATTCTCCGCCAGATGGACAACAAGGAATCTGGTACTCTCTACGATCTCCACAGATGAGCCATCGATGTGCAGCAGAGAGTGGTCACTCTGTGTTTTGTGTTCTTCTAACGTCAACAACCATCTCTTTGGTCAACATTCAGAGACAGGTTGTTGGCTCTGCAGCAGTCCGATAGTCATCACACTTCCTCTTTGTATGCTGAGTCACCGTTTTTATTGATGAGACCCACAACAGTCTTGTCATCTGCCTGATGTTGATGATGGAATTCGAAATGTGCATTGCTGCTCAGTTGTGAGTCATCGGAGTTAACAGCAGTGGGCTGAGCATAAAGTCCTGGGTTCCTGCTACAGCGTCTGAGCAGTTGCCTTCGTCGCCCATAGCTCCTGCGCAGCCCGAGCAGCCGCCTCCGCTGCCCCCTGCGGCCCCAGAGCCCGAGCAGCCGCCGCCTGCTTTGCCCGTAGCTCCTGAGCAGCCGCCTCCGCTGCCCCCTGCGGCCCCAGAGCCCACGCCCGAGGCGCTCCCTCCGCCTCAAATGACTGTGCCCCCTGGGGCTCTTGTTCCTGGCCCCACTCCTGTCCCTGACCCAGCTCCAGACTTTCCTGCCCTAGTCCCCGAGGAGGTCCCGGACAGTCTGACCACCGTGTGTGCCACGCCCCCTGATTATCCACGTGTGCTTCCCTGATCGTACCCAGCTGTGTCCGATTATTTTCAATCAGTCCTGTCTATTTGAGTTCATGTCTTACTAGAGTTCAGTGTCCGTCATTGAAGTCCGTCTGCGTGAGATGTTTCCTGCACCCCGTGTTCCTAATAAATCCCCGTATCCTGCCTGCCTTGCCTGTTTCTTGCCCGTCCGCCGCTCCCGTTAAATGGCGATCGTGACACAAGGCACACGCACATCAAGTACCAATGCAGCAAATACAGATGAACAATTTAGGAGGAATACTAGTCAAAGGAAGGAAGAAAAGCAGCCCACCCTATCTCATGGTCACGGACACAAACATCAGGGAGTGTTATGAAGAAGACATCACACTTAACACCATTGGTTTTATGCAGTGAATTACACCAGAGAGAGTTTTTACATTCTAGCTGTGTTACGTAACATTCCTCAGCCTTCAGGTTTTTTCCACACAATGCACGACATGCAGGGGTGCCAAACAAAACAGCGGAACTGCAGTGTAGCCAATTATTTGTTTCAGTAGTTTTAAGAAAACTAGAACATAAAATGTTTGTTTTACTTAGTCCACAAAAGAGTTTTTACCTATCTTAGTGTATTTTACATCACATACACTCTCGGTCCGTTGTGGAGTCCATCCCACTGTAGTTGGAGAATGCTGCCATCAGTCGCTTGGTGTAGCACTCGCAGGATTTACCAGGCTCCTGTTTAAACTGATGCATCATGCCCCAGTCCATGCGCAGGAGGACCAGTCTCTGAAGGGCTGTCGCATGGTGAGGCCTGTTCTGCCTGGGGTCCAGCAGGTCACTGGCAATGTCCTTCAACTCACAGTGGGCTTGCGTTCATAGTGGGGTACCGCAGGGTTCGATTTTAGGACCACTATTGTTCCTAATTTACATAAATGATATGGATACCAATATATACAGTAAACTGGTGAAATTTGCAGATGACACCAAGGTGGGTGGTGTAGCAGATACTGAATTAGTGGCTCAGCAGCTACAGCGGGATCTTGATTTAATTAGTGACTGGGCCGATACCTGGCAGATGAAATTTAACGTCGATAAATATAAGGTACTCCATCTAGGGAGCAGAAATATAAAGTACAGGTATTTCATGGGTGTCACTGAAATAAAGGTAGCTGATCATGAGAAAGACCTTGGTGTGTATGTTGATGCTTCCATGTCCCATTCTCGCCAGTGTGGGGAAGCAATAAAAAAGGCCAATAGGATGTTGGGGTATATCTCCAGGTGTGTGGAGTTTAAGTCAAGGGAGGTAATGCTAAGATTATACAATTCCTTGGTGAGACCTCACCTAGAATATTGTGTGCAGGTTTGGTCACCATATCTTAAAAAGGACATTGTGGCCTTAGAAAAGGTGCAGCGTAGGGCCACAAAAATGATTCCTGGTCTTAGAGGAATGTCATACGAGGAACGGTTACTTGAGCTAAATCTGTTCAGTCTCAAGCAAAGGAGATTGAGGGGGGACATGATCCAGGTATATAAGATTCTAACAGGTTTGGATGCTGTTCAACCAAATAGTTACTTCAGCATTAGTTTAAATACACGAACTCGTGGCCATAGGTGGAAATTAGCGGGAGAACATTTCAAGCTGGATTTAAGGAAGCACTTCTTTACGCAGCGTGTAGAGTATGGAATAGTCTTCCTGATAATGTAGTGCAAGCTGAATCCTTGGGTTCCTTTAAATCAGAGCTAGATAAGATTTTAACGACTCTGAGCTATTAGTTTAGTTCTCCCCAAGCGAGCTTGATGGGCCGAATGGCCTCGTCTCGTTTGTATAGTTCTTATGTTCTTATGTTCAACTCCTTCATCTACAGTGTCAGATGAGCAAACCTTATCTCCCCCTTGAGGATTTGGACATACCAACATAGGGGCAAGAATTTCTGCTACCTCGTCCTGCTGCCTGAGTGTTTCGCCACGGCACTTCTTCACCGAGAAGGAGGTAGAGTCGGGTGCTGAATGGTTATGATCCTCGTCTGCAGGGGGGAGAGGGGAAGGGGCAGGGGAACCACTGGCTACTCCTCTCTCGGTGGCATAAGGAGGAAGCTGCTGTTTGGGCAGCAATGCTTGGGCAGGAGCCACACAGTTTATTTCTGGGTATCTAATTAGCGGACACCATTAGGTCCCTTCAGGGGCTCCACAGACAAACTCATTGACAAAATAGAATTGTCACAGAAAAATTCTTTGTCACATGCTCAGTCGACATGGACTGTGTGCTATTTACATATTTTTGGCACAAACGAAATCTCATATGCATATCGATGTATCTTTCGCACAAGTGGACCTCCATCACTTTAAAGAGGGTAAACTCTGATCAGGAAATTTACGACGTCAGAATAAACGGATTTTTTAACAGAAGTAACTGACATGCCCTAATAAGGAAATGCATACAATCAGAATACAATATCTGTGGTTTTTAACAGTGGTAACAATCTGATAATGAAAGGAATCAGATCAACATTTCTATAGCATGTAACAGAGCTTGCTCCCCTCCAGAACTCATTGTTCCAGTAGTTATCTGAAATCATCTGCAGGAGCTATTCTTTTATTTGTATATTAAGCATAATTATTCATGAATATTATTGATTATGTTTATTTGTTTAATGTTTTTATTTATTCGTATTTATTGTTTATAATATAATGTTATATAGTATTGCAACACTTGAAACGAGAGGTACTTGCCTGCCTTAGTGATATTTACTATTGTCTAAGTGTATTCCCACCTGTAGGAGGCAGCAATGGTTGTTATTAAAGGTGCTGAGATTACGCGGCTCAGGGCTGAAGGTGCAAAGTGAAACAGTCATTGACCGTATTTGCCATGTGTGATGGTGTCTGCATATCGGCCCTTTTGCGCCAAACAAACCAGTTCAAAGTACTGTGTGTTAAAATATCATATGAATAAATCCTCTCAAGAACTAAACTCAATATCGTATCCTCATCATTCAACGCGTCTGACTTTTGCACCTCTTACCACAAGGCAGTGGATTACATGGGGAAATTACAAACAAGGAGAATTTAATCTGTTTTTCCTCTACATTGTCGTTATTCAGAATATTACAGACTATGAACAAAAACGGACAATGTAAGAAAATAAAAAAATGTGTATGACAGAAAGCTAGAGTATTTTTGCAATGGTGAGCACTAGCTGGTTTATGTACTAGCTCACACTCAAGAAACAGCATAAATGCTACTCATACACAGTTGGGGGGCAGGGGTCAGTCCTTGTGCCTGTAATGAGGTCACCAGTTGAAACTAACCCAGCCTCAGCACGTCTGTGGGTCCTTGAGCAAGGCCCTTAACCCCCAGCTCCCTGGGCGCCCCAACAGGTAGCTGCACTTCGCGGACAACTTACTCCACAAAGAGTAAGTTGAGGGAGACATAAAAAACACAATTTCCCCACGGGGATTAATAAAGTCCATCCATCTATGGAATATTATTTAGCACTATATAACGCAGAATATAAGAATTACGATTTTATAAAAAGTATGCCAAATATCCATGATATAATCATTACAATGTAAACATTATAATGTAATCAACACAATGGAACCAACTGAGTATGTATTTGCACCTTTTGTTAGTCTGAGTTTCTGTTAGCTACTTTGTTAGTCCTGAATCTATGAATATTCACATTTTTATCGCGTATATTTTATCACTATGTAAAAGGACAAATATATTATCAACCTTTTAGTGAGACAATGTGTAAACGGCTGAAACTACCAAGGTTTACTACTGAAGGAAGGGATTCACCTGAGTTCACCAAAAGTTCATGGCTGAGTATTTTTAAAAAACCAAGTGGAGCTGCTCGCGCCACTATTATGTTCAACCGAGAGGCCAAACGGTAAAAGAAATGACTGTCAAACTTATCACCTAGGGGTAAATATAAATCTATACAAATATCACCTGCATGCACATTACTTCTTTTACAATAACCAACTCCTGATCCATACTGTTAGTCGTGAAAAAAATAACTATTGTGTACATAGAGGCCCTGTGTAAAAAGATAACTGCCAAGGAAAAGATCAAAAACATTTATTTCAAGGATTCAAAGTTTTTATGGTCATGTACAGTGTACAGTGCAGTTCTTATTTGATTAACTTGAATGTCTTCACAGACAAGACGATTAAACAAATAAAGCAGCGCAACATTACAGTAACTAACAACAAACAAAGCTCACGAGTACTATTACAATATTCATATCATTTATTTAAATTTAATTTTACCAAGTAAATTAATTGAAAAGCAGTTACCGCTTTACCTGCTTCTCGGGAGAAATAGCAGATATACAAACGTCATGTATGTAACTAAAATCTTAAGCCAATAAGGGCAAAGTTGTGTCGTAATGGAGGCGGATCCAGCCTGTGCAGCCTGCTAAGAGGTGCTGCCTGATGTGTCTTGCTCTCGCGGAGTTTTGGTACCATGTGACATGGTGACGTAATGCAACGGGCGATAAAAAATATAACCATGATGCATTGCGTCAGGACCAGAATGCATTGCTTTAAGCTAGCGCTGTATGTGGGTGCATGAAGTGGAAAGCACCCAATAATAAACATAACATTTTTTTAAAAATGTTTTCTTCACCGGTGCAGTGAATTTAAATAAAGAGCTATGATGGTGCTGCAAATGGCTTTGCATAGTAGTTAGTAGTAGCATTAGCCGCTGTGTGCGGCATTAGCTTTCTACAGTCCTTACAGATGGTTCGTGTTTTGTCTGTCTCCCTTTCGCCATTTATATTTTCCGCCGGGCACCCGAAATGCTGACACACAAAAGATTCAAAAGTGTCTGGGGTATCTACTATAGTAATTTAGTCAGATGCCGACATATTTACAGCAGCTCATTTGCAGCGCATTCGTGAAACGGCTTTTCGCTCCAACGAGAAATCTCGTCATGTTGTAATATCGCGAGATCTCGTGACACGCGTTTCACTCCCACTTCTTAGTAACAGTCATGATTTGATAAAGTGACAACCTGCGTAATAATTGGTAATACATAGACTTTGCTATTGTTCAGGCTAGCAGACTGTTATGGCTTGAGGTTAATGGTGCCTGTTACTTGTGAATTTTCACATTTGCAGGGATCTTCTGCCTCGTGAACGTGAAACGGGTAATTATGCTAAAAGAAGAAAAAAGCAGAACTGCAATGTGTGTAAGGCTGGTGCTGATTTTTCAGTCTGAACACAGTAAAATTTATACAAATTACCTGTATTCAAACTTGTATTCTTTATATAGTTTGGTTAATTACTATTTAAAAGTTTTATCTGCGCTCCATTGTATAACTTATATTGGAGACTTGTATGTACTTTTCGATTGGAAATGGTTAGCTGTATACAGGGGCGCCGCTAAGGGGGGGAAAGTTGGGACAATTCTAAGGGCCCACGCCCTTTAGGGGCCCCCAGAGATCTGAATGGGTGTGATAGGGGGGCCCAACCTCATATTTTGTCATAGGGCCCAAAATTGCTAGCGGCGCCCCTGGCTGTATATACTTTGAATATTTTTATGATTAATTTCTTTGTTTATTTAATTTGGCAACAGATCTGCACTTTTAGCAGTATTGCTGTCAATTTTTGTGAAAGTTGTTACTAAATAAAACAAAAGAAGCAGACTTGTGTAAATCCTATATTGGTCGTGTATTCTTCCTGTAGCGTAGTGACAGCTTTTTGTACGGAAGCCGTGAACGGCTGTGCTTGCAAATATATTTTCTTCTGAATAATTAGAAGGATAAGCATATTTTGTCGCCGCCGCGAGATAGTCATGCCATACACAGCTCTGCTCGTTTTTGTACTGTAACCGTGTTACTTAATTTGCGAATCCATGAATTTAACGTTGACATTAAGTCAACATTGACATTGACAACGTTGACATTAAGTGTTGCACCTATCTAGTGTTTTACCGTGAAGGGCATGTTATATCTTGTCTCTAAGTCGCACTATGGTCCAGGGGAATGCTATGTCATATTAGAACATGTGTCGATGATGTGGCAATATAAATATTTTAGAATACTGTCAGTTTTAGTTTCAGAAATCCATCATTTGAGAAAAAAGGCCAGTCACGACAAATATATATGGAATATAACAACAGAGGTTAGCTGTATTTGTTTAAGTGTAAAGATGCACATAGAAACATGCATGAGCTCATCTGAGAATAAACTGAATGCAATGAAGATTTGTGACTCCTGCTGGAAAATGCGAATAGTGGCAGGGTCTTCAAGCAGTACATTTGTCTGAGAGTCAGTTAATATTAGGAAAGGCACCGTTTTTTTTTCAATGGCGCTAATTATCAAGAAGGAAATGGAGTACCCCAGTACCTGGTTTACGGGCACTGGAAGCTCCAGTATCAGTCAGACTTTCATGTAAGTATATGTGTGTTTAATGACTTGTGCATGTTTCATCTTTACCAGGGGCAGAGGGGAAACTCAATAAATAGCCTTCTCTCACACTTCCAGGCCTGCAGAACTGAGCATGTCCCCTGGTTTTGTGCATATGTCTGTAGGCTTTGAGTTTTTCCTATGGGGGCTTCAATTTCCTCCCAGAGTACAAATACGTGCAGATCAGTTGCATTGGGGAGTCCATACTGTGATGCTGAGTGGGTGTAGGAGGAGATTGAGAGATGAAACTCCGGATGATTTACTCCCTCGGCTAACTAACCAGAACAGGATCGTACCAATACCAAAATGATAAGTTTATAAATGTTTTTCACTACCCTGATTCATTCAGTTATTTCTGTTTGTTAATTCCATCCCCCAAGCAAATACATAAATAAACAAACAAATATTCAGGGGGAATGTGTCATAGGTGATAGAATCAGTGGATGAATCTAAAGAAAAAAAGTAATGATTTCTTTCTCTCCAAAACACAATGCACAAAACTCTTAAGTTAGGTAAGACATTGAAATTTTATGACAGTAGCATGATGCAGAGGAACAACAGAAGGAAAAATCTAACTAAACCTGAGTCAACTAGGACTAATTACACTAAATTAAGTGGAACACACAAAATACCTAAAACAACTTAATAAACAAGCAAGAAATATTACATTTGATTAACTATACTGATGCCTGAGGGAAGTTCTTGTGCATAATGCAGCAAGTATATACAGCTGCAGAGACACTACACATAGTGCAAATAAATTAAAAAGTATACAGTACACACACTGATTCCTGAAAAATCTAAATACCATGGAATACTAATGAAATACTGATGATGATGATAATAATAGAAATAATAATGAATTAGTTTAGGGTATTATGCAATTGACATGTACAATTAAAAAAGAAATTGCACCAGACATTTCCTGTGGCAAAGAAGGGTTGCTTTGTGCCACATTACTCAAGTCAATTCACAAGAAATTGCACCAGACATTTCCTGTGGCAAAGAAGGGTTGCTTTGTGCCACATTACTCAAGTCAATTCACTTTATTTTGTATAGTACATTTTCATAGCCTTACATTGTCTCAAAGCACTTTACTTTGTCCCTGCCCAATTGTCCCAGTGAGCAAGATCTAGCCTGAAAAATTAGAAAGCGACATTGGCAAGGATAAACTCAGTCATAGTAAGAAACCTTTGGAGGAACCAGAGTGAAAGGGGGAGCCCATCCTCCACAGGTCAGAAGTCACGTTAACAAAGTCCTGATTTATATGGTTTATATGGTTCAATTAGTTAAGTCCGGATGTAAATACAGAATAACTGGCAGCAGGGCACACAGGAAAGACGTAAACAGGCAGGAGGGCAGGCAGGAGGGTGGCACAGGCAGGACGTAATGGCAGGAGGGCGGGCAGGCAGGGCAGCACAGGCAGCCAGAACTGTTTTGCCACTGCAGTTGTTTTACAATTTCATCTGCATTTGTTTCCCCCAAGGTATAACAGCAGCTAATTTATGAACATGCTGCTTTTCAGAAAAGAAGTTTAATTTCCAGGAGCATGACCAGTGCATACATTTAGTGTTGATGGTTCTTTGTAAAATGGATGTTCTGTACTTTTATTGATCTGTCCATCCATCCATCCATCCATCCATCCATCCATCCATCCATCCATTCATCCATTTTCTAACTACTTCTGATGAAGTTCCGGGTTTATGAGGTATCCTGAAGCCCAGGCAATATGGGACAAACACACACATGCACACACATAGGGTATACCTATCCTTATGGGGCCCGCTCATTGACTTCTATTGGATAAATGCTAACGCTAACTATGACAATCTTAACCCCCACCCTGCCCTAACCATAACCATAAGTAACCAAGCAAAATAAAAGAGGTTTTGCATTTTTAGTTTTTCCACAGCAGTCACAGATTTTTATAAATAGAGTTTTCCTGGTTTTCAGTTCGTGGTCCCCATAAGGGAAAAAAAAAACAGGTATTTATCACGCTATGGGGTAGGATAGGTATACCCGCTCGCACACACACACACAGACATGCACACAAATGGATAGATCACCACAGTTACTATGGATGTCGATCCTGCAATAATGAGACAGAACTATCATACTTAACAGGATCATATCCCTAGTTCTACATATGCATAATTATATTTAAAAAAGATCCACGCACCTAGCACATGAGATGTTTGAACTTCTGCCCTCTGGTAAACGTTACCGCAGTATGCATTGCAGAACAACCAGATTTAATAAGAGCTTCTAACCCCCAAAGCCATCAGAATACTAAATGCTAATGAACATACGTTTATGTGAAACCCTACTCTCTCTTACTCTCTGTGCACTTTATTACCACAACTGGTATTAAGTTTACTTTTTATTTATACAGTATAGTGCAATAATATAATCACGATTTGTGTGTGAGTGTGCCCTGTGATGGGCTGCCCCCCATCCTGGATTGTTCCCTGCCTCGTGCCCATTCCACATTCCGGGATAGGTTCCGGACCACCCGCGACCAGTAGGATAAGCAGTTTGGAAAATGGATGGATGGATATAACTAACATAAGACAGACATTACACCTAACAAACAATAAACACGAAATAAAGGAGTGGATACAAAAAAAATGTAATGCAATGACCAGATTTAACACCTGGATTATGTCCCCCCTTAGTCTCCTTTGCTCGAGGCTAAACAGATTCAGCTCAGCTAACCTCTCCTCATTAAACATTCCTCTAAGACCAGGAATCATTCTCCCAGCCAAGCAAGCCTGAGTCCGGCTTCCACTCCCCCGATCCCCAGCAATGTTAACTTGGAAGGGCGTATTCTGTATGCACAACTGAGACAACCCAGGTGGAGCTTATCGGCTGGCAAAATTGCCTTCAGGTATCACCCACCCTAGTGAGAGTCCAAGCTAGGCCGTTCTCAGAACTCACCCTAAACGAAGTCCTGCTCAAAAGTTGTAATGACCGCCTGAGGTACCTGACAGCCTTGCCCGTAATGAGTCAGTGGGTGTAGCCGGGCTGACACGCTTTTGGGCATCCAATTGCTGAGAACTCCCCTTCGGTTCTGACAAAACTGTACGATCACAAGCAGTGACAGCAGAGCCACAGACAAGCTCAACCAACAGAGAGCGAATGGTAAGCACCCAGCACCCGAAGGGGCTCAACTGATCACATCCAAACGACTTCCTGATGGGATTGTGTACGTAACTGGTTTACTGTTGTTAATAGTGGTTGAACTTCTATGCAAGTCCCCTTGTTGGGGGAGATGGAATGAATGAAAGCATAAGGTGAAATAAAACCTAAAATAAATCAAAAAGGTTAAACGGGAAATCAAACCAAATGAATTGTGTTTCTTATTCAATTGTAAACATCAATTAGTTATGCAACAATAACCTAATTGGATGTTAATGTATTGTGATCAAACTGATTTAGTCTGTGAAGTTGATTCCTGCTTTCAGGCAAGAACCTGTGTGTCCAATTATGCGTGTTGTATCACCGCAGTTGACCACCAGAGACCCAACTCAGATGTTGTTAACCTACTATGGCGGACCACTAGAGGTGCAATTTCAATGGAGTGGCACTGCTATGGCTTGCCACTAGAAGCGCAATTTCAAAATTGAGTGGTAGTTCTATGCCTGACCACTAGAAGTGCAATTTCGAAATGGAGTGGTAGTTCTATGCCTGACCACCGGGGGCGCAATATCGAAATGGAGTTGTAGTTCTATGCCTGACCACTGGAGGCGCGATTTTGAAATGGAGTGGTAGTTCTATGCCTGACCACTGGAGGCGCAATTTCGAACTGGAGTGGTAGTTCTATGCCTGACCACCGGGGGCGCAATATCGAAATGGAGGTGGTACTTCTATGCCTGACCACCGGGGGGCGCAATATCGAAATGGAGTGGTAGTTCTATGCCTGACCACCGGGGGCCGCAATTTCGAAATGGAGTGGTAGTTCTATGCCTGACCACTAGAGGCACGATTTCGAAATGGAATAGTAGTTCTATGCCTGACCACTAGAGGCGCGATTTCGAAATGGAGTAGTAGTTCTATGGCTTGTCACTAGAAGCGCAATTTCAAAATTGAGTGGTAGTTCTATGCCTGACCACTAGAAGCGCAATTTCGAAATGGAGTGGTAGTTCTATGCCTGACCACCGGGGGCGCAATATCGAAATGAGTGGTAGTTCTATGCCTGACCACTAGAGGCGCGATTTCGAAATGGAGTGGTAGTTCTATGCCTGACCACTAGAGGCGCAATTTCGAACTGGAGTGGTAGTTCTATGCCTGACCACCGGGGGCGCAATATCGAAATGGAGTGGTAGTTCTATGCCTGACCACCGGGGGCGCAATATCAAAATGGAGTGGTAGTTCTATGCCTGGCCACTAGAGGCGCAATATCGAAATTGAGTGGTAGTTCTATGCCGGGCCACTAGAGGCGCAATTTCGAAATGGAGTGGTAGTTCTATGCCTGACCACTAGAGGCACGATTTCGAAATGGAATAGTAGTTCTATGCCTGACCACTAGAGGCGCGATTTCGAAATGGAGTAGTAGTTCTATGGCTTGTCACTAGAAGCGCAATTTCAAAATTGAGTGGTAGTTCTATGCCTGACCACTAGAAGCGCAATTTCGAAATGAAGTGGTAGTTCTATGCCTGACCACCGGGGGCGCAATATCGAAATGGAGTGGTAGTTTCTATGCCTGACCACTAGAGGCGCGATTTCGAAATGGAGTAGTACTTCTATGGCTTGCCACTAGAAGCGCAATTTCAAAATTGAGTGGTAGTTCTTATGCCTGACCACTAGAAGCCCAATTTCGAAATGGAGTGGTAGTTCTATGCCTGACCACCGGGGGCGCAATATCGAAATGGAGTGGTAGTTCTATGCCTGACCACTAGAAGCGCGATTTCGAAATGGAGTGGTAGTTCTATGCCTGACCACTAGAGGCGCAATTTCGAACTGGAGTGGTAGTTCTATGCCTGACCACCGGGGGCGCAATATCGAAATGGAGTGGTAGTTCTATGCCTGACCACCGGGGGCGCAATATCAAAATGGAGTGGTAGTTCTATGCCTGGCCACTAGAGGCGCAATATCGAAATTGAGTGGTAGTTCTATGCCTGGCCACTAGAGGCGCAATTTCGAAATGGAGTGGTAGTTCTATGCCTGACCACTAGAGGTAACCAAAGATATAGCTAGGCGGTTGCCGACGCTAGATGAGTGACACACACATTTAATGCATGCGCATGCTGCTTGTGGCCTTCTTCTGTGCCTTGCACAGTATAAAACCCCTTAAAACAATTACTGAAGCGAGACGGCGCACGCGTTACGGCGACAGATTTAAATTGTGAGTGCACTATATCTCGTCGCAAATGGTGCTTAACCACGGCGGGTCTCAAGCACAGGAGACTCCCAATTTCTAAATGACACACACTTGGCTCACAGCGCAAAGTTGTGTTAAACTTGCTTTGTCTAAAGCAGGCACACACATACGAGTATGATCCTGATAGGTAACTAAGCTATCGGTCTTATGTCCAAGCGCAACATAATTTAGGTTAGAACCTCATAACAAGTATTCCCGTTCGCTAATAGAGAGATCTCTCCCAGGATATATAGAAACGGAGACACTCGTCCGAATTGAACCTGGAAACAAAGCGCTACATCTGAGAATCTCGTCAGACATAGGGTTAAAGTTTACTGCAGTTTTAATACGAAAGAACTACAATGAAATCACCGAAAATAAAACAAAATAATATAACTACTAATAATAGAAATAAAAATAACTATAATAAGCCCATATGATCCCGCTTAAATGCCTTCAGATTGCCATGAGTGCGACTTTTGCAACCAGTTGACAGTTAGCGCTTCTTCACTGCACGTTCGGTCATAAAAAGTTTAAATTGTGTGCTCAGAATAAGTTTAAACCTTGTGCCTTGTGATTATTAACCAATTTTTATGCTGAATGGTCGGCTCAAACTCAATTGCGAAACACCGTGAGTCTGTTAATGTGTGACTTAAATGGAACTCATTAATAACCAGTATCACGTATAACCTGGGTTAGAATAGAAGGCTTGTCCAACGAGCTGCGTCACCAGGTAATGTAAACGATCGGTAGCGAAGCTCCCCTCACGGCCAATGAGAGAGAGTCTCGCGATATTTCAGGCGAATTTGAGGTTTCAGAGCGTAGATCGCACAGGCAGGGATTCTTGTGAGCACTCAATGAACGGAGGCTGAAGTTGTGTAAAAGACATGCATTTATTCCTATAACTAACATAAGACAGACATTACACCTAACAAACAATAAACACGAAATAACGGAGTGGACACAAACAATGTAATCATGAAAATGCAATGACCAGATTTAAAATGAGTAACCTTAAAAGGGAAAATACTGTTCTGCAAAGCAAGCAATTTGTGGAAATACTGTCCTAAAGTAATATAGCAGGTGAATAGGAGTTTAGGTTGTTATAAATGAAAGGAAGTTTGTTTACTTGGTTGCAGAGTGGGGGGGGGGGGGGTCTTGGCAGTTGGTTGCGGAGGCTGATGAGCTGATGGGTGATGGCACTCAGGGAGGCGCGGTGTTTGCAGCGGTTGTTGGAGTGGAGCCCCTCTGATTCCCTCTCCTGGTGAAGCTTGGGCTTGGTTGCAGTTCTCTGTCCAGCTGGGTCTTCACTGATAGGCTTCAGGAGGGCTTCTTGTGGGCTTCTCTTCTCTTGGGCTGATGTTCTCTGCCTCTCTTCGTGCTGATGGTCTTTTGTTTTCTCCTCCCTTCTGTTTCTCCTCTCCTGGCTTTGTTCTGAGGTGCCAGGTTTTATAGTGTAAAGTTCGTGAATAGGAGTGACCAGGAATTCGACTCCTGGACCAATGGCTGACCATCCATTTGGCGGGCTTTCGGAAGGGGGTCTGTATCAGTCCTTTTGAGATTTATGACCAGAGTGATTTCCCTTGTATTGATGATTTTCGTTAGGCTGGTTGTAACTTTTGATATATTCACTTTCGTGGTAACCACTGACCAGATTTGGAAACTGGAGTGATTTTCCATCGGTTTGATACCAAACATGCCATAGCAGCCTAGCGGTTCACACCTCATACCATCTGTAATGATTAATTAATGATTACTTATATTATGTCGTTATGTTATATTACTCACACCTTATTTTATGCCTCACAATCTATATAATTGTAAATATACTGTGTAGCTGCTGGCGCGTTCCAAACTAAATCTCATTGTACTTACAATGTCAATAAAAACATCCATCCATCCATCTAGGCAGGCCAGTGTCGCCTCCATCCTTCCTGAAGTCAGTGATTCCTTTGTCTTTGTGCTGTTTAGTGCCAAATTGTTTGCTGAACTCCAACCTATCAGTTTCTGGACCTCATCTCTGTAAGCTGACTCATAAGAACCAAAGAGATTTACAAATGAGAGGAGGCCATTCGGCCATCAAGCTCCTTTGAGGAGAACTTAGCTAATAGCTCAAAAATCTTATCTAGCTCTGATTTAAAAGAACCCAGGGTTTTAGCTTGTGTTACAATAACAGGAAGACTATTCCATACTCTAACTACACGCTGTGTACAGAAATGCTTCATCAAATTCGTTTTAAATGTTCTCCAGCTAATTTCCACTTATGGCCACGAGTTCTGGTATTTAAACTAACATTGAAATAGCCATTTGGCTGAACAGCATCCAGACCTGTTAGAATCTTAAACACCTGGATTATGTCCCCCCTTAGTCTCCTTTGCTCGAGGCTAAACAGATTCAGCTCAGCTAACCTCTCCTCATTAGACATTCCTCTAAGACCAGGAATCATTCTCGTTGCCCTACGTTGCACCTTTTCCAAGGCAGCAATGTCCTTCTTAAGGTATGGTAACCAAACCCGCACACAATATTCTAGGTGGGGTCTTACCAAGGAATTATATTATCGTAGCATCACTTGCCTTGTCTTAAACTCCACACACCTAGAGATGCAATGTGCCTTCTCGCGTGGTGTTCCTGCAGAGGGAGTCTGTGAGTGCTGGAGATTGGGGGAGGGGGCAGTGTGGCTATGTCTGCTCTGTGTTCCTCCAGACGAGCAAAGAAGCTGTTTAGCTCCTTTGCTAAAAGGGCGTTGCTGTTAACAGTGACGGTGTTGTTGCCTTTGAAGTTTGTAATGTGTTGTATTCCCTGCCACACCCACTGTGGGTTGTTGTATGTGAAGTAGACCTCTATTTTCTGTTTCTCTGCCTGCCTGGCAACCTTGATGCCCCTATTCAGGTTAGCTCTGGCTGCACTCTGTGTTCTTGACTGCGCTGTCTTGTCCTGTAGTATTGTATTGTTGCTCTTGTGTTTATCTTGCACTTTCTCCCTCTGTTTGTGCTCCTTTCACTCTGTATAGTTCTATCTTGCCCGCACTTGTGTCATCTTGTGTTGTTTCTGTTTTTCTTCTTTGTGTTGCACCGTGGTCCAGGAGGAACAATGTTTCCTTTCACTGTGTACTGTGTATATTGCTGAAATAACAATAAACCCACTTGACCACCTGCCTCAATTCATCCTGAAGAGTTTTCCAATGTTGTTCAAAGGTCTGTTTGTTTCGAGTGAAGGACACGCCCCTGGACGTGCTGGATAAGGGGACCACAGATCAGTGTCCTCAGTCCTGCTTCTCCCTTCAAAGCTGAGAGGAAGATGACCCGCCTGCTGCTTCTGGTTTTGGCTTATGGAGCTCTGCTTATCTCCACAGAGGCCCAGCAAGATTACCACAGTCTCCCTGCACTCACAAGACGGCCATTAAACTCGCAGTCGAAAATGCTCATCAAGGAACCCGTCAGCACATGAATTTCTATAACATCCAGGGCCGTCCGAAGGTAACTGCTGAGAAAGTGTTTACAAAAGTGTGAAACTTTCATCATCTGCAAGCTGAACTAATGAGTATCACATTGATTTTGATGTTTTAATTTCAATGCATATGATGCTTAATGTCTCTTCACAATGAAAGTGATGGTTGTATATCTCAGCCCTGGTCAATTTTACCTTCTCACAGTTTCTCTCTGAATCTACTGCAGTCAAGTCTGTGACAGTTTGCCATTTTTTGGGTGATTATTGTTTGTTATATTGCCTTTAAAACAGTTGTAGGCAATTTTGTATATAACGTGTTTATGTGATTTAGATCAGCAGTGAATACATTGACATTGAGATTCTCTTGAGAGCAACAAAATGTCCAAAGTCAACTGCAACAGACCATCGGGCTGACTGTATTTTCATGGACAAGAGGGTAAGTAAAGAGTCACTGTGACTGTGAGCATTGGACATATCAGTTAGCAAATTAATTTAGGTTCATGTTAACTTTTTTGATGCCCTGCGGGGGAAAGTTAGCCAACAATAAAGTAACAAATACATAGGTGGCCTCAAAGAGCCAGTTCCTTCACCTTATTCTCAAATTTTAGTAGGTTTACAGGCTTAAAGGCTGGATTACCAGGCAGAAGCAAATGCTAATCATCTGAGGGGTGACCTGTAGATTATGCTTCGAGCTATGAACCCTAGCTGGCCTTATTTAAAGACCTGTGGGCTGTACTACAAAGCGGGTTTTACATACCCAGAGTTAACTCAATCAAGCCAGGTTAACTAAAACTCATTGTTGAAATCAGCCTTAAATGGCAGTGTGGTGTTTTGTGGTGAAAGGGCAGGACTTAACTCTTGTTTTAATTAGAAAGCCAGTAATTAAACCTGGTCAGAGCAGGGTAGATGTGCAGTGTGAATTACCCTTTAAATTTACCTCTTTAAATAGTGAACTACAGGACCACTTAGCTTGATCGGAGGACAGTATTTTAATACAGAGCAGTGTTCAGTTAAACGGGATTTGTTGTTCATACTTTTAGATGAACTTGCTTTGTATAATATAGCCTTATGGTGACCCTGCTTTGGAAGCTCTTTCCTCTAAAATTGTTCTGTGTCATTAAACCCTGCACTCCAGCAGCTCTGCCTTAAATCATTAGATATATCTTTACTACACCTTCTAACACTGTATTTATTGCCCACCACTCTTTAAATACTGTTTTTGTGTGTCTGTGTGTTTTTGCAGCCATTCATTAACTGTAGAGTTTGCAGCAGACGGTCTGGTAATGATCTTACACATCCATCAAATGACTGTGTACCAAACAAGAAAGTGGATGAAGTAAGTGTAGAGAGTCTTAGCATTATGGAAATGTAACAGGTGTGTGAATTGTGTCTAAACATGTGGTTAAACTTTGATTGTGTTTGTACATGCAAAAATTTGATCAGAGTACTGTTTATTAATGACAATGTTACTTTTAATCTGAACAACAGTGGCAGCACCAAGGAAAAGCTTGGGGGGGGGGGCTCTAGCTCCTCCTCCAATGACCATAGTACCCCCACAGCACCCCCAAAATATTGGTTTCATTTTTTCTTTAACTATCTGTAAAATCTGTATATTGTGTAAGACATTTTTGCGGTTTTTACAGCATACTTGTAGTGTATTTTTTCTTCAAAGTACACATAGAGGCTCTGTGAGCTAGACGTTAGAATTTCATATTTTATCCTATTTTATCCATGCTGTAGCTTATCGTGCTGTGTGCTTCTATACACCATCTACATAAGCTGAAAAGCTAAAGCACCCGGTCTAAATAATCTCACTCCCCTATAGCACCTGTAGCATTAAGTCACTGGCGCTGCCACTGCTGAATAAACGACTCCAATCTGACTAAACCGCTTAACTTTTCCTCCCCATGTTACATTTCAGGACAAACGACGTAATATGTGTCCTTCTGATAAACCTCTTCTCAGACCTAAAACTGCCTTGGCTTCCAAGGACACTAAAGAAGCTGAAGGAGACCGTCTGACTGTTTCTGATGGCTGATGGTCCTGCAATGTGGACCAGAGGAGGAAACTGGGAGGGAAAATGCTTTGCTTTATATCATGCCCACCCAAAGCCCCCAGTGAGTAAGCCATAGGCGCCGATAGGATGGAAAAACTCCCAAGAAGGAAGAAACCTTGGGAGGGACCAAACTCAAAGGGGGAGCCCATCCTCCTGGGGCCGGCAAAGTGTAGGTGCAGGATCACAAAAAAAACTTGACGAGAGAAACGAGAGAATTCGACTGTCCCTCACAAAAACTGTAAAGTTTTAGTGGCTAAATTGCTTTTTCTATGCCTTTTCAAACAGGAGGAGATTTGTTTGGCTATACGTAGAAATTTTCTATACAATTTAGACAGCACAGAATCATTAACCTACTTTAATGCATTTATTAATACAACCACATATTTCACACATTTTGACATCAGTCATGCAGTGAAGATACAGTCTCTTTATTTCTTGACGCCAACCCTCCCCATTAATCCGGGCTTGGGACCGACACCTAGTTGAGCTGGCTTTCTCCCTTAAGTGGCTGGGTTAGGCTAAACTATGCACATATTTATGAAGACTACTATAAATTTATAAAGACCTCCCTAAATATGTAGTCTAACAAAACGCAGTTTAAAGAAGGTAGCCTACCTGGTAAACAAAGAAATTAAAAGGCCCACAGCATATAATCGGGCTATATCCAAGCAGTTTTTAAGAACGTAACCTACATGGCGAAATTGAATTACTTTCTGGACCAACAAACGCAACCAGACATGAACATTATGCACCTTCCTAGTCTTGATGTATGTCGTCATACAGATGAGGACGTTAAGGCAGCCTTTAGGTCCGACCCATCATGCACTGCAGTTTTTTGCAAATTCCTCAGATGGAAAACCATTAAATACCTCTTCTATTACCTTATATTACCTTATATTCATGTAATAAATATACAAATATCAATTAGTTGGAAATCAGCCAGACAGACGTAATTACTACAAATGGTTTCCACTGTATTTGTGACTCTGAGTGCCGCAGGCTTGGATGCAGTGCCGCACCATTTTGGGCATGCACTGGCATGCACTGGCCAATCATGTAGCACTTCTCTCATAAATATTAATGAGACATCACCTACCACCCTGCAAAAAAGAAATTTGCCGCTCGTCCCCCTGCACATGAACCAACATGGCTGTCTCAACCAGCGGAGCTCCGGAGCCTCTGGAGAAACACGCGGCAAAAAAGGCTCGCATACGGTCTTCCAGAGTTTGGGAATACTTCAGTCATGACACCTTTTCTGCGCCTCTACTGTAGCTGGCGTTAATGACGCTGTTTCAGCCATTTTATATTTTCTGTTTACTTATTCTGTCATGTAAGACTGAGACAAATTATCGTTTACGACTATTCTTACACACTGTAGCCTGACTTGCTGACTTAAGTAAGCTTAACTATAAGCTACCTTTGCTAGTGTTTGTGAATAACATGTTTCTCTAGTTATGAAATTATTCCATGTTTTAGCATCTGTTTCAACATTAAAGTCAAATTGGTATATTGAAATATGTAAAAACTATTGAACTATTAGCTTAAGTCTAACATAGAAAATCCTACTGAATCTCTTAAGATTTTCCTTTTTTGTTAATGCACTAATGTTTAAGAAGTGTCTTAAATTGAATTTCAGATTTGTGTGTGGGTGGGAGTGGGTGAATTGTATTAAATTCATACATTCATTCTTTTGGCTCAGACATTACTGACCTAAAACAAATTGAGGCATTGGGTAAGTGCTTAAATTAGCTACTAAATGGCAAAAAATATTCTAAATATCACATTTTCCATTCTTCGGTATAATTTTAATGAATCACCTATGCTGCCAAACATTAACGCATAGATTGTCACAACACTCTATGTTTTAGTTCTTCTTTATGTGTATAGGACGGTGTGATGGTTCTGGTGGTGGGTGTGGCCGACGCTGCTCGCGATGTTTGGCTATGCTGCAGTCCCAGGGACCAAGTTGGAACACATTTCCACCTTCAAGCTTAGGTGGAAAAACGGCACCGAGACCCAGCAGCAGGACAACTTCTTGTCCAGACAACCAGCCCTGCTTCATCATTGAAGTAAGCCCTGTGAACAGGAGCGAGATGTACTTCTGCAGTGGATGTTATAGCGGAAAGAACATCCCCATCCTCACGTCTGCCGGAGTGCCCCCTCAAGTGGGTGTGTGACTTAACTCGATGGATGAATTGGACAGAATGTACTGTTACTAGAGGTCGACCGATATGGGTTTTTCAAGTCAAGGGTCAGGCGATGGCCGATATATGCTGCTGATTTTTTTTGGCCGATAATTGGACGTTTTCCCCTCTATTTGCATGGTAAAATATCACACTAATAATAACAAACGATACACAAAATTTCTCAATTTAGCATTTATTGAATACTCAACTTGGAAACAATAACACATTTATAAACAATAAAAATAGCAGCATCAGAATCTCTGTTAGTGCACAATATAGCAGCAAACTCCTCATGTTTGACGGAAGGAAATTTGTAAACAATACAAAAAGGAATAAGCATGTTATCTTTAGTTGTAATCCCACTTCCAGTCCCTGAGTCTTACTCACCACACTCATACTTCACAGCAAACAGACAGCAGTTAATTAACCAGAAGAGAAAAATGCAAAAACACAACAGAACTTGTAAATAATAACAAACTAATAGACAATAAAAATAGCAGCATCAGAATCTCTATTAGTGCCAAATATAGCAGCAAACTCCTCATGTCTGACGGAAGGAAAATTTGTAAATACACAAAGGAATGAGCACATCTTCAGTTTTAATCCCATTTCCAGTCCCTGAGTCTTCCTCATCCCACAAGCAGGCAAGGCATGTCACCCCGGTTGTGTGACACTTATTTTATATAATAAAATAAGTGCCCCCTGCGGCCCCAGAGCCCGAGCAGCCGTCTCCGCTGCCTGCAGCTACCGCGCCCACGTCCGAGGCGCTTTCCCTGCCTGCAGCTCCCGGGCAGGCGCCCCCTCTGCAGCCTGCAGCTCCAGTCCCTGGCCCCACTCCAGTCCCTTCTCCCCCTGTGACTCTGGTACCCTCACCCCGACGAGCCCGACCCCGGCCGCAGGTCCTTATGTCTGTGTCCCATAAGGGGAGAGGACACAGACGCACGGCTGGGGTCCCACCCGCCCAGCCCCCTGGCTCGCCCTCCCTCGCCGGCGCTAGGGCTTGGTCGGCACCTGCGGGTCCTGGCCCTCCGGATCGGCTGTCGTCTGCGGGTCCCCCTCCGCGGCCTCGTCGCCCTGCCTCGGTCCCTCCTCCGGCGTCTTATCGGTTGCCTGCGGGCCCCCCGACGGCGGCTCCTCATTCGCCTGCTGGTCCTCCCGCTCTGGCGTGTCGGAGGACGTCGCCGTCTGCTGCGGCTCCCCCTCTCTCCTTGCCCTCGCCAGGGTCCCTTCCAGCTCCTTCGTCCCCTTCCCTGGTCTCCCCTCCGACTCCCTCCTTCGTCCCTGCGTCTGTCCCTCACCCCGTCTCCTCGGCCCCTCCGGCTCCGGCCTCCCGGCCGCCTGCAGCCCTTCCGGCTGCCTCCCGTCGCCCGCTGGGTCTCCCTCGGGCTCCTCTTGGTTCCCCCTCCTTCTCTCCCTGGCCTCCCGTCTTTGTCCCTCCTGCCTCTGCTCCCCCTCGCTTTGTTCCTCCTGTCTCTGTCCCTCCTCTCTTTGTCCCTCGTCCCTCTGGCTTCTGCTCCTCTTTCCCCGATGTTCCCTTCGTTCACTCCCGGTCCTTTTGTCCTGCCTGTTCCCTCCGTGTCCCCCTTTCTGATCTGTTTCTCTGCCTTTCCTGTCTTATGTCAAGTCTTGTCCTGGCTCCTTCCCCTGTGCCAGTTCTGTCTGTCCGTTCTGTTCCCTGTCCCTCATTAATGAGGTTTTATATAGATATACATATATGCCCGGCTTGTCCGCTCCTCGTGTGTGCCACGCCCCCTGATTACCCACGTGTGCTTCCCTGATCGTCTCCTGCTTTGCCCGATTACTTTGATTAGTCATGACCTATTTTAAGTCCTGGTCTTACCTGTTTGCCCTGTCCGTCATTGTAGTTTGTCAATGCCTGCGTTCCGTCCTGCTCTACCCGCTCCGTTTCCCCGATTAAAGACCCGTTTTCACAAACACAAAAAAAACTATATGTATACATATACATACACTGAACAAAAATATAAACGCAACACTTTTGTTTTTGCTCCCATTTTTCATGAGATGGACTTAAAGATCTACAATTCATTCCAGATACACAATATTACCATTTCTCTCAAACATTTCTCACAAATCAGTCTAAATGTGTGATAGTGAGCACTTCTGCTTTGCTGAGATAATCCATCCCACCTCACAGGTGTGCCACATCAAGATGCTGATCTGACATCATGGGTAGTGCACAGGTGTACCTTATACTGCCCACAATAAAAGGCCACCCTGGAATGTGCAGTTTTGTCTCACAGCAAAATGCCACAGATGCCACAAGCATTGAGGGAGCGTGCAATTGGCATGCTGACAGCAGGAATGTCAACCAGATCTGTTGCTCGTGCATTGAATGTTCATTTCTCAACCATAAGCCGTCTCCAAAGGCGTTTCAGAGAATATGGCAGTACATCCAACCGGCCTCACAACCGCAGACCACGTGTAACCACACCAGCCCAGGACCTCCACATCCAGCAGGTTCACCTCCAAGATCGTCTGAGACCAGCCACTCAGACAGATGATGCACGGCCCCATGTTGCAAGGATCTGTACACAGTTCTTGGAAGCTGAAAATGTCCCAGTTCTTGCATGGCCAGCATACTCACCGGACATGTCACCCGTTGAGCATGTTTGGGATGTGCTTGACCGGCGTATACGACAGCGTGTACCAGTTCCCACTAATATCCAACAACTTCGCACAGCCATTGAAGAGGAGTGGACCAACATTCCACAGGCCACAATTGACAATCTGATAAACTCTATGCGAAGAAGATGTGTTGCATTGTATGAGGCAAATGGTGGTCACACCAGATACTGACCGGTTCTGAGTCCCCAGACCCCCAATAAAGCAAAAAACTGCACATTCCAGGGTGGCCTTTTATTGTGGGCAGTATAAGGTACACCTGTGCACTACCCATGATGTCAGATCAGCATCTTGATGTGGCACACCTGTGAGGTGGGATGGATTATCTCAGCAAAGCAGAAGTGCTCACTATCACACATTTAGACTGATTTGTGAGAAATGTTTGAGAGAAATGGTAATATTGTGTATCTGGAATGAATTGTAGGTCTTTAAGTCCATCTCATGAAAAATGGGAGCAGAAACAAGAGTGTTGCGTTTATATTTTTGTTCAGTATATATATTTATGGGTGTATCGAGACTAGATGGTCAGTATGGATAACTAAGGTGCACTAAAACTGGGTGAGCAGGCAAGGCATGTCACCCAGGTTGTGTGACAATTATTTTATATAAATGTATATATGTATATATATATTCCATCCACCATCCCTCCTTTACGGAGAACTGCGTTATTTTTATTGTCCATTACGAAAAAAATAAAAAAACTATATATATATATATATATATACATATATATTTATGGGTGTATCGAGACTAGTTGGTCATTATGGATAACTAAGTTGCACTAAAATTGGGTGAGCAGGCAAGGCATGTCACCCAGGTTGTGTGACAATTATTTTATATATATGTATGTATATATTCCATCCACCATCCCTCCTTTACGGAGAACTGCGTTATTTTTCTTTTCTATTGCTAATAAAAAAACTATATATATGTACATATATATATATATATATATATATGGGTGTATCGAGACTAGATGGTCAGTATGGATAACTAAGGTGCACTAAAATTGGGTGAGCAGGCAAGGCATGTCACCCAGGTTGTGTGACAATTATTTTATATATATGTATATATATATTCCATCCACTATCCCTCCTTTATGGAGAACTGCGTTATTTTTATTGTCTATTGCAAAAAAAAACACAAAAAAACTATATATATATATATATATACACATATATATTTATGGGTGTATCGAGACTAGTTGGTCATTATGGATAACTAAGGTGCACTAAAATTGGGTGAGCAGGCAAGGCATGTCACCCCAGTTGTGTGACAATTATTTTATATAAATGTATATATATATTCCCTCCACCACCCCTCCTTTACGGAGGACTGCTTTATTTTTAATATCCATTGCGAAAAAAAAACACAAGAAAAAGAAAAAATATCTATATATATATACATATATATATATATATATATATATATATATATATATATGGGTGTGTCGAGACTAGATGGTCAGTATGGATAACTAAAGTGCACTAAAATTGGGTGAGCAGGCAAGGCATGTCACCCAGGTTGTGTGACAATTATTTTATATAAATGTATATATATATATATATATTCCATCCACCATCCCTCCTTTACGGAGAACTGCGTTATTTTTCTTTTCTATTGCTAATAAAAAAACTATATATATATACATATATATTTATGGGTGTATCGAGACTAGATGGTCATTATGAATAACTAAGGTGCACTAAAATTGGGTGAGCAGGCAAGGCATGTCACCCCGGTTGTGTGACAATTATTTTATATATATATTCCATCCACCATCCCTCCTTTACGGAGGACTGCTTTATTTTTAATATCCATTGCGGAAAAAAAACACAAGAAAAAGAAAAAATATCTATATATATATACATATATATATATATATATATATATATATATATATATATATGGGTGTGTCGAGACTAGATGGTCAGTATGGATAACTAAAGTGCACTAAAATTGGGTGAGCAGGCAAGGCATGTCACCCAGGTTGTGTGACAATTATTTTATATAAATGTATATATATATATATATATATATATATATATATATATATATATAATATTCCATCCACCATCCCTCCTTTACGGAGAACTGCGTTATTTTTCTTTTCTATTGCTAATAAAAAAACTATATATATGTACATATATATATATATATATATGGGTGTATCGAGACTAGTTGGTCATTATGGATAACTAAGTTGCACTAAAATTGGGTGAGCAGGCAAGGGCATGTCACCCAGGTTGTGTGACAATTATTTTATATATATATGTATATATATATTCCCTCCACCACCCCTCCTTTACGGAGGACTGCTTTATTTTTAATATCCATTGCGGAAAAAAAACACAAGAAAAAGAAAAAATATCTATATATATATACATATATATATATATATATATATATATATATATATATATATATATATGGGTGTGTCGAGACTAGATGATCAGTATGGATAACTAAAGTGCACTAAAATTGGGTGAGCAGGCAAGGCATGTCACCCAGGTTGTGTGACAATTATTTTATATAAATGTATATATATATATATATATATATATATATATATATATATATATATATATATATATATATATATATATATATATATATATTCCATCCACCATCCCTCCTTTACGGAGAACTGCGTTATTTTTCTTTTCTATTGCTAATAAAAAAACTATATATATGTACATATATATATATATATATGGGTGTATCGAGACTAGTTGGTCATTATGGATAACTAAGTTGCACTAAAATTGGGTGAGCAGGCAAGGCATGTCACCCAGGTTGTGTGACAATTATTTTATATATATATGTATATATATATTCCCTCCACCACCCCTCCTTTACGGAGGACTGCTTTATTTTTAATATCCATTGCGAAAAAAAAACACAAGAAAAAGAAAAAATATCTATATATATACATATATATATATATATATATATATATATATATATATATATATATATATATATGGGTGTGTCGAGACTAGATGGTCAGTATGGATAACTAAGGTGCACTAAAATTGGGTGAGCAGGCAAGGCATGTCACCCAGGTTGTGTGACAATTATTTTATATATATGCATATACATATTCCATCCACCATCCCTCCTTTACGGAGAACTGCGTTATTTTTATTGTCTATTGCAAAAAAAAAACAGAAAAACTATATATATATATATATATATATATATATATACTATATATATATATATATATATATATATATATACATATATATTCATGGGTGTATCGAGACTAGATGGTCATTATGGATAACTAAAGTGCACTAAAATTGGGTGAGCAGGCAAGGCATGTCACCCAGGTTGTGTGACAATTATTTTATATAAATGTATATATATATATATATATATTCCATCCACCATCCCTCCTTTACGGAGAACTGCGTTATTTTTCTTTTCTATTGCTAATAAAAAAACTATATATATATGTACATATATATATATATATATGGGTGTATCGAGACTAGTTGGTCATTATGGATAACTAAGTTGCACTAAAATTGGGTGAGCAGGCAAGGCATGTCACCCAAGTTGTGTGACAATTATTTTATATATATGTATATATATATTCCATCCACCATCCCTCCTTTATGGAGAACTGCGTTATTTTTATTGTCTATTGCAAAAAAAAAACAAAAAAAACTATATATATATACATATATATTTATGGGTGTATCGAGACTAGATGGTCATTATGAATAACTAAGGTGCACTAAAACTGGGTGAGCAGGCAAGGCATGTCACCCAGGTTGTGTGACAATTATTTTATATATATGTATATATATATTCCATCCACCATCCCTCCTTTATGGAGAA
The DNA here is from genome assembly GCF_023856365.1 of Brienomyrus brachyistius. NCBI lineage: Eukaryota > Metazoa > Chordata > Actinopteri > Osteoglossiformes > Mormyridae > Brienomyrus > Brienomyrus brachyistius. Next base: position 174,527 of record NW_026042358.1, on the reverse strand, counting down.
CTGCGTTATTTTTATTGTCTATTGCAAAAAAAAAAACAAAAAAAACTATATATATATATACATATATATATATGGGTGTATCGAGACTAGAAGGTCATTATGCATAACTAAAGTGCACTAAAATTGGGTGAGCAGGATAGGCATGTCACCCCAGTTGTGTGACAATTATTTTATATATATGTATATATATATATATATTCCCTCCACCACCCCTCCTCTACGGAGGACTGCTTTATTTTTATTTCCATTGCAAAAATAAAAAATTTTAAAACACAAAAAAAAAAAAAAAACGAAAATAATAATAATAAAAATAATTTTGAATGTGTATTCAAATAAGTTTGAATGTGTGTGAACTATATATAAATATATATATACACATGCATATACAGAAATATATACACACACACACATATATATATATACACACACACACACAGACACACACTCACATAAACACATACACACACTGTGTACAGTCTTATGCAAAGGTTTGGCACCCCTTGACAAATAACATCTTTTCAATTACAAAAGCAACAATATCAGTTAATACAGTCTCTTTAGGAACTGGGGGAAAAATACACAATATTTTCAGCAAACATTGATGAATAGTTACTTTTTATGCCATAAATTGAACAAAATTACAAAATAAAAACATTATTATGGCACTCTGCAAAAGTTTGGGCACCCTACGTAATCAGTACTTAGTAACACCTCCTCTGCCAGATATCACAGCTTACAAGCGCTTCTTATAGCCAGCTGAAAGGCTTTCAGTTCTTGTACTTGGGATTTTCTCACATTCTTCCTTGCAAAAGGCTTCTAGTTCTGTAATATTCTAATATATCAAGGGCTGTATTGTCAAATAGGAGATCGGCAGCATTCTCCCACCTGAGAAAACTGTACTACAATGCCCTTGATAGTGTGTAGAAACACACTCGTCAGCTCTAGTCCTCCTGTAACAACGCAAAAGGACTGGCAACCCTCAGGTATTTATGCGTGCGATTGTATGATAAATTCACCCTGACAGTCTCACACTTCTCTTGGTACCAACAGGTCTCATGGAATATATAAAAGGCAACTGCAACAATTATACTCGGCACTAAACATCGAGGCACGGAAATGCAGCAGAGCTTGTGTATTTCTCAGGATGCATTCTAGTAAAATGCCCGGAAAATGAGCTAAAGACATATTTCAAGGGGCACTATATAAAACCGATGGAAATTTTACTGATTAAATAAAAGGAAAAGCATCGTTTGAAAAATCACAAATGTTTCTAAGATTCAATGCATCGCTTTTTGACCACATCATAGCGATGAACACATCATTGTTCCTGACAATGTCCTAATACAGAAATAAAACTTTATGTTGGTAAACTCAAAAAGCCTTCAGCTGTCACACTGGCTAACGATCTCAAACGATTATAAAGCAGCATTTTGAAAAGCGCTGTTTTAAAATAACAGATACAACACTTACCTTGTCTTCTGGCCAAATGCTTTTCACGGCTTGGCACTCCAACGGTGCTGAAACGAAATTTGTATTTCCTCCTACCTCGTTGGCCCTTCAGTTCTTCTTTTCTCCCTTTGGATATTTTTTTCCTTCTTCTTTGGATATTGTTTTTTATTTTTGTTTGTTTTTTTTTACTTTGCATGTTTTTCCTTCTTCGGATATTATTTTTTTGGCTTATTTTTTTAGACGATGTTTTTTTCGTCTTCTTTAAAAATTGATTTTTTTCGTCTTCTTTAAATATTGTTTTTTTTTTCATCCTTTTGATGTTGTTTTACGGAACAAGAGCCGTACAGTGCTACTCTATCAGGAGGTAGCGCCAACTGAACGCCTTGAAGCAGTACCCAGCTCTTTTATAGGGAGCGTCAACCCGAAGTCAAGTTCTAGAACGTTGCACTCACTTTTCATTGGTTTCCCAGCTATGCTGTCAGAATAATGTTTGCTGATTGGTCGAAAATTTTAAAACGTACCCGAGTACTGTAAAAAAAACTCAAGATCTTGCTACCCTACGGAGCACCCATAAGGTGATTTTTTTTATACGTTATATGCAGCTATTTGTAGCAGGCCGTAATTAGACTAATCCACCCTTTGTCAATAAAGCCAACAAGAGAACAGGTTGCCCAAAGTTTGCTCAGGTACACGCCACAGCACAACCTTAAAAACACATCCAGCACAAATCACACTAGTGAATGACACAGCAAATCACAGCAATAAAAAAGACCCCTATGGGCAATCCAGCACCCAGACTACAGGTGCCAAAAGGCCCAGCCTGCCTAATAATGAACCCAAAATATACATACAACAAAGAAAAAGACACAAACAAAAAAGAAAATAAAACTAGCCAGCTGCTCCCACTAAACCCCGCTCCCGAGGCCACTAAGCCGGCTGGCTTGATAATACACGATACAACCTCAGATAAAACATATTAAAGCAACACCAGGGAGGTTTACAACCTGATCCTTAAAATTATCGACCCGTAATTCCACCTTGAAAACCCCTAAAGAACAGTAGTTTACCCCATGACTCACTGCCCCATTCAAACAAAAAAAAAAACAGGTTTTTGGGGTAACCTTTAGGTCAGCTCTTCAAAACCAGGTATGAGGACTCTTCAGCTAATCAGTCCTCTAATTAGAAATCTAATTAGGGAGTTGCAGCGAAAACCTGCATACACACCGGCCCTTTGCGGATAAGATTGTTCACCCCTGAAACAAGCAAACAGAAAGGCTGCTACACTGCAAATTCAATATGCCCGCCGATGCTCCACCAAATCTATCAGGACCCTGCCTGTCTTTCCCGTGCCTGCTCCTTTGCCAATATGCCCTACCATCGGAACATGCACAGCCATCTCGCCCCGGCTATGCCTCCAGTCCGAACTGCAGTTCCTATACCTGCCTATAATTGCCTGGCTACAATCCATCCCCCAAAATGAAATTGATGACCCAACGATCACAGCTAAGAATTCTATCCCCAAACCACTGGTCTTCCTCCCCAACCGAACGATCATTCACTGACCGTGGTAACTTATAAGGGTTGGTATGATGACCAGTGGTGGACCTCACCGAACGTTTAACTGGTCTCTACACCTCGGGGGGGACATAACCTCCTCCATTATACGAGGCCTACTTGTGGATGCTCTATTGCGACCCCTCCCACCAGCCCTGTCCCCGTAAAACCACAGAGTCCTCATCCGATTCCATTTCTGTTGCCCCTGTGGGCAACCCAGACTCAGGAGACATTACCAGAACATCTTCCCCTGACATAACAACCCCCTGTGGTACTGGACGCAACTCTGTTCGGTGAACTTGACGGACAACCCCGTCCCCCTCCATTGGAGTTGCAGAGTAAACTGCACCCTGATCTTGGGGACACCGAACTACCATATACAAACAGGCATCCCAATGATCCTGTATTTTACCTCGAACATGGTTCCGCAAACACACCAGCTGACCTTCATCAAACCCCTAATCATTAACCAACTCATTGTGTTTCCGATTTCGTGGTGTGGCTTGTTCCTCCAACTAAGCCTTCACATACTCTTGAAGCACCTGCAAACTTTCCTGATGGTTTTGTACCCATTCCTCCAAAGGTCCACCATACTGACTGATCCCGGCAGGAGCCTGAAGATAGTGTATCGGTAATCGAGGCTCACAGCCAGACCTTAAATAAAAAGGCATCATCCAGTCATTTGGTGGGGTGTAGTATTGTAAGCTTCTCTGCTGGAGGAAGTGTGTGAAGCAAATTGTGCAAAAAAAATATTAAAGCAACACCAGGGAGGTTTACATCTAGATCCTTAAAATGATCGACCTGCAATTCCACCTTGAAAATCCAATTACCATATAAAGGATACAAGATGTAAAGATGACAAATGACATGGCACACATTTGTTGTTTAGACTGTTGTGTCAGGTTAATTGAAAGCTGAAGGATCTTAGTGTTTACTAGTCTAAGTAACAGAATGTCTAAACACTGTGCTTGCCTTTATGGGTTTTTAAGCAGAACATATAGGTATAGAAACATATTAACATTACGTTTCACGATTCACTGACTGGAGAATAGGAGAATATACACATCAATATTACTACTTAAGTTAACTAACCCTAATCCCAACCCCTATTGGCACGGAGCCCGCCAGGGTTCAGGTGAGATATAAATCTGTAATCTGTATCAATGGTTTTGCTATCCATACCCACCCTATTAATGTTAGCTTCCCAGGGTTTCTTGTTAGACAAGCTCTGTGTCTCTCTATACCCCCATTTACTGCACGACTGATTGTCCATTTATAAAGAATCAAATAGGGTGAAGATGGTTTTAGTTTACAATTACTCTGGAAGGTGACCAGATTAAAAAAAACTAAATACCATGCCTACGTGTATGTAATCTCCATCACAGTCCCCATTTTCCCCATAATCCTCGTTTTGATAGTGCCAATTTGTGTAATGTGAGTTTTTTTTTTTTTTTAAAAACTGTTATAGAAGAACATACTGGATGCCACATGTGTACAATTACCCCTTTCTAATTAGTGGGGTCCGTTGTGTCAGCTACAGCCTTTACTAACATACACATAAGTATACAGTCTTACAGCACTTTTGTTTTCCTTTTGTATTTAATGGTTTTCCATTTAGGGGGCAGCATGGTGGTGCAGTGGTTAGCACTGTTGCCTCACACCTCTAGGGCCCGGGTTCGAGTCTCCACCTGGGTCACATGTGTGTGGAGTTTGCATGTTCTACCCATGTCATCGTGGGGTTTCCTCCGGGTACTCTGGTTTCCCCCACAGTCCAAAAACATGCTGAGGCTAATTGGAGTTGCTAAATTGCCCATAGGAGTGTATGCGTGAGTGAATAGTGTGTGAGTGTGCCCTGCGATGGGCTGGCCCGCCATCCTGAGTTGTTCCCTGTCTCGTGCCCATTGCTTCCGGGATAGGCTCCAGACCCCCCGCGATCCAGTAGGATAAGCGGTTTGGAAAATGGATGGATGGATGGATATATCATTTATTTAAACTTAATTTTACCAGGTAAATTAACTACAAAGCAGTTACCACTGCTTTACCTGCTTCTCGGGAGAAATAGCAGATATACGTCATGTATGTGACTAAATTCTTAAGCCAATAAGGGCAAAGTTGTGTCGTAATGGAGGCGGATCCAGTTTGTGCAGCCGGTTAAAGACACTACGGGCATGTAAATGGAGAACGAAATTATAGTTATAATTCGGCGTGTTCGCGAAAACGACTTCATTTATTTTCTTATTGATTTATCGACAGACCATCATACTTTTTAGACGTTATAATAACAACACTCTATTGATCCCCAAAGAGAGAAATTCTCTCCTTGCCTGCCCCCTCTTACTGTCCATGATACACAAGCACATATGTAGAAAAACGTCAGCTTGGAAGCCAAGGCTGGACTTAACCTACTCTATTCTGGTATTCTGTTCTCCCAAGTAAGGCATCCCAAGTTCGAATCCAACTTCCGACAAAAGTTCTTCAATCGCTACAGCACAATTTGAGCCACTGATCGGCTTTAATTGCTTTGTTTTATTTTTGCGTTTCAGGCAAAACTACATAACACTTAAAGACACTTCGGGCATGCAAATGGAGAACGAAATTATAGTTATACCGAATCTCCTACACACAATACCAAGGTTACCAACTTTGGTCAGCTGGCCGGAGTGAGACGTTGAAAACACGTCACACCAGATGCATGAGAGATGGAAACCTGGGATATTCAGTCGAATCAGATCAAATATGATGCTAAGTTAGTACTAAGTTAAAATATGTTCCGCACTTGTAACATGCACCCATGATTTGGAACAGCAGCATACCTGTCAAGGTTTGGATTTGAAAATAAAGGAAATTTTCCGGCACCCGCCGTGAGCCATCCCACCACCGCAACCAGGCTCCAGTATCCCTTACATTTTAAGACAGGAAATATAAAATAATATAAATTATATAAAATATAATATAAATATAAATATAAATATATAAAATATATAAAATATATTTTTGGCCACAACCGGGATTCGAACCCCGGTCTCCCGTGTGAAAGGCGACGATCTTACCACTAGACTATCCAGCAACTATATAATATAAGGGAGATTTACGGGAAAATACTAAAACGGGGAGGACGGCGGGAAAGAGAAGTAAAACGGGAGACTTGACAGCTATGGTCAGCAGGCTGTCTCTGGCCACGCCCCCTACAGTCGGTCCGGCCCCTGTTCGCGTGTTCGCGAAAACGACTTCATTTATTTTCTTATTGATTTATCGACAGACTTTTTAGACGTTATAATAACAACACTCTATTGATCCCCCTCTTACTGTCCATGATACACAATGACGAGACACATGTTCACTAATGACGAGAACTATTCTATTTTTCATGCCGGGGGTCCTTCAAATCTTACATTTACAAATCTTGTTCTTGTTCTCTGCTTTCTCCTTTCTCGTTCCCGTAGATATATATTATTATACGGAGATTTACGGAGTCTTCAAAGACGGTCCGGCTCCAGCTCAAGGATCACTGTTGCTGTGGTGTAGATCAGCTGATCTGTAGTAGTCTTCTACGTACATCTTCTAGTAGACCTTCTGAGGGTACTTCACGCATTCTTGGTCGGAGGGTCCAGGTTTCCAGCTTAGCTTATTTCTTATTTCTCAGGTCAGCTGCTCTTGTTTGGGATGTGCTTGACCGGCGTATACGACAGCGTGTACCAGTTCCCACTAATATCCAACAACTTCGCACAGCCATTGAAGAGGAGTGGACCAACATTCCACAGGCCACAATTGACAATCTGATAAACTCTATGCGAAGAAGATGTGTTGCATTGCATGAGGCAAATGGTGGTCACACCAGATACTGACCGGTTCTGAGTCCCCAGACCCCCAATAAAGCAAAAAACTGCACATTCCAGGGTGGCCTTTTATTGTGGGCAGTATAAGGTACACCTGTGCACTACCCATGATGTCAGATCAGCATCTTGATGTGGCACACCTGTGAGGTGGGATGGATTATCTCAGCAAAGCAGAAGTGCTCACTATCACACATTTAGACTGATTTGTGAGAAATGTTTGAGAGAAATGGTAATATTGTGTATCTGGAATGAATTGTAGGTCTTTAAGTCCATCTCATGAAAAATGGGAGCAGAAACAAGAGTGTTGCGTTTATATTTTTGTTCAGTATAGAATAAGCCCAGATTTATGTTTATTCAGTGGAGATAAGTACAACCTCTAAAGATAGGCCTACACCCGTTTTGGCAGTGTCTCCGGATCCCATGACAAATAATGCCTTCAGTACATCCTCCTCAACCCACACTGAAAGCAGAAGTGCTATGGGCTTTGCAAACGGTTTGCCGACATCACTCCTATACGTCCAATGATGACATTCACACCGTCTCCAGGGTGATGTTCCCTGACTCGCAGGGTCACTTGTGGTAAAGATAAAACCGCTTTTCTTGCGCGATTTGGACTCGCTCCATATATTAAAAGGGAGCTTCGTTGTCATGTTTGACGTAAGTATGAACAGGACCATCAAAAGAAAACAACTGGATGTGCATGTCAGGTATTGGGTGAATTATGAGAATGGCTCTCGAGTGCAGTCCTGGTTCTGGGATCACAGTACATGAGCCACTCCACCGCTGAAGACTTACTGGAGAAGTTTAAGGTAAGCCATTCAATAACATTTAAACTCATTAACGAACCCATGATTTTTAAATATCCATGGTTTATCTTTACATGTGTTTAAATGGGAGAACCATATTTATTGGTAAGCATATTTTAAAGATTTTATTGCTGCTTCATGGCTTTTGCTGCAAAAAAAATAGTTCATTGAGGAAATAGAATGTTTAAGTGTTGTGTAGCAACATGTACAGCTGTTGTACAGGCAAAAACTCTGGCTCAGTCCAAAGGAGGTGGATATAGGAATGGCTGTCATCAAGGTGGGACTTCTGTGAATTCACTGGTATCTTTACATACAAATGTATCAAACAATTGTGAAGTAAAAAATATGTGAATAACATGGAGTTTGAGCTGGTTTGATATGTACAGCTGAGGTAGTGTTAACCTTGGGCTGAGTGTGCAGAAAGATTCTGGAAATTTGACAAACCATCTTTTTGTCAGAGACAGTCAGGAGCCAAAGGCAGTGGAAGTGACCTTGGTGTCCTTCAGATTAAAAAAAATTGCCAGATTGTGCTCTCAAAAATGTGCAAAAAGGCCTTGGATAAATGCCCTCTGAAGTACTCGATTGTACATGAGATGACGTGCTTGGACCCAAACAAAATGCACACCAGCCAGATAACTGCCAGCAGAAAAGGAGAAATCTCATGCAGAAGTTTGCGCAGGAGAATCGGTTGGCAGGCAGGATATCTGCTGGTAAATCATAGGATAAGAATAGGATAGTTCAGAATATTATTTTTAAATTATGCTTTTCTTTTTTCACATCTAACTGAATCAGGGACGGATTACAAACCGGGTTAGCGGGGCCGCTGCCCAGGGGCCCTTGGGGTGCAGGGGGCCCGTGGGCCCCAAGCCCAAAACAATTTGCAACGCTTATCAGCAATGTATTTTCGTTTGTCTATTTTAGAGGGCCTACATTCTTTGATCCTCTGCCTACAAGGTCCCCTGACCCTATAGGGAGGGTGTTTGGCTGCCAAGGGCCCTTGACTTGTGGTGGTTGTGGTGGTGGTGCAGGTGGTGGTGGTGGGGGGGGGCCTCGCGAACGTTTTACCCAGGGGCCCACACAACCCATAATCCGTCCCTGAACTGAATAGTGTTAACACGTAGATTTTAGCAGTATTTAGAAGACCGACTCTTGGTGTTTGAAAAGAAGCATCAGCCCAGTTATATTTTCTTTGATGAGCCTAGAGATATCTCAAGATTAAATTAAAATGATTGCACATTTATGGTATCATAGGAAAATTGGGTTATAAATCACTTTCCTATTCTACATGTGATTCTGTGTATTGACATTGTTGATCTGCATCTAATCTACTGTAATTAATGTAATTACAGGTGATGCAATATCCCAGCAGTCTGATAATCACCTGCACAATGAGGCAAAAGGCTTGGATTTTATATCCTTCATTCCTTCAGCACCATCCAAAGTTGATGTCTTTTTACATCAAAAAGTTAGTGGGCCTTATCCTGACCTCTGGATGTTCTGCAAGAACTTGCTGCTGCTGTCCTATGGGCAAGCCGAAGTGGAACGAATAGAGGTGGAGACCTGCAACTTATCAGAGGAAACAGTTGTTGCACAGAGGCTTATATGCGACCATGTCAGAGTGTGTGGGGGAGCAACCAAAGCGCCTCTGACCAAAGGTGAAAGATGAGCGAAAAGCAAAAAAGAAAACTTGAGGAACTCAAGAGGAAGAGAGTCTCACTGGAAAGTGTATGTGAGAGTTTACAAAAGGATGCTGAGCACATGGCAGAGGAAGCAGAGAGTGCTGCTGGAACCAAAAGGGCAACATTACTTACCAAGTCCAATACTCTGAGCCGACGAGCGAAGGAGGAGAAAGAGCAGTTGGTGGTCTTAAATGCAGATACTGAAGAATAGGCTACTGAACTGTGACTCCTAACACATCAAGAGTGAATCGGTGGAAACAAAAATATTTAGGTTCTTTGCATTTTTGGAGTATTTTACTTTCTGTGCCTGTTTGTACATTGTTCACAGCCATAATACTTTATAATTACAAGGTAGTTTTATGTTAGAGCTCTTGCTCCAATAAATATGTGCCTTGTAATTAACTAAATTCTAGGCTATTCAGTTTTTTTTGCCCTCGTGATGGTCGTGGGTTGTGAAAAAAGCCTTCTTCTTAGGGGTACCGCTGGGGCCAGCCGGGCGTATGTCGTGGCTTCAGTGAGTACTTATGTTTGTCATGCTGCCTGTGTACTTTATAGCGGCACAACATATTTCTGCAAATTGCATGCGTCAAATTGTCTGTCTCTCTTAAAAAATATGAAGTGTCACCAAAATTTTAAACGGGGAATCAATCTCAATGAAAAATATTCGTCAAGTAACGTTTCTAAAATAATATAGACATACTAATAATTATATATTAATAAATCGGATGAACGATGCATCCCAAATTGTATCCGCTGCGCACTTCTTAATCAGGGCAATCGCATCGTGGAGGTTTCTGCAGACGCCCAAAAAGACTTACTTAAGAAAACTGTTGCATGATAATTTGTACCATTTTCAAGGGTGGGGGGCGTGCAGTAGATGCCCCCTTTATTTTTGTGCTTCTGCCGTTCAAACCGAGCAGCACTGAGTTTGTCATGGCACCTGACGCCAAATCTACTGCTTAGCTGCTACAGACAGAACTATCTTCAAATCACCACTAGGGGGTGTCAATGCTGCAGCTTCGTTCTATGGTTGATCTTTTTCAAAGACAGTTTTTTTTCTCTCTCTCCACATAATCAACTTAACTGATTAGCGTGCTTTCATAGTAATGGTTTTTAATCCGTGTTAATCTTCTGAACAATGACTAGTAAAGGTTCTATGAGGTTGTCCTACTTACTATGGATTTTAAGTTTTTTATCAAGGTGTTAAAACGTACCACAGTTGCCAGTCCTGTGTTTTATGTCTAGCAATTTGTACAGTTTCTTCAGTATAAACACATGCCATGATCTGTGAGAATCTCCTCCAGAACTCTGCATTTCCTCAAGATCTTTTTGTAATATTGCATCATGGCACTGCTCAGAACAACACAGATGGTGCATAACAACACAAGGGAGTACAAGACAACATGGTGCAGAAACAGTGCGATACAAAGCAGGACAAAACTGGATGATACGTGGTCAGTGGTGGATAAAGTGCAGTAACAGCTGTACAGTGCAGCTGCCGTGGAAATGACTGTTACAGGGGATGCAAAAGCTGCAGGTTTGAATTGTTTGGCGAATGAAGCTGTTCATGAATCTGCTAGTCAGTGTTTGTGGATGGTGGTCAGAGTCCTGGATTATAGACTGAACCTTGTTACTGTGGCAGTTAAAGTACAGCTGGTCAATGGAGGGCAGTTCAGTGCGAATGATGTTCTTAACAGACTTCGCAATGTACTGCCTTCCTGTCATGTGGCTCCACCATACCATAGTACTACTGTAAGAACTAGGGATGTAACGATACATTCAACTCACCATTTGATACGATTCACGATTCTGAGTTCACGATACAATTTTCTCATTTTTTGCAGAATGAGCTGCAGACAAATATATTCAAAAATATTCTTATATTTATCTTTCTGAACTGTTGACACTGTTGTGAACAGTGCAACTGAATTTGAATAAAATACTGTTGAAAAAAATCCCAAATCAAAATAAGTAAATAAAAAAAAATAAATCAAATAAATAAGCTAAGGTTTGCATGTGCAGCTTTTTAGCGTGCTTTGCCCTTTTAATAATCTTCACTCAGCTCACGGTGGTGCCAGTGGACCTGTTTGTGTATGTTATCAGTCTATTACAATGTTTGCATGCAGTTTATGTCTTGTCTGTGCTTTTCTCGCTGTTTCCTCCTCGTTTGTGATTACCGGAAAGCTAATATGCTGCCACACCGCCAATTGAAGATCGGGCGGTGCGTCCATCCATCCATTTTCTGAAACCACTTAATCCCAACTGGGATCGCGGGGGAGACCGGAGCCTATCCCGGGAACAAGGGGCGCAGACAGGAACCAAGCCCAGGCAGTCACCTACACACCGCAGGTCGCACACACTCACACAACTACAGGGCCAATTTAGACTCACCAGTCAACCTATCCTGCATGCTTTTGGACCGTGGGAGGAACCTGGAGTCCCCGGCGAAAACGGGGAGAGCATGCGAACTCCACACAGAAAGGGCCCTGGACCGAAGCCAGCACTAACCACTGTGCCGTCCTCAGTTTCAAATTCATTCATCATCTCGCGTTCGCTCAAAACCAAAAACTGACGTACGATGTCGACGTGATACGCAGTGACATCTGACGTCAAACTCACATTGTGAAATCAAATGTAATATTACACCAGTTTTTCTGTTAAAGTACTGTGAAGTACTCCTACAATAGTGATTCATTTTCCACATCAGCCGGTTTAAATCTTCATGCATTTGCACCGATTTTTAACTGATTTGTGATTCATCATTACATGCCAGGGCCAGCAGCTCTGCATGGCTCGACCCTCATAAACATTCTCCACACATGCTGTTCAGGCAGTGGCCACAGAAATTCCCCCAGTGAACTTTATGCTTTCTGTCGGAGAGTATGCTGTGTTCTGGCCTTAAACCCTGCATACTACTTTGCAGACTTTGATCCTCTTAACAACAATTGGCATTTCTGGTGGCTGAATATCCATCCATCCGTCATCCAACTGCATGCTTAAAAGCTGTGAATAATAGTAATAATTCTTAAAATTGCAACTATCTAGAATTTCAGCCTAGTTACTCAGCTAAATTACTATTTAAACCTAGAATAATTTCTATAAGGGGCGGCATGGTGGTGCAGTGGTTAGCACTGTCGCCTCACACCTCTGGGACCCGGGTTCGTGTCTCCGCCTGGGTCACATGTGTGTGGAGTTTGCATGTTCTCCCCATGTCGTTGTGGGGTTTCCTCTGGGTACTCCGGTTTCCCCCCACAGTCCAAAAACATGCTGGGGCTAATTGGAGTTGCTGAATTGCCCGTAGGTGTGTGTGTGTGAGTGGATGGTGTGTGAGTGTGCCCTGCGATGGGCTGGCCCCCCATCCTGGGTTGTTCCCTGCCTCGTGCCCATTGATTCTGGGATAGGCTCCGGACCCCCCGCGACCCAATAGGATAAGCGGTTTGGAAAATGGATGGATGGATAATTTCTATATGTGTGATAGAATCAAAAAATATTTTGTTTTACATATAAATCTTCACAAGGTGTATTACACATGGTATTCCCCAGACACCGCCACCCCAACAGATGCTTTGTTTGTTAAGACAATAGCTCAGAAAGTGGTTGATCGATCTTTTGCAGCTTTTACCAAGGTTTGTACAAGCCAAAATTAAATTTTGAAACGGATCCCTGCCACACCCTGCCCTCCTGAACCTCCCGTTTCCTCCCTAGTGTGGTATAACGTGCCATGCCTGTTCCGCGTTTGTTTTACCTCTCCTTCCTGCCCTTGTGTTACTCATTTCAGGTGCCTCTAGTTTGCTCCCTGCTTAGCCTTGTATAAATGTGCTTCTCAGTCCTGCCTTTAATGTTGCTGCTGCTGTTTGCCTGTGTGTTCTTCCCTGCTTATGATTCCCCCGTGATCCAGTTGTGATCCAGTTGTCTTCATATCATGTATTCACATTCCTCAGCTGAGAGTGAACAAAGTTCTGTGGAAAGTATCTGACTACAGATAGACTTTCACCCAGTTCTCTGCGGGAGCTCTGATTACAGAGTGACTCCCCGACTACTTCTGAAGCCCTTCCTTAAGTATCCAGACCAGGTGATGGCATGTTTCTGAAGACTGACTAATTTCGGTCAATGGTTAATTTTAGGGGCATTGCTGACCTTGGTTCTCAAGTCCCCAGCCAATCAGATCACTTTAGGGGGTGGTTGTAATTCCCTTGTTCTACCATGAGAGAATCTCTCTCAGTTTGGTGGGTTGAGCCGAAGTTTCTGTATTTCTCTTAGGAAAAGCTATACTGCCTTAAATCTGAGAGTATAATACTCCTCGTCTCATGCCTATTCAAACGAGACCAAACATGCGTGTATTTGTCCCTAACATCTATGTGTGCTGAGTTATCCTGTTTATAGTGGAAAAGGTGTCTGTGTCTGGAGGCTGACAGCTGTTGTTGCTGTGGATTGATTGTGGAACTCTGGTCACTCCGGGGGTGAAAGGTCTTGCTTTTTCTGTGCTGCTCCAGTTATTCCTATCCAGTCTCTCAGGAGCCGGCAGGCCTTTGCCTTCCTTAAAAGGGGTGGTTTGACGAGTTGAGTCCAGTCTTGCCTGGGCCAGCGGAGCTCTGAAATAGACTGATGCAGGCTGATCAGAGTTGGGGCCTGCAGGACCTATAAGTTTTATGTCCTTACAGAATGTAAGTGGCATCATACTAAACTAGTGGTGTTCGAACTAGCATGGAAAGAGGCTATGGGTAGCTACAAAAAGGCTCTTAGTGCCGCCAAATCATCTAGTATCTATCAGAACTAATTGAAATAAACAAAAATAATCCTAGATTCCTATTTACTATGGTGTCCAAGCTGACTAATAACCAGACCACTGGTTATTTTCCAGTGACGACTTTATGAAACTTTTTGACCAAAAATATGCTCAATTAAACAGAACATTTTGAATATTGAATATTGGTTAACCAGTCAGAACTGATGTACTTAATTTTATCTTCAAATTCATCTACTTGTATGCTAGACCCTGTTCCATCAAAATTATTCAGCGATGCTCCCAGCATTGATTGAACCGCTACTAGCAATAGTTAAACTAAAACATATAATCATATTACCCCAATTTTATCTTCACTGCACTGGCTGCCAGTTAGATTTCGTGTTGACTACAAAACACTGCTCTTAACCTATAAAGCTGTAAATGGTCTTGCACCGCAGTATGTGAGTGACCTCATTTGCGTTCCGAATCATACACTTAGATGACGAGATGGAGGTATTCTATCCGTACCCAGAATAAAGAACATTACCTTTGGGGGAAGAGCATTTGCTCATAAAGCACCACAGCTATGGAATAAACTTCCTATTAGTGTTCGGAACTCAGACACAATCTCTGCTTTTAAGTCAAGGCTTAAGATGTACCTCTTTCGCCAGTCTTTTGGATAGTTAAATCTTCTTTTCTAAGGTGAATGGGAAATCTGGAGGTTCATAGTTATTTGAGATTGAAGGGGAAAGGGGGGATTGGTGCTGTCGTCCTGCCACTCTCGCCGATCACTTAAGCTGTGGATGGGAGGTGGCTTGACGCCAAAACCTCTGTAAACCCTCATGCCTGTGCTTCCTTCCAGGTCACTCTTTTAGGCAGGCTGTCATAGTTGCTTTAGTCCTGCCGGTTAGGTGTAGGGCAATAACTCTTCTCCATCTTCTCTTTTTCGAGCTGATACCGAGCCGACTACACCGTGTGAACCCGCACCTGGACTCCTGGATATAACTACATGAAACCAACTGGGACTTTATAACTATATGAACTCTAATGAATGTCAATGTAAATGCAGTTTCATGCTCCTTGGTCGCCCAGAGGAGGATGGGGTCCCCTTCTGAGTCTAGGTTCCACTCAAGGTTTCTTCCTGCTAGAGGGAGTTTCCTTGCCACTGTCGCCTCAGGCTTGCTTGGTGGGGTTCTGGCCGGTTAAATGTAAAGTGCTTTGTGACAATGCATGTCGTTAAAAGCGCTATATAAATAAAATTGAATTGAATTGAAGTGCTTCCTCAGATTCATTTTTAAATGTTCTCCAGCTAATTTCCACTATGGCCACGAGTTCTAGTATTTTAAATTAATATTGAAATGGTCATTTGGCTGAACAGCATCCCGACCTGTTAGAATCTTATATACCTGGATCATGTCCCCCCATAGTCTCCTTTGCTTGAGGCTAAACAGATTCAGCTCAGCGAACCTCTCCTCATAAGACATTCCTCTAAGTGCAGGAATCATTCTAGTCATCCTACGTTGCACCTTTTCCAAGGCAGCAATGTCCTTCTGAAGGTATGGTGACCAAACCTGCACACAGTATTCTAGGTGGGATCTTACCAAGGAATTATATAATCGTAGCATCACTTCTCTTGACTTACATCTCTAGGTGTGTGGAGTTTAATCCAACATCCTTTTGCCTTTTTTTAATGCTTCCCCACACTGGCAAGAGTGGGACATGGAAGTATCAACATACACACCGAGATCTTTCTCATAATCAGCTACCTTTATTTCAGTGAAACCCATAAAATATCTGTACTTTACTATATTTACTATATTTCTGCTCCCTGCATGGATTACCTTATATTTATCTATGTTAAATTTCATCTGCCACGTATGAGCCCAGTCGCTAATTAAATCCAGATCCTGTTGTAGCCTCTCTGGACATGAGACATGATCTAACATCAATCAGAAGATACCACACCAGCAGATAATGATTTCTGGAATAGTAAAGTTAAAGGTTGGCTAATAATACCCCTCATCTCTTTTAAAACTATAGATAAGATGCCATCAGGGCCTTGCGATTTATTTATTTTGAGCTTAGCTAGGCTTTGTACCACATCAGCCTCAGTTATACATATATTGGTCATAGACATCGTTGTATTTGTACTAAATGGTGGTAAGCTATTCTACTGTGAACAGCCATTGTAAAATAATCATTAAACTCATTTATATCAATTTCATTTTCAATTATAAGGCCCTTACTATCCTGCAAATGAGTGATTTTCAGCTTTTAGAGCTCTTTCGGAGTTAAAATATTGGAAGAAACTTTTAACGTCATCCTTATAACTGTTATTAACTAAACCTGTAGACTTAGATACTCCTGCTTTATTTTGAAATCATTAGTTAATTTCCATTTGTGGAAGAAAGCCCTTTTGCTCCTGACTTTATTCTTAATTTTCGTAGTAAACCACCTGTGACATCGCGTGCTGGACGAACAGGCAGGAAGCGAGGAATCAAGGATCCGGGAAACGGAGAGTCGGGAATGAGGGTTTATTGATGAAAACAGGTACCAACAGCGAGAGATTTCAATGACAGGACTGGGGAAACAGACTTGAATGTGGACTAAATACACAGGACTACTCAAACTGACAGAAAACAGCTGGTTACAATCGGGGCAGCACACATGGTTAATGAGGGGGCGTGGCACACACGAGGATCGTACAAGCAGGTCATGACACCAGCTTGGTTGCAGTTTCCTAGATTTAGTTTTTCTGGAAACGGGTATGAAGTTCTTTTGCACTTGCAACAATGTGCTTTTAAAAAATTCCCATGCCTCTTCCACAGTATTGCTATTTAACTCCATCCGATTTACAGTTTCTAGTTTCAGTCTCATACCATTGAATTACCCTTCCTAACATTGTATACTTTTGTTTTGGACTTGGTTGAAGACTCAGGCAGCAGGAGTTGCCCCAACGTTGGTATGTCCTTATCCATAAGGGGGAGTAAACGTTCTGGTTTCCCGACCTTATAGATGAAGGAGTTGGGGGATGTTGCCAGTGACCTGCCGGATTCCAGGCAGAACAGGCCTCGCTATGCCACAGCCCTTCAGAGACTGGGCCTTCCGTGCAGAACCTCTGCATCCAAATTAGACCAGTTGTTTAACAAAACCCTAAAATGGGGTTATTTTTGACATGGAACGGGACTTTGATTCAACAACCCATTACTTAGTTGCGGCAAGTACCCAATATCAAGTATAGCTGCAAAGAATCTGCCAGAGATTTTCAGAGAAGTTCCCCAGATGCATGGACTGGACTAAGGTGCGTCAGATTAAACAGGAGCCTGGTAAATTCTGTGAGCCCCACGCCAAGTGACTGATGGAAACATACTCCAGCTACAGTGAGATGGACCCTCCAGCGGACCGAGAGTGGGATTCCCTCTGGGAGCGACAACTCGTGCAGTTGCTGGTGGATGAGCTGCAAACAGACATCAAGAAGGACTTCCAACCTCACAATCATTTACCAAACCACTTCAGGTAACTTGTAAAGATGTAGGTATTGGAGTATTCACACATTCATTTGCAGTGTCCACCTCCTGTCCGGTAAATTTGGCAGGACAAAATTTGAATAACCTATAGGCCAGACTCATGAATGCGGCTGAACGAGTAAAGGTAGAACAGGTGGCCAATCCTGTTATACAGTCCTAGTAGATTGAGAACCACCTGATTGCAACTGTAGTTGGAATCAAGGGCTGAGCAGCATGGTGGCCTGGGGGACAATTATGAAAACACAGACCCACTGATATCCTTAAAACCCACAATCAAAAGAGGAGTCAGGATGGCCAGTGACATGTGCTGGCTAAATGGGGACAACAAAGAGAGAACAGAACAAGGCAGGGAGGGATTCTGACACAGGTGCCATGCTACTTTGTTTAAATATGCTGTAATGTTTTAGTGCAAGCCTTAGACAATGGAATCTCTGAATGACGCCGCAGTCTGGCTCTTTCTGAAGGTCCTATACTGTAACCGTCCTGAGAAGTTGTTTGCATGCACTTGCTGCCTTGACACTTGTTGATGTGCGTGTGCCCTGCTCGAGCAGTAAAGGGGAGATCACATGCAGAGCTGATTTTCTGTAGTTCCTTAGAATAAAAATAGAATATTCTCTTCAAATAGGAACACATGCTGCGTTTGATTATTTCACTCCAACTCGGACAAAAACGTCACGAAAAACATCACTTCCCATTAGAAACGCCTCTTTTATGACGTTAATGTCTGACAGAATCTTCTTGTCCGAGTTGCCCCTGTGACGTAATTTCAACATGGCGGCTTACACACTCAACATTAATTCTATTTTACAAATCCTTAAAAATGTTTATTTTGTTAAATTTATTATTATCCCATCCATCCATTTTCCAAACTGCTTATCCTACTGGGTCACGGGGGGTCCGGAGCCTATCCCGGAAGCAATGGGCACGAGGCTGGGAACAACCCAGGATGGGGGGCCAGCCCATCGCAGGGCACACTCACACACACCATGCACTCTCACATGCATTCCTACGGGCAATTTAGCAAGTCCAATTAGCCTCAGCATGTTTTTGGACTGTGGGGGGGAACCGGAGTACCCGGAGGAAACCCCACGACGACATGGGGAGAACATGCAAACTCCACACACATGTGACCCAGGCGGAGATTTGAACCTGGGTCCCAGAGGTGTGAGGCAACAGTGCTAACCAGTGCACGACCATACCGCCCATTTATTATTATTATTATTTATAATTATTAGTAATTATTAATGTAATTGCACGTGTTCGATTTAGAGAATACCATATTGTGACCGTAAACAGTATCCTAACATGCAATATCAGATTTTTACCAGACTTGTTAGTGTTTTTGGTTTGTTTGTAGTTTGTTTGATCTCGAAAAAAGAATATCGCTATGAATGTACTAAAATACTTTATAAAGCTTTTAATGTGGTTTGACTAGTTCCTGTTTCTTGTTTATTTGTCTGAAATAATAATCTTACTCCATAACTGCTAAAATATAAAGCAACAACACAGCAGCGTATTCATGGAGGCAGCCATGTTTGTTCCGAGTTGTGCTAGCTTGAACGGGAGATTGTTGGATGTGATGTCACCCAATTTGGAATTTCCAAGTTCCGAGAGAAAAACGAACGCACCACAAGACTCTGGCTGGAAATTTCTACAATAGAGCCATTTAGTTATTTCTAGAAAAATATTTAGAGCCAATGACCTGATGTCATTGTAACACAGGTCACTGTCCGTGGTGCTGAATTCTCTACTTGATGGGCTGGTGCTGAATGAATATGACAGCTGGCCAACATGTCTGTGTGCTTCCACTGACTGGCACCCAGACATATAATGACTTTTAACAATGAGGAGGGAAACGTCCAGACAGGAAATTAGTCAACAGTAATTAGTAATCACATATAGTTCTCATTTATCATGATGTAAAATTCAAAAACCTTTTTTTTATTATTAAGGGATAAATGTAATTGAGTTTTAATGTATCCTTTCCGCTCTTAAAATCGCAAATTATTTCTGACTATTAATCTGCACATTTTAATAATTTCATTAATATTACCTAATTGGTTTGTCTTTTTTATTAAATTTTAAAACTAGCTGTACAATTGTTGATGTTGTTGCTGTTCTGAATGTCATTGGCCTGTTGCCTTACGTCTGTCTAAACATGAGTGAGGGGATGGATGCACTATTCTATGGGGGCCTCTGTAGAGAATAAATGATCCTAATTTTATATTGAGAGAGATGGTTAATTCCTTTTTAATCCATACTGCGTTCAGAGCCCCTGTTCTGCCGTTGATCACTGCTGCATATCATCCCCAAACCAATGGCCTGGATGAGAAAACGAATGATGACATAAAATGGTAAGTCTGTTTTTGAGGTTGTTTTAGAACTGTGTGAGACAGGCTCTATTCTTTTAACATTACATCAGGAATTACTGATATTATTGACAATCAATCCCTTAATATACAGTATCTCACAAAAGTGAGTACACCCCACACATTTTTGTAAATATTTTATTATATCTTTTCAAGGGACAACGTTAAAGATATGAAACTCTGATAGAATGTAAAGTAATCAGTGTACAGCTTGTATAATGGTGTAAATTTGATGTCCCCTCAAAATAACTCAACACACAGCCATTAATGTCTGAACTGCTGGCAACAAAAGTGAGATTAAAAATGATTTGTGGCAAGATCGGATCATGTGTGTTGAAGAGTTTCTTATGACTGACAAGTAGTTATTTAAAAACATATCTTGAAACAGCAAATTACATTGTTCTTAATGCTTTTAGAAAATGACTCTTTATAATGATCTGTGAATAATAATAATTTGCTATGAATGTTTTTCCACTTCAGCTTTCCACAATTATTCTTCCCGATGAGAAAAGCTACGGCACGTTTTTTGATGAAAAAAATAAAGTAGTTGAGACAATAAGCAACAACAGCTGAAAACATCTCCTAGTAACAGGAAAAACAGAAGCAGGCATGTGGTAAACGAATACAAAAGAGGTACCAAAACACAGTTTATCATGTTGGAGATGAGGCGCTTCTGTTCAACATGAGGAAGCGGGGACGGAAAGGAGGAAGAACGGAACCGGATTTTACCGGACCTTATGTCATCCAGGCAATATGTGGCAAGCTGGTTACACTGTCTAATTCTGAAGGGGCAACTTTAAAGAACAAATACAATGTAAACCACATACAGAAGGAGCCAAACTGATGTCCCAAGTCAGGAATCACACAAGGTGCCAGAAGAGTATAAGACCAGTAAACCTCCCTCTAGCGCAGAGCTTCTGACAATCGAGAAGGATGCTGACAGTTGAAAAAAAACTCATGTCTGTGTGTTATGAAAGAATATCAATAAATGTTTCCGAAAGGGGATGACTCATTTGGTAATTATTTACGGCTTATGTTATGGCTGCCAATTTACAGTCTTTACTGAAGTCTGACTTCTTTTGAGTCACCTTTAATATAGATTGGACACTCTCTATGCAATGTGCAATACTTACATAGATGGTAAATGTTTACCTGCTTGCACAGATGGATGATTAGGTAATTAGTGTAAGTGTGTGTGTGTGTTCAATCGCATGTATGTCCAAGGTCCATAGTAAATAATATACACTGATCAAGAGATGCCCGAAAGTGGATAAAAGAGGACATTAGTGGGTGTATCACTTAGTGTAACGCGTGCAGGAAAATGAGCAGGACTGCAAGCCATATAATGACCCTTGTCTAGCTCTTAATACAGTATGCATACAGTGATGTATCTACAATGGACAGCTACTATGAGCAGATAGCACAGTACAGGTGCTTATAAGATCTGTATGCTATTTCCATCCATCCATCCATTGTCCAAACCGCTTATCCTACTGGGTCGTGGGGGGTCTGGAGCCTATCCCGGAAGCAATGGGCACGAGGCAGGGAACAACCCAGGATGGGGAGCCAGCCCATCACAGGGCACACTCACACACTATTCACTCATACATGCATACCTACGGGCAATTTAGTAACTCCAGTTAGCCTCAGCATCCATCCATCCATCCATTGTCCAAACCGCTTATCCTACTGGGTCACAGGGGGTCCGGAGTCTATCCCGGAATCAATGGGCACGAGGCAGGGAAGAACCCAGGATGGGGGGCCAGCCCATCACAGCTCACACTCACACACCATTCACTCACACATGCACACCTACGGGCAATTCAGCAACTCCAATTAGCCTCAGCATGTTTTTGGACTGTGGGGGGAAACCGGAGTACCCGGAGGAAACCCCACGACGACACGGGGAGAACATGCAAACTCCACACCCATGTGACCCAGGCAGAGACTCGAACCCGGGTCCCAGAGGTGTGAGGCAACAGTGCTAACCACTGCACCACCATGCCGCCCCCTGTATGCTATTTCATTCTATAAAAAGAAACTTACTGTACTGTACAATAAAGTATTTCACCACTGCTTCTTCCTCAGCTCCCACTGTTTGCTAGCACATGCATCTTTTGATTTCTTAGTGCAATCTGTGCTTTATTTTTTTTTTGTGAAATGTAAGTGCAGTATCTGTTTATTAAGTGCTGTGGTTTAATATGTACATTATTATTTCAGTACTGTGTATACTGTCCTTAATGTCTTGCCTCTCTCGTATAACTTGAGATACGCCCAAATTGACTTGCAACAAGTGGTCCTGGTTCCAAATGCGGAAGGCGATGGATACCTGTATTTTATATGCTGTAGTGTGCTGGGTGTCAGACATTGCAATGCACCTTGCTTTGATCTTGACCTGTTAGATCAGAGGGAGGTAATCTTATCCAGAAAGGGCCACTGTGTATGATGGTTTTCACTGCAACTCTCTGAACAGCGAACCTAACAGTTATCCCAATACCTTGATCTTGCTAGCATATTTAAATGTGTACCTATTCAGGAATAGAGTGGTGAAGGCATTCAGAGGAGGACTGATGATTATCAGAGGGAACAAAGGGGCTGGGTACTTGTCAGTATCCAGTAGAACCACCAGACTCCTACACTGAATGGTTCTGGATGTGGCACAGACGTTAATCCCTCTGTATTAGGGGATCCGTCTCCAGTTTGTACTCTTCTAGTTAATAGGTAGATTATCAGGCAGTTTTTCACCCTAGTCCAGTACTCATTGACAGCCTAATACACCGTGTTTCAGTTTGTCTTGATAGTCAATACATGTCACAGGATGTACATTACTCTGATGGGCAGGCCCTCTTACATATGATGGAAATTGCAATACCTACTTTTGGCCACGAGATGGCAGCAAGAAAATAGAAAAATTATTTTCCCACGGTCTACTAGCAGCTTTTAGATGTTAATTCTTCATAAAAATAATTTGACTTGATCCAATGTATTTTTAATACAAACAATTACCACACAAAGCTGCTAGTTTCCTCCGGTTTCCCCCCACAGTCCAAAAACATGCTGAGGCTAATTGGAGTAGCTAAATTTACCGTAGGTGTGCATGTGTGAGTGAATGGTGTGTGAGTGTGAGCTGTGATGGGCTGGCCCCCCATCCTGGGTTCTTCCCTGCCTCGTGCCCATTGATTCCGGGATAGACTCCGGACCCCCTGTGACCCAGTAGGATAAGCGGTTTGGACAATGGATGGATGGAAATAGCATACAGATTAAGCACCTGTACTGTGCTATCTGCTTATAGTAGCTGTCCATTGTAGATACATCACTGTATGCATACTGTATTAAGAGCTAGATAAGGACAGTGGGTCATTATATGGCTTGCAGTCCTGCTCATTTTCCTGCACCCGTTACACTAAGTGATACACCCACTAATGTCCTCTTTCATCCACTTTCAGGCATCTCTTGATCAGTGTATATTACTTACTATGGACCTTGGACATACATGCGATTGGACACACACACACACACACACACACTTACACTAATTACCTAATCAACCATCTGTGCAAGCAAGTAAACATGTACCATCTATATAAGTATTGTACATAGCATAGAGAGTGTCCAATCTATATTAAAGGTGACTCGAAAGAAGTCAGACTTTAGTAAAGACTGTAAATTTCTCAGCCATAACATAAGCCGTAAATAATTACCAAATGAGTCATCCCCTTTCGGAAACATTTATTGATATTCTTTCATAACACACAGACATGAGTTTTTTTTCAACTGTCAGCATCCGATCCAAACGGGATTCCCATTTCCTTTCTGTGGGATCCAACAGAACACGGGCTGACCATCAGTCAACATGTCTTCAACCATGCAGGACAGGACCCAGTCCAGGCCAAACCTCACGGTGCTGGTGTTAATAAAAAAAATGTAAGGAACATGCAGCTGCAGCTCACACACAAACACAGTCCACAGCATCCAGAAAAAGGTCAGGCCTTTTTCTTCTTTAGCTGACTCCGCCCAGACCTCGCCCCCTTTCTGGGCGCCTCGCACTATGCCTTTGAACTGGCCCTGCAGCTTGGCCCGTTTCCTGTTTCCCAATGCAAGTCATAAGATTCACCCGTAAATGATATTTTGAATCGGAACGATATTTATTACTATTGTTTAGATTAAATATATAACGGTTTAATGATTGAATATAACTTGATATTGTTGTTTGTGTTGTTTAGTTTGAGGTTCTAGTTTCTGTCTTTATCCGCTTTCGTTTCAGTAGGCAGCTGGTTCATCCCAGGCTCAGGGTCTCTCTGCTCTTCATCAAACCCACACCCCCAGTTTGGGAGCACCCTCTCCCTCTCCTCCCCCCACGGCTGTGACTGTTACTCCTCCTTGAGGAGTAACTGCTCCGCCCCCTATCCCAGCCCCTATACCCACAGGAGTGCATCACCCAGTGAGCCGCCGCCCTGCCTGTCCCCTCACACAAGCACACACTGAAATCATGGTCCTAAGCTCTCTGTGTGGGTCACCACGATAGTACAGCACACCGACGATTACCCTCTGACTGAATCAGAATCAGCTTTATTTGGCCAAGTATGTTCACACATATTGGGAATAGTTAGACATTTAATCAAAATAATTAAGACAAGACATAAACATACAGTTCTGTTGATATGCGACGCATATAACCTCTGCATTCACAGCACTGCTTCAGTTATCGAAGAGCAAATTTCCAAAACTCACTCAGTCCGATAACCTAAAGTAATAAGTCATAATCCTCTTCATACGTTGCAGTAATGGGAATGAAATCTCACTCAGTGTTTATGTAATGGAGCAATGGAATTTCGTGAAATTTCCAAAAGTCCACAGAAATATTTAGAAAAACATTCCTGCAGACTGAGTTTTTGATATTTGCTTTTCAATTAACACAATTTTCTTCAGTCTGAGGTTTAACAGAATTCAGCCATATGCTGTTCAAAAAAAACTACACAGAACAAAAACAGAATGGACTTTACATCTGTCTGAAAGGAAAGTTGACACAGGCTGCAGCAGTGAACAAATCAATCAATGTATTAAAGTTAGGCATTAAGTAACTGGAGGCAGTATATACATAACATGATAACATGCCTTTTCTGTATTGACCATATTAAGGACGCTGTAACACTGCCCACCACATACCTGCTTCATTTATTGTTTTATACTTGCAGCTGCTTATTCAGACAGCTCGTCTACCTGTCTGTCCATGTTGCCCTCCCATGACAACTGGTCCAGCCTACAGGTGCCGTCCCATTCCGGCATGTTACCCATGAGTCATAGCGGCACCTCCGGGAGCAGCTCCAGGTGAGCCCGTGCCTCCCCTCCCCCACCTGTCCCCATGCTGAGTCTCGGGCCCCCGTCTTCCCTCTTGTTCTCGCCTATACCCACATCCTGGCCTGTGTCTGCATCGTCTCACCTCGTTAACAGGACTTTCGCCTTCTTCTGTCCTGATCCATTCAGGCCCATCATTCTGGGACATGCTTTGATTTATTTCGCCATAGTTACTCTTTGTTTTCCTTTGTACTTTGCACTCTACAAGTAAAATGAATAAAAAATAGGCATTATTTTGATATTGTTTTAGTACAGTGACACTAGTATATTTGTTGTTGTTTCCAGGCAACACTGCATGCTGATTTAACGTCTTTCCTTAATCTCCACCCCATTGCTCACACACAGCCAGTATCCCAGTTTGTGGTCAATGAGCTCCTCCTCACTCACCCCAGTCTCCTAGTCCAGTGGAATGTCCAACAGCTTGGGCTCTCAGTTCCTGCGTGTCATGCCCGGCTCGTCCGCTCCTCCTGTGTGCCACGCCCCCTGATTACCCACGTGTTTTCTCCCGATTTGTACCCAGCTGTATCTAGTTAATTTGCTCAGTCCTGTGTATTTCAGTCCGTGTCTTACCTGAGTCCAGTGTCTGTCATTGATGTTTGTATGCGTGAGATGTTTCCCCGTCCGCGCTTCCTAATTAAACTCCCGTTTTTGCCTGTCCGCTTGCTCCTTGCACGCCTTGCCCGCACGATCGCCTGCCTGCTTGTACCCGATCGTGACACTGCGCAGCTCTACAACTCATTACCCAGGGCTCTCGCACCCGGCCACAGTGCCCCTCTCAGGCTCCCCGCTGTATGACAGCACTGCCCCATCGGAAGTTCATGAAGCCTCACAGTACGACGCCTCTCCCCACGCGCGCTTAGCCACCACCGGGACTCCCATCACTCCTCCTTCCCTGTAGGGCGGCGCACTTCCATTATTATTACAGTTTCTACTGTCACTCTGTTGCTTTTCCTGGTGCTGGACTTTTGACAGATAAATACATTATTTGTTGCATTCAGTGACAAAAGATTGGTCTGTTTAACACCCTCAGTCTCCACCCTATGAGCCCCTTGTTGGCGGCAGAATCAGGAAGATGTCGGAGAAAGCAGAGGTAAAGTGAATAGTCACCTCGACAATAATGTGGAAACCGCTAATGGTGATCATGCCTGTGTGGGTGAAATGGATCACCACAGTATAAGCGGATGATGATTATAGACGATTTTTCCCTTTTTCTTTATGTCTGTTTACCATCTAATAGGCATTTTTTTTCTTTGGGATGCGTCTAGGTCAGATACGACCAAAATATTTTTCTCATTTCAGAAGTGAAAAAAAATATTGCTCTCAGATTCTGTTCAGTTGTAGTTTTTTAAAATAATGTACCTTGATTTGTGTTTGTTTAAAATGCCATTACCTGTTGCTTACTGGGCCGCTGAAAATGTCTGGCCCAGCTAAATTTCTTGGTTTAAAAATCTGGCCCAACTACTTTCCAGACCTGGACTAGCCCTACTGAATCATACACTAATGTTATTCTGTTATGTGGGCTGTTGTGATAGGGAGATTTGCTGGATGCTGCACGACGGGTGGTGTCCCTGCTGCAGAATGCCCTGTCTGAAGCAGCACCTAGAGACAGTGAGGGTTGTTGTTATCACCTTAATATTGTATATACGCAATCTGTTATTTCTTAACTAATATAATTGTAAGGTATTCTTCTAATATATTGTGCACAGCCAACAAAAAAGAGAAAAATGCAAAACCAAAGGAAGGCTTTCTTTTCTCTTAAAAGTCTTTTTTCTAAACCAACTGAGAGTCAGTTAGAGGGGTGTTCATTATCAGTATTGTTGCTGGCATTTCTGAAAATGTGCCAATTTTAGTCAAGTGGCTACTTTTCAAATGCAGTCCCTGGCCAAGATGAAGAAAGTTCATGAAGACTACATGATAATATTAAGCACTGACATAACAAACAACATTTTTTACATGCAAAATATACAGGAAATATACACTGCAACAGGCTAGGATAGACAAATAACCAAATACACTTGCAAGCCTGACCACTTTAGACCCCAGATTAGAAAATTGGTGAATGAGCATATATTTTTTCCAAGTTTTGTTTTGCTTTCAAGTTCTCACAAATAAAAAAAAAAAAAGATTTTCCCACTATAGCCAGATCCAGTTTCTGTGGGGGGCGGGGGGGGGGGGTGACAATTTGTAGTAATAACTATTTCCTGCTGAAAACCACTGGTAAACTATCCACATGTCTCTGAATATCTGTGAGTCCCGAGACCTCCATGACAGATAGATATAAGTTGCTAGTGTTGATCGGCAGGAAATCTTCTCCAAAGCCCCACCACCACCTCACACCAATCCACCCAGGGTTTACTCCAAATAAATTTGCTGGTAATACAAACCGGATCAACTTGTGGTTTGTGTCCACGTGTACTAGAGACAAAGGCCCTGGTACATTCTGCGTACAACACAGCCAAGACTTGACAACCTTTATATGATGCGCATGGAATCAACCCTATGCATGGAGGCTGCAACTCTTCTCCACCGAACCCTGTAGCCCATTGACTGCAGCCTGCATTGACTATCCTGTAGCCTGCATTTGGTAGATCATTCTTGACAGAAGAAACCAAATTGTCAAGTTCCCTAACACAGAGCTCATACTCTTTTATTCTTCTTAAGATTGTTCTTCTTGAAACACCCATCAGTGTGGCTATGCAAGGCACAGGAAGTTGAGTATGGAGCATTTCTTTCAAACATTGTTCTTCAATCAAAATCTTGGGTCGTCTATTGGTGGCAGCGACTTCCTGTGTGACACATGGGGCTGGACGTTCCAGATGTGCCCTCACAAGGTCAAAGAGCTCTTGCAAAGCCAGGGTGATAGCAGGAGGTACTTCAATGTGATTAGACAGGGCCTGCAGAAGATACAGCTCCTGATGACAAAGGAACTCCAGGTAATCCAAATTTAGTGGAGTCGCGCTGAATCCTATTTCTATTTTATGCAGAAGACTTTCGAGAAGGTGGTATCTGAGCTGTTCACAGAACAAATTATAGTTAATGAGGTGTCAAGATCTTGTCTCTGATCCACACACTAGGCCTACCATTCAAAAGTTTTAATTATGAAAATGAAATGTTTTTGTTTTGTGAGGTGCTTGTTCATGTATGATGATGTAGTGGCTGCTCTGTTTGACCGTGGTAAACCTTTTCACAAACAATATAAGTGAAGAAGTATGACATTAGATCTAAGGACCAGAGTATAATAAAGTTAAATAAAATCCATCAAAAACACTTACTCAGTGGAGATTCCAATGTAGTAGGCAGACAACTTTATGGCTTTAATAATGAGTGTATTTAGCAGCTACAAGGACAAAAGATATTATAAACCTCTCCATTTTAATGCTAATTTAATAAACATTAACAGATAGCACTTAAGGTGGTTTCGCCTATAGTCTGCTAACACTAACCCGAGAACTAATATCTGAGGAGCGTTCTTCCCAGGATT
Organism: Brienomyrus brachyistius; assembly: GCF_023856365.1. Classification (NCBI taxonomy): domain Eukaryota; kingdom Metazoa; phylum Chordata; class Actinopteri; order Osteoglossiformes; family Mormyridae; genus Brienomyrus; species Brienomyrus brachyistius. The sequence goes on along the minus strand of NW_026042358.1, from coordinate 145,745 downwards.
TGAATTTATTAAATTGGCTTTGTGATGTTGTATTAAGAAATTTTATTCACAATGCAATTTACCGTACATTGGCCCATTCTTTTATATACGGTAAGACGAAGCGGGAAATTCGAGCGAGCGAGTGCTGTGCAGACGCGAGCGCGTAGAGGGGATGGGTTTTCAGCACTCGAGCACACGCACGCGCGTGGTTCGACTTTTGGCCCTAATTTAACGGCGAGCGAGTGAGTGAGTGCTGTGCAATCGCGAGCGCGTAAAGAGCATGGATTTTCTGTTTTTATGCGCACGACTTTTGGCACTAATTTAACGCCATAGAAATGTGTGTTTAAAAGGGGAGGAGATCGGGTTGCAGCGCTGGTGTGAGCGGTTTCTCCGGGCAGTTCGCTCGAGGCTAACGTGGCTTTGGGAACGTGGTGTACCCGTCACCCATGCCAGGGAAGAAATCAAAACCGAAATGCTAGGAATATGGACTTCATCTTACGTCAAGCGTTTTCCCCTCCATTGACGCCCATAAAGAAAAGGCTTAAAGTCCATATTCCTAGCATTTCGGTTTTGATTTCTTGTCAGGTAAGTCTTTATGGCCAGATACATTCGCGAGAAATTTGGTGATTTGTGGTGACTGTTTTAATACATTAAGTTGCGTTACGCATTTTCACATTAAGCGTTTTAGAATGTCCCGTGGCAGGTATCCCCTTCTATTGCCCTAGGGAGGGTTGTAACCCTCGTCTGTATATTAATAAAGAATAATCCTTCTATTCCTGTCTCATGTATCTGGACCTCCCCAGCAATTTAACGAAATTTGGTGGCAGCGGTTACAAGTGAACCCGTTTAAGTTTAGCGCTCATACTTCCGTCCATATGTTTAAGACCCACCTTGGCTGACTTAGCTGACATGTCCTGATTTCATAATCTTCAAATTTGTAATCTTTTCTCCTTCATCTAACTCCATGTTTTTAACTTCTTGTCATTTTCTTGCCGTTTGACTCATAGAAAATTATCAGACTTAAATGACACGTCAGCCTGTGCAGACAGCGATTTCAATGTTTTAATAAATTGGCCAGCAGGTGGGGGCAGTGCTCAATTTCATTAATGCCATTCAGAAAACTTTCAGGCTTTATGTCTTAATGAACAGCCTAGAAAAGGACAAAGCATTATATTACTGATGCATACAGCAGATCCCCAACTCAGGCTGTGTTGCATATTCTTAACAGTGCTACAGTATGTTCACACAGCCAGTACAAACAAACTTGCAAGATCTAGACCAGGGGTCACCAACCTTTTTAAAACGGAGAGCTACTTCACGGGTACTGAGCCATACGAAGTTTGATATCAGTTTTAAACGCCCTCCTAAACATGTCTAAACTTCATGCATGATAAACATGTTTTAAATGCTTTTTTATATTCAATTTCAAATCTATATAAATGCAAATGTGATAGATTAGAAACAGGACAAAATAAAATTTTAGATGATGTTCGCTGGTGAGTTGTGCTATTTTATAGAACAGGTCCACGGGCAACTCATGTGGTCATTGGGGGCATCCTTGGGGCACCATGTTGGTGACCCCTTATCTAGACCTACCACATCAGGTAGGAAGGTGCCTATTTCTACCAACTATTCAGACCATCAGACCCAAACCATACATTCAGTCATGCACAGGCACTCCACCAGAGGGCTCTACATTCTGTCCTACATCTGCTCACCTGTTAGACCCACACTCAGTCTCCATCCTGATTTCTACCTACTACTCGGACTATCTCACCAAAACCAGTCCTGTGGCCTGTTCTATGAAGCGGGGTTACTGGCTTATTGGGGAAACTTGTTGGATTTCTTGATCGGGACCTTCAACTGCTCTGCCATAGAGAGCATCCTAACATGCTGCCTTACGGTCTGGTATGCGGGCTGCTGGTGGCCTCCTACCGCTCTGCCATAGAGAGCATCCTAACATACGGCCTTACGGTGTGGTATTCGGGCTGCTGGTGGCCTCTATGACTTTTTTTGTAGACAGTCCATCTGTGTGGTGCTGTTTGCACGAATTGTTTTGGGAAATGCACTTACAGTTTTGCAGATGTTAAGGGTGATTCCAGAAATGCATCAAAGCAACTGAGGAACTGCAATGTCACTGTACAGTTACTTATAATGGGCGCCAATGTAATGTGTAGAGTGGCAAATAAACTGATTCACCATTTACTCTCATGTACATCACTTAAAATGCTTGTTTTAAATGCAAATGTGTGAATGTAAATCTAAGCAGTAAAGCTACAATTTACATTCTGTTTGCATGGTGGAAAGAACATTTAATCTGCCTTTTAAGTGTGATTAGAAGATCTAATGCCTGTGTGCTTGTAATAAGATGGTCGCTGGTTCAAACCCAGCCACAGCACATCTCTGCGTCCTTGAGCGAGGCCCTTAACCCCCAGCTCACTGGGCATCACTATGGGTGGCTGCCCTTCGCAGACAACTTACTCTGTTTACTCTAAAAAAAAGAGAGCAAGTTGAGAGAGAAGTTAAGACAATTTCTCCACAGGGACCAATAAAGTATCAATTATTATTACTGTATGAGAGACTGTCTAATATCAGATAGATAACAGACTCATACTGTGCTGAGCTTGTCTGAGAGAGATGATTAGCAAATGCTCTCCCACAGTATCTCAGCACTCTGTACAAAGAACTTTATATGCTCAGTATCTGCTCCTGTTTATCTAATTGTTCTCATTTTAACTGGATGTTAAGGAGTAAATTAATAAACGTCATGTAAGTGCACATTAAAATGCTTCTTCACTGTTACTTAAGTTCCCATGTGAACAGCCAATCAGATCAGCCTGATGTGTGTCTCTCTGTTTCCTCTCTGTTTCCTGCCCTTTCATCCCGACCACGACCATGATCTCTCACTTAGCAGCAGAGCAGTTTATTCTAAACAGTGGAAGCACAAAAATGTTCAGACTCTTTGGTCTTCTCATTTTCATTAGTAAGGCCCTATAATATAAATTATTTTGGGATTTTAATATTTTCATTTATCTGTATGATGTGATCAGTGGAATTTGGCCATTTAATCTGCATCATAGTTAATAGTTATTTAGATTACTATTATATGTCTTATTTGATTATGATTTTTTTTGTTTTTCTGTTTTTGCAGACACTGCACTGACTACAGATGTTGTTCAGCCCAGTCACCTGATGAGGGTTCAGCTTGGAGACAGTGTGACCCTGACATGCTTCTGTCAAGGAGAAACAACTTTTGTTACTTTGTTTAAGCAAGCTGTTGGTCGGAAGCCCCAGCCCATGGCGAAAGCACTTCTCTACGTACCTGGTGAATTTTACAAGGAATATAAAAGCATAAAACGTTACTCCTTACTGAATGCAGAGGGGAGTTTTAACCTCACTATTTCTAACGTGGAGCCGTCAGATTCTGCAGTGTATTATTGTGCTGCTGTGTTTCTTCATGAGGTCACCTTCGGGAATGGAACCTTTGTCATAATCACAGGTAAATGAGATTCCAACTATTTTCATATTTGCTTTATTATAATGTCAGTAAGATTATTCCCTGCAAAATAATTTTGACAGTTTAGTTGTTTGTCAATATAAAATTAGCAAAGATACCTTATTGTCTGCTTTGTTCCATAAATGTTTTTCTAAACATCAAACAAAAATCATTCATTATTATTATTATTATTATTATTATACAATTTGTTGCATTTTGCTTGCTGTCAGCCAAAAGCCTAACCTTCTCTTTATACAGATGTTAATGTTACACATTGCAGCCTCTTTAAAACAAATAACATAAAAAAATGTTTGAGTTGTTATATACAGTATAGGACTGTGCAAAAATCTTAAGCAACAAAAGAAAATTATTTTTGACGTTATTTATCTGAGCAGTCAGTGTGTATTCACTCTGAAAAAAAAAATGCATGATTTAACATATGAACTAGGGATGTGCACCATTCAGAACTGATTTGAGAATGAAATTCTCAAATACGTATCCTAAAATTCAGGATTTTGAATACATATATGAACTTGAATTTCAGTTCATTTTGTTAATCTGAATTACATTTGAATTGTGGTTGAAAACAGGTTGTGGCATTGAAATTTATATTTGAATTTAAAGAAGAAGAACGAAAAAGGGTTTGGATTCAAATTCAAGTTCATATACGTACTGTAGGTGTAGCTTTTAACTAAAATATGAACTTTAATTTAAATATGAATTATACATAAACACATTAACATTGTTATACATCATTGTTATAAAAATGTCGTTTTGTAAAGAATGAAATAATGCAACATTTGAAGTGTCACCTAAAATAATAATTATACTGTCATTTTGTGCACCATGGTGGATCTGCTCATAGGAAGAGCTGAGTGTCTCTCCTTAAAAGTCAGTGTTGGCTGCAGTGACGGCAGTTTCTAACCTAAGAAACGTCCCAAACACTTTTCCTGCATCAAAAGTCAAACTAGTCCCTATTCCTGCCATGAAAGGTTCACATAATGTCACCGATACCTGAACCAACCATGTTTATCAGAGGATGCCAACCCTTTGGCTGCAGCTTTCTCTGCACACGCTGAGAGAGTCTTCAGTGTAGCAGGAAAAGATTTCAGGCCAGAAGATTGCAAATTAAATCATGAAACCTTTGAAGATATTATGCTGAATAAATGTAATAATAATGAAAAATTAGCAATGTGTATTGGAATAAAGCATAATTGTATTTGCCATGACGTTTTGCTTTTCGCTGTAGTGCTATGGTTGAACGGAAAAACTTACTTTTGTGTGCATAAGAAAATAAATAGGAGGAACTACGAAACCAAGTAATTCCTTTTACTATGTATACTTTTTCTTTAATGTTAAAAGATAGACAAACTAGTAATGGGCAAACAGCTCTTCGGCTCTTGAATTAAATTATGCAGGTACTACAGCAAAATGCTCAAAAATACCAAAACACATCAAGAGCTAAATATGCAAAAACAATAAATACCTTCCTGTGGAAAAGGGGCAACATAAACCAAATGTAAAGTCACGAAAATCATGAAAATATAAAGTACACTTTACACACTTCATTTCTTTGAATTGAAATTAATTATATTCATCTACCTTCATACATTAATACAAGACATTATATGATTATAATGTTTGTTATTATCATATAATTTTTATTTAGGTATTATGTAGGTGCAGTTAATGTATAGTGTTACCTGATATATACTAATAAGCAGTAATACAATAAAAAGAGAGAAGAATGTCAGCTGTTCTCCAAGAAGTTACTGATTTCTTGGATGGCTAGAAGAACATCGATTCAGTTCCCAAAAATCTGTAAGAACAATTTTTGAGGATCTGTATTTTCCATTGTTATTCTCAAAGGGCTGTCATCATGACTATTTTGCTTTTCAGGTAAAGACTCCAACAGCAGGACTGTGGTACAGCAGCCTGTGTCTGACACATTGCAGCCAGGAGACTCTGTGAGCCTGCAGTGTACGATAGAGACTGGGAGCTGTGCAGGAGAACACAGTGTTTACTGGTTCAGACATGGATCAGGAGAATCCCTTCCTGGAGTCATTTACAGCCATGGAAACAGCAGTGATGAGTGTGAGAAGAGCCCTGAGGCTGGATCTCCTACACGGAGCTGCGTCTACAGCCTCCCCAAGGGGAACCTCAGCCTCTCCGATGCTGGGACTTACTACTGCGCTGTGGCCATGTGTGGGGAGATGCTGTTTGGGAACGGCACATAGCTGGATATAGATGGTAACAGCCAGTGTGGGGAGATGCTGTTTGGGAACGGCACACAGCTGGATATAGATGGTAGCACCCAGTGTGGAGAGTATATCTGCTTCAAAGTTTTATTTAGCTTATTCTGCTATTAAGACATTTATTTCTTTTTTTAATGTAATGAATTTTCTAATTTAAGTGCTTAAATTAAATTACACAGATGTTAATTTAATAATTATCCATCCATCCATCCATTTTCCAAACCGCTTATCCTATTGGGTCGCGGGGGGTCCGGAGCCTAATTTAATAATTATTTCAAATATTAATATCCATCCATCCATCCATTTTCCAAACCGCTTATCCTATTGGGTCGCGGGGGGTCCGGAGCCTAATTTAATAATTATTTCAAATATTAATATAAATTGTTAAAATGCAAAATACTAGAAGTTCATGTTAAAAATGGACTATTTACAAAACAACTGCTGTAATGTGTTATCGATTTGATCTTTAACTAATGTAATGTAAGCAAATGGGAAATGTGTCTCTATATCATTATGCTGAAATCTATCTCTTTGTTACAGGCTTTCAGAAGCTGCTGGATCCTCTTCACTCTGGCTTGCTGATAGTTTTATCTTGCAGCATTATTCTGAACGTTGCTCTCATTTGTATAAGATGTAAACTGACCTGTACACACTGTGCAGGTACGCTGCCCGGCTTTATGCACTCAGAAGGACAAAATGTAGATTTTAACAAATTATAGAAATATAAAATTGTTTTATGATAGATAACATTTTCATATTAAAACCACTCTTGCAGGTAATACAGTTTTAAAATCCATTATTAAATCTCACCTTATTTATATAAACCTTTTTGTACTGTAAGATTTACATTTTTGTATTATATCTTTCATATTTTGCAAAATCTATTGAAATATACATGTTGCAATAAGTTGCATATCAATAACTTTTATTACCAAGATCTCCTTTATAGCAATTTTATTATATATGATATATGAGAACAAATGACACGTATCCAAACATGCACACTTAAATTGACAGAAGTCATTTTTACTTTCATTTTTGAGACAAAAAGGATGTTGATTGCTTGAAAATTCGGAATGTTATCTGACCACGGTATGATACCGTGCGAAATTAAATAATATATTGATGTGTTATATATTTTAAACAGATGAAAAGAACAGTGATATATCAAAAGTGGAATGGTCACGCAAGCAAGTATGTAATAAATATTTCAAATTACAAATCGTCAGTAAAACAAATGAACCTCAGACTGATTTCCATCCTGGGATCAGCATTTTAAGTGCTATTTGTGAAAATAGGTAATAGCAAACCGATTTGATCCATCCAATTCTGCCATCTTTGTCTCCACAGTGCCATGACGAGGACACACTGAATTACGCTGCCCTGAACCTTAAGAAGCCAAAACCCAGGAGACAGAAGAAAGACGGGAATAATGACACTCTGTATTCTGACCTCCGCTACAGAGATTATGAATAAAGATGCTTCTCATTCATGTCAGTCACACAGAGTGTTCAGGGTGTAGCTTTAATAATGTTCAGAGGAGGGCAGGGGAGCCAGTGCTTCTGAGACTGAATCACGGGATTTTACGGAGCACCGGTGCTGAGTTTGGTGTCAGTGTGTTTGGGGCGCATTTTTACTGGAAGTGCAAATGTTCAAGCCAGACTGGGGGCTGAGGGAGGGGGAGAGGGGAGCCACAGAGATTATTTCTTCATGGCATGGGGGGGAATAAGCGGCTTTAATGTTGTGGAAAGGCTGAGTTGCTGCAATCAGTTCTTTGATGTCACACATGCTTACTTGTCTCCCTTGTGTACCATGCTGAATGGTTTGGGGCAAACGCACAGGGACTGATCGATTATATTAAACAGATGAAAGAAACTGAATGAAAATTTCAAGTGTTCTTAAATTACGTTTTTCATTTAATTGTGTGTTCTGGATGTATTTTTGAGTATATACATGTACCTGTATATGTACCTGTATATATACCTGTGTCGTTAATAACGATGTGGATAATTAAGAAAGAGGAGTTTTGTTTCTTGCTCCCTGTCTTGTTACTTGGCTCACAAACATACACACACATAGACACACACACAAACATACACAGACACACAAACACACACACACATAGACACACACACACACAAACACACATGCACACATGCACACACACACACTGCTACGGCTCTGTAAGAACACTACCATGCTCTTTTGTGTGAGTGGGGTGGGGGGTGTTAAATAAGATGAAAATGACAATGGCTGTACTTTTGTTATGTCAGTTGTGTTTCTATAGTCATTGTATCATATTCCACAAGCTTTTTATTCTACAAGATGTACAAGCCAGTCAGTGTATTCAGTGGGGTGTTCAGGAGTCATTAGGTTCTGAAAAATGTCTTGCATTTAAAACATAATGTACTTTTGAATACTTAAGTATTTTTAGATGCAAATACTCCAGTACTTTAACTGAAGTAAAAAATTAACTGAAAAACTTTGAGTATTATTTGACGAGGAGTATCTATACTTAACTCAAGTAGTGAAGTTGTGTACTTTGTCCACCTCTGTCCAAAAGTGACATACAGCTGTAAGCTGTTTGGGTTTGTTTGTCTGCTGAGTGCTTCTCTGCAGTGCTGCAGATGTTTCCACTGGTTAGATGCAGCTCAGGAAGACTGACCCACTGACTGCACTGTGCTGGACTCACTTTGCAAAGAGTAAAAACCACACAGACAGAACAATATCTGCTTCTTGTAAGACCCTGTTTCCTCTCTACCTCACCCAGGTCACGCTTTCAAGTATTCAGCCTAAGTTATTTTATCCAAACAAGCCACCATTATTATTCATGCAGCTGGACATTTGACTGGAGCACATGATTGCTACATATCACTACTGTACATGGAACGGAATGTACAGTTTTCACAACAGAACTTTAGAAAAGCAAAATTCTCATCAGTCCACATCTCTAACCACCACACATCCTAGGGCTCCCATTTATAATGGTACATTTTTGTTTTATTCACATTCTTTTTCATCACACAGATAAACACCATCCATTAATCTTACAGCATGTATCCTGGTCAGGGTGATGGGGACGACACCACCTATATCGAGTGTGATTTAAGGCCAAGACCTTAAAAGGGAGAGTCAAGACTGAGGCTTGTTACAAGAGCAGTGGGGCACAAAACAACAAACAACATCATTATGAATGTAAAAGAAATGGATGTATATATAAATATAGGGTAATAATAGAAACAAAAAATAAGAATATATTACATACAGAGGAATATTATAGGAATATTAAAATTAACTTATACACAATCCTTAACTTATACACAATCCTATTGCATGTAACATTATTGCTCATGTGCCAGATATTAGCCTCCCAAAGGAAGCTGCCACACAGGGCATAATGCACTGGCTCAATGCAACACTGCACATCAGTGAATAAGGAGGAACAATATTGCAGATCAGCAGCAGATAGAAACTGTATCAGAAGACAGTGAACAGGGGAAAAGTTCAATGAGCAGAGTGCAGATTATAAAGCCTGACTGCTGTGGGGCCCAATGACCTGCGGTACCGTTCTGTCACACGCCGGGTGTCTGAGTCTCTTACTGAAGGAGCTGCCCTTACGGGCCTCCATAGTCTGCTGGGGGGGTGAGAGGTGTCACATAAAATTGATGACAGCCTTGTTATCAGCCTGCTCTCATCCATCTACTCTACAGTGCCAAGGGACGCTCCTCCCTGATGATGAGAGGAGTCTAAGCATGTGGACATTTGGGATAATGTGAGTTCAGAACTGGATGGTCAGCTGTACGACTTCCAGTCTGTAGGCAGACTCATCACCTTCAGTTATGATGGCAAACACAGTAGTATCACCTGCAAAATTCAGGATCTTCACTGGAGCAGCAGTGATTTGTGTAGAAATTGAAGAGAAGAGGGAGAGCACAGAGCCTGGAGGAGCTCAGTGCTGAGGGTCAGCGTGTCTGATGTGTGCTGTAAGCATACAGATGTCCTGCATTTGTGGAACATTTTGTTTGTGCTGCTGTTTATATGTGTTGTTGACGCTGCAGTCAGTAATTTTCCACTAGCAGTCTCACCTCTGCATTTTACAGGAAGACTGACCGACTGAGAGCAGGGTGTTTGTGTCTCTCTTCTCAGTGAGCGAAAACCACACAACCATCAGGTCCTCAGCTCAGGCCCACTGCTTCACTAGAAAAACCACAAAGGGTATTTTTATCTAAAAGTGGGTGAGCAAGTGAGATGTTATTGACAGCATGAATTTGTCTACTAACATTTTTAATTCAAACCTAAAAAGCAGTATGTCCAGGATGTCAGTAATTACATTTAGTCAGTATGAAAAATTTGGGTGCAATAATATAGAATAATGTAGAATTTTGCATAATTCAGTTAATACCAGTAAGATACCGATCATTAACACTATAAGGTCATGTTGCTGAATCTCATTGTTAAAGTTAAATGAATCTACGCATTTTTATACACACAAGACTGTGCTTAGTTCATCTTTCAGTCAAAATCACACAGTGAGGCAAATCTGACCATCTTAATTGTTTTTGCTTGTGTGGAATGGCATCCCATGCAGGCCTGTGCTCTGTGCTTCCTGGGACAGGTCCCACCCTCTCCAGACCCCGATGAGAATTAGTAGTCGCTGGATAAAAGATTGACAAAAGATAAAAATACAAAAGTCATTCTTGCTGTCTAACCTCTGATTACTGCATGACATTTCTGATTTCTGATAACTGATAAGTAGAAAATATGTTTAGTCTCTTGCTTGGTGGTAAGAAAAAAGGAGAACCACAAAGAGCACAGTCATTTTCAAGGTTATTTCTCACTGGTCAGTGTGAAAGGCTGCGTCATTAATATAACGCCGGGCTCAGCACAGTGACTGCACCTGCGCTGCACTGTAGAACACAAGCCAGGCTGCAGACCATCAGCCCTGAAAGTTAAAACAGGACTCGTATGTGTGTCATGTGGTGTTTAATAAAAATTTACAGGACAGAACATAGTGGATTCAGTTTCCTTTGCTCTTACACTCCCAGTCCAAAGTGTGGCCACGACTGCTGTCAATGCATCTGTCTCTTTTTTCACCTTAATTTTTCACCTGTGTTATTCACCTTAATATCAAAAGGCTCCAAAGCAGTACAGTAATGCAGAACAAATATTGTAACTAACAAGGAAGTGGGGAGGTAATGGACAGAAGTGTTGGTTTTTGGTAACTCCACTCCTCTGACCTCCACTGTAATTTTAGGTTCCTTGGAACAATATTGTAAACCAGTCATCACACATCACACACATAAAGTCGACACCAACCTTAAGTTTGACACTCAGATAAGGTTAGTTGTCAAGTCAAGCTTTTTACAATTGAGGCAGTTGGCCAAAATAAAGCCAATTCTTTCTAGGCAGCACTTTGAGACAGTAATCCACTCTTTTGTCACTACTAGTTTGGACCACTGTAACGCCCTCTATGTTGGGGTTAGAGGCTCCACTATTGTTCACCTCCAGAAGGTTCAAAATGCTGCCGCACATGGAAATATGAGCATGTCTCCCCCATTTTAGCCTCACTCCACTGGCTGCCCGTACATTTTAGGATTCATTTTAAAATTCTGTTATTTGCTTTTAAAGCCCTCAGTGGTCTTGCTCCATCTGACCTCTGTGAGCTGCTTCACCCTTACACCCCCACCCGCTCTCTCAGGTCAGCTGATCAGCTGTTCCTGACGGTTCCTAAGACTCAGCGTGAGCTTAGAGGGGATCGAGCCTTTGCAGTCGCAGCTCCTAAAATGTGGAATGACTTGCCTTTTCACATTAGAGAGGAATCCCCTCTGTCCGTTTTTAAATCTCTTCTAATCTCTTCTCCTTCACCTTTGACACATTGTGAGATGTTAATTTTAATAGTAAATCTTATTTTAATCTTAGCCTTTTCTTTATTAATTAATTGATTTTTTAAAATTTTTATTAATGGCCTTTTACTCACATTGAATGTTTTGGTTTTTATTAAATTTCTTTTACTTCGTTTTTAAGTGTGTGAATGTTTTTATTTATTCCTTTGTGCAGCACTTTGGTCCATAAGGTTGTTTAAAGTGCTTTTCAAATAAAGAGCTGGATTGGATTACATTGGAAGATGGCTCAACAAATCTCTTTCACAGAATGTAAAATTCGACAGAGGGCGCAAGGTGACATTCTGTCAGGGGCCCAGAATTTTTAGCTACACCTCTGTGTTACTGTGTTTTTTTTTGTTCTAGCCATCAATAACTCTGGAGTTGCTATATCGCCACCTGGTGGTGAAAAGATCAGACAAAAATATGTACACATGTTACCAACAGTTTGAAATTGAAGTGCAGAGTTAACAGGTTTAATTAATCGTCCCCACGGATGCCAGTCATGAAATTTGAGAATTGCAAATTAAAACACAGGAAAAAATCAGGAACACTACAAGATAAAATATTTAGCAAACACTCAATGTGCATCCAGGGTGACAAGGGACAACTGGAGGATGATATGACAATCTGACAGTGACATTCACAGCACTTTATATGTTGCCAAAAACAGAAAAGGGGATTAAAATCAAGAATCAGAAATCATGTATGAGGGTGGGGCTGCTTGGTGGTGCAGTGATTAGCACTGTTACCTCCCACCACTGGGACTCAGGTTCGAGTCTCCGCCTGGGTCACATGTGTGGGGAGTTTGCATGTTCTCTCTTGCTAAATTGGCCGTAGGAGTGCATGTGTGTGTGAATGGTGTGTGAATGTGCCTTGCAATGAGCTGCCCCCCCGTCCTGGGTTGTTCCCTGCCTCGTGCACAGATCCTGCCAGGATAGGCTCTGGACCCCCCGCGACCCAGTAGCATAAGCGGTTTAGACAATGGATGGATGTATGAGGGTGAGTCACAATGACGACAGCTGCTCTGTTGACTTGGTCCCAGGAGTCGTCAGCGTTGGTCTGCCGGGGCCCCCGTCCTGTCTGTGGAAGCACCCGTCTTGTTGGCTGTTCTCTCTGCCTGGGCCCCCTCTCCTGCTGCCTCACGTTTGGGTTGAAGTGGCTCCCCAGTGCTTCTGTAAAGCTCTTTGTGTATCTTAGAAAAGGGCTGTATAAATGTAACATTCATTCATTTATTCAAGGTCCCAGCCAGAAGAGTGCAGTACTACACTGTCCCCCACAGCCTGAATCAGCTGGATGTTATAGGATTAAGACACTTCCTGCATTAGGCCATTTACCCTCAGTGTATTTCCATACCCTGACAGGATGGATGACAATACTATGGCCCTAATTTTCAATACACAGTTTTCACAGGAGTCTCACCCTCATCCACATTCTCTGCATTCCTTATCTCATGCTTCTTTGCCACCCGCATCTCCTCTGCCTGCTTTGTCTCATTTTCCCACAATTGAAACACCGTCCAATTTGTCTCTGTTTTAGTTCTACCACATTAGTCCCTGAGCAACCAGTCTGATCCCGTTCCTCTAATTTCAGACGCATCTGGCTTATCTGATTGGGACTGAAGCTGCTGTTACTAGGAAAACCACATTCGTCCCACTGGGGCAGGTCTGACACCGCGTCCTTCCCATATGTCTCCCATAATTGTTGTACAGAATTTCAGCTGGAGTTCTTTCCCAGAAGCAAGTAATTTCACTTTAGCACCTGTTCAGTAAAAGTCAAGTAGGTCTTTAATGTTATTTTTAACTTTACACAGTTGAGTATAGTACAGTTACAAAAGAAACTGTTTCCCTCGGACCAAGGTGCTACTTAAATTAACAGAAGACTAACACATACCAACCTAGCAACATACTGTATGGTGCATAATGAGCAAAAACTGTGCAAACATTGCAGGACAGTGCAAAAAGAGAGGACAACTGACACCAACGAGCACAAACAGCACAGTAAACCCAGTACTGAGAAGGCGCAGTTTGGTTGTCCAATGAGGTAGCAATAAAAATAAATAAAAGTAACTGTAAACATGGCGACAATAAGATAAAAAATAGTAGTTAAATAATAAAGTGTGTTAATGAGTGTATGTGTGTGTGGTATCAGATTAGTCCCTGAGAGTTCAGTAGTCTGACGGCATGGGGGATAAAGCTGTTTGAGTCTGGCTGTAAAGGCCCGAATGCTCCGGGACCTATTTCCAGAAGGCAGGAGGGTGAAACGATAATGTGAGGGGTGGGTGGGGTCATCCACAATGGTGGTGGCTTTGCGGATGCAGTGTGTGGTGTGAATATCTGTGATGGAGGGGAGAGATATGTTAGGGTTATCTTCTTCTGAAGATGCGCTGGAAACAAACCAGTCTCTGAACACAGAACAACGCAGACAGCTGTGATGACGTTTTACTTGCTGCAAGGTGTAGGGAATCCACTTGCAGAGTCTCCGCAGTTTCAGCAAAATGATGGTTTATTGAACAGCAAAAATAATACAATGTAATACAGTGTAGAGACACACCGGGTACTGAAAGGCAGCTCAGATACAAATTGAAGACAGTTCTTCACCCCCCTTTATACCCAAAAAGGCCCTCCCCACCAAGGTGTTGTGTGTAGGTGTTGTGAGTGAATTTACATATAAAGAGTGACCCCCTGGAGTGTGAGGATCCTGAGACAGGGACGGGACAGGACAGGGTGGAGACTTTTATGATCATTGTAATTCAATTCTTATCACCTTATCTTATCCTTATCACCATAGTGGTGCCAACTGGAACCCCCATTCTCTCCCTGGCTTCCCCCATGATCATAAATTCCTAACATTGTCTGCATTCAAATGATCAACCAAGAACCTTGGGACATTTTTACCACTTTTCCTTACAAAGGGAAGCCCGGTCCTGACCTCGAGGTGTCAGCCTCTCAGTCGAACTCAGCCAACTTCGAAAGAGTAACTCCCCTCGCAGTGTCTTTTATTGAGGTACACAAACAGGATATGCAACTGACATTGAACATTGTTTGTCACCATATATGGGGTGGAAATATTCAAGCGACAGTTCTTGAGACGTGTTATTGCTCAATTAAGATCAAGCTGCGGCAGGGTGTTGTTTCTAAGCGTCTAGCAAAATGATGATAAAAAAAGTACATATTTCTCTAACACGATACTCCCAATGATTTTCTCACCTGTCATCACTATCTGTTGTAGGGACTTGTGATCTGAGGCGACACAGTTCTCAAAGCAGACCGTGATGCAGCTGCTCAGGGTGCTTTCAACAGTTCCCCAATAGAGTGTGAGAATGGGAGATGGGCTTTTCTGAGCTTCCGTGGAGAGTAGAGGTGCTGCTGTGCTTTCCTTACTATGGAGCTGATGTTGAAGGACCTGGTGAGATTCTCCGCCAGATGGACAACAAGGAATCTGGTACTCTCTACGATCTCCACAGATGAGCCATCGATGTGCAGCAGAGAGTGGTCACTCTGTGTTTTGTGTTCTTCTAACGTCAACAACCATCTCTTTGGTCAACATTCAGAGACAGGTTGTTGGCTCTGCAGCAGTCCGATAGTCATCACACTTCCTCTTTGTATGCTGAGTCACCGTTTTTATTGATGAGACCCACAACAGTCTTGTCATCTGCCTGATGTTGATGATGGAATTCGAAATGTGCATTGCTGCTCAGTTGTGAGTCATCGGAGTTAACAGCAGTGGGCTGAGCATAAAGTCCTGGGTTCCTGCTACAGCGTCTGAGCAGTTGCCTTCGTCGCCCATAGCTCCTGCGCAGCCCGAGCAGCCGCCTCCGCTGCCCCCTGCGGCCCCAGAGCCCGAGCAGCCGCCGCCTGCTTTGCCCGTAGCTCCTGAGCAGCCGCCTCCGCTGCCCCCTGCGGCCCCAGAGCCCACGCCCGAGGCGCTCCCTCCGCCTCAAATGACTGTGCCCCCTGGGGCTCTTGTTCCTGGCCCCACTCCTGTCCCTGACCCAGCTCCAGACTTTCCTGCCCTAGTCCCCGAGGAGGTCCCGGACAGTCTGACCACCGTGTGTGCCACGCCCCCTGATTATCCACGTGTGCTTCCCTGATCGTACCCAGCTGTGTCCGATTATTTTCAATCAGTCCTGTCTATTTGAGTTCATGTCTTACTAGAGTTCAGTGTCCGTCATTGAAGTCCGTCTGCGTGAGATGTTTCCTGCACCCCGTGTTCCTAATAAATCCCCGTATCCTGCCTGCCTTGCCTGTTTCTTGCCCGTCCGCCGCTCCCGTTAAATGGCGATCGTGACACAAGGCACACGCACATCAAGTACCAATGCAGCAAATACAGATGAACAATTTAGGAGGAATACTAGTCAAAGGAAGGAAGAAAAGCAGCCCACCCTATCTCATGGTCACGGACACAAACATCAGGGAGTGTTATGAAGAAGACATCACACTTAACACCATTGGTTTTATGCAGTGAATTACACCAGAGAGAGTTTTTACATTCTAGCTGTGTTACGTAACATTCCTCAGCCTTCAGGTTTTTTCCACACAATGCACGACATGCAGGGGTGCCAAACAAAACAGCGGAACTGCAGTGTAGCCAATTATTTGTTTCAGTAGTTTTAAGAAAACTAGAACATAAAATGTTTGTTTTACTTAGTCCACAAAAGAGTTTTTACCTATCTTAGTGTATTTTACATCACATACACTCTCGGTCCGTTGTGGAGTCCATCCCACTGTAGTTGGAGAATGCTGCCATCAGTCGCTTGGTGTAGCACTCGCAGGATTTACCAGGCTCCTGTTTAAACTGATGCATCATGCCCCAGTCCATGCGCAGGAGGACCAGTCTCTGAAGGGCTGTCGCATGGTGAGGCCTGTTCTGCCTGGGGTCCAGCAGGTCACTGGCAATGTCCTTCAACTCACAGTGGGCTTGCGTTCATAGTGGGGTACCGCAGGGTTCGATTTTAGGACCACTATTGTTCCTAATTTACATAAATGATATGGATACCAATATATACAGTAAACTGGTGAAATTTGCAGATGACACCAAGGTGGGTGGTGTAGCAGATACTGAATTAGTGGCTCAGCAGCTACAGCGGGATCTTGATTTAATTAGTGACTGGGCCGATACCTGGCAGATGAAATTTAACGTCGATAAATATAAGGTACTCCATCTAGGGAGCAGAAATATAAAGTACAGGTATTTCATGGGTGTCACTGAAATAAAGGTAGCTGATCATGAGAAAGACCTTGGTGTGTATGTTGATGCTTCCATGTCCCATTCTCGCCAGTGTGGGGAAGCAATAAAAAAGGCCAATAGGATGTTGGGGTATATCTCCAGGTGTGTGGAGTTTAAGTCAAGGGAGGTAATGCTAAGATTATACAATTCCTTGGTGAGACCTCACCTAGAATATTGTGTGCAGGTTTGGTCACCATATCTTAAAAAGGACATTGTGGCCTTAGAAAAGGTGCAGCGTAGGGCCACAAAAATGATTCCTGGTCTTAGAGGAATGTCATACGAGGAACGGTTACTTGAGCTAAATCTGTTCAGTCTCAAGCAAAGGAGATTGAGGGGGGACATGATCCAGGTATATAAGATTCTAACAGGTTTGGATGCTGTTCAACCAAATAGTTACTTCAGCATTAGTTTAAATACACGAACTCGTGGCCATAGGTGGAAATTAGCGGGAGAACATTTCAAGCTGGATTTAAGGAAGCACTTCTTTACGCAGCGTGTAGAGTATGGAATAGTCTTCCTGATAATGTAGTGCAAGCTGAATCCTTGGGTTCCTTTAAATCAGAGCTAGATAAGATTTTAACGACTCTGAGCTATTAGTTTAGTTCTCCCCAAGCGAGCTTGATGGGCCGAATGGCCTCGTCTCGTTTGTATAGTTCTTATGTTCTTATGTTCAACTCCTTCATCTACAGTGTCAGATGAGCAAACCTTATCTCCCCCTTGAGGATTTGGACATACCAACATAGGGGCAAGAATTTCTGCTACCTCGTCCTGCTGCCTGAGTGTTTCGCCACGGCACTTCTTCACCGAGAAGGAGGTAGAGTCGGGTGCTGAATGGTTATGATCCTCGTCTGCAGGGGGGAGAGGGGAAGGGGCAGGGGAACCACTGGCTACTCCTCCCTCGGTGGCATAAGGAGGAAGCTGCTGTTTGGGCAGCAATGCTTGGGCAGGAGCCACACAGTTTATTTCTGGGTATCTAATTAGCGGACACCATTAGGTCCCTTCAGGGGCTCCACAGACAAACTCATTGACAAAATAGAATTGTCACAGAAAAATTCTTTGTCACATGCTCAGTCGACATGGACTGTGTGCTATTTACATATTTTTGGCACAAACGAAATCTCATATGCATATCGATGTATCTTTCGCACAAGTGGACCTCCATCACTTTAAAGAGGGTAAACTCTGATCAGGAAATTTACGACGTCAGAATAAACGGATTTTTTAACAGAAGTAACTGACATGCCCTAATAAGGAAATGCATACAATCAGAATACAATATCTGTGGTTTTTAACAGTGGTAACAATCTGATAATGAAAGGAATCAGATCAACATTTCTATAGCATGTAACAGAGCTTGCTCCCCTCCAGAACTCATTGTTCCAGTAGTTATCTGAAATCATCTGCAGGAGCTATTCTTTTATTTGTATATTAAGCATAATTATTCATGAATATTATTGATTATGTTTATTTGTTTAATGTTTTTATTTATTCGTATTTATTGTTTATAATATAATGTTATATAGTATTGCAACACTTGAAACGAGAGGTACTTGCCTGCCTTAGTGATATTTACTATTGTCTAAGTGTATTCCCACCTGTAGGAGGCAGCAATGGTTGTTATTAAAGGTGCTGAGATTACGCGGCTCAGGGCTGAAGGTGCAAAGTGAAACAGTCATTGACCGTATTTGCCATGTGTGATGGTGTCTGCATATCGGCCCTTTTGCGCCAAACAAACCAGTTCAAAGTACTGTGTGTTAAAATATCATATGAATAAATCCTCTCAAGAACTAAACTCAATATCGTATCCTCATCATTCAACGCGTCTGACTTTTGCACCTCTTACCACAAGGCAGTGGATTACATGGGGAAATTACAAACAAGGAGAATTTAATCTGTTTTTCCTCTACATTGTCGTTATTCAGAATATTACAGACTATGAACAAAAACGGACAATGTAAGAAAATAAAAAAATGTGTATGACAGAAAGCTAGAGTATTTTTGCAATGGTGAGCACTAGCTGGTTTATGTACTAGCTCACACTCAAGAAACAGCATAAATGCTACTCATACACAGTTGGGGGGCAGGGGTCAGTCCTTGTGCCTGTAATGAGGTCACCAGTTGAAACTAACCCAGCCTCAGCACGTCTGTGGGTCCTTGAGCAAGGCCCTTAACCCCCAGCTCCCTGGGCGCCCCAACAGGTAGCTGCACTTCGCGGACAACTTACTCCACAAAGAGTAAGTTGAGGGAGACATAAAAAACACAATTTCCCCACGGGGATTAATAAAGTCCATCCATCTATGGAATATTATTTAGCACTATATAACGCAGAATATAAGAATTACGATTTTATAAAAAGTATGCCAAATATCCATGATATAATCATTACAATGTAAACATTATAATGTAATCAACACAATGGAACCAACTGAGTATGTATTTGCACCTTTTGTTAGTCTGAGTTTCTGTTAGCTACTTTGTTAGTCCTGAATCTATGAATATTCACATTTTTATCGCGTATATTTTATCACTATGTAAAAGGACAAATATATTATCAACCTTTTAGTGAGACAATGTGTAAACGGCTGAAACTACCAAGGTTTACTACTGAAGGAAGGGATTCACCTGAGTTCACCAAAAGTTCATGGCTGAGTATTTTTAAAAAACCAAGTGGAGCTGCTCGCGCCACTATTATGTTCAACCGAGAGGCCAAACGGTAAAAGAAATGACTGTCAAACTTATCACCTAGGGGTAAATATAAATCTATACAAATATCACCTGCATGCACATTACTTCTTTTACAATAACCAACTCCTGATCCATACTGTTAGTCGTGAAAAAAATAACTATTGTGTACATAGAGGCCCTGTGTAAAAAGATAACTGCCAAGGAAAAGATCAAAAACATTTATTTCAAGGATTCAAAGTTTTTATGGTCATGTACAGTGTACAGTGCAGTTCTTATTTGATTAACTTGAATGTCTTCACAGACAAGACGATTAAACAAATAAAGCAGCGCAACATTACAGTAACTAACAACAAACAAAGCTCACGAGTACTATTACAATATTCATATCATTTATTTAAATTTAATTTTACCAAGTAAATTAATTGAAAAGCAGTTACCGCTTTACCTGCTTCTCGGGAGAAATAGCAGATATACAAACGTCATGTATGTAACTAAAATCTTAAGCCAATAAGGGCAAAGTTGTGTCGTAATGGAGGCGGATCCAGCCTGTGCAGCCTGCTAAGAGGTGCTGCCTGATGTGTCTTGCTCTCGCGGAGTTTTGGTACCATGTGACATGGTGACGTAATGCAACGGGCGATAAAAAATATAACCATGATGCATTGCGTCAGGACCAGAATGCATTGCTTTAAGCTAGCGCTGTATGTGGGTGCATGAAGTGGAAAGCACCCAATAATAAACATAACATTTTTTTAAAAATGTTTTCTTCACCGGTGCAGTGAATTTAAATAAAGAGCTATGATGGTGCTGCAAATGGCTTTGCATAGTAGTTAGTAGTAGCATTAGCCGCTGTGTGCGGCATTAGCTTTCTACAGTCCTTACAGATGGTTCGTGTTTTGTCTGTCTCCCTTTCGCCATTTATATTTTCCGCCGGGCACCCGAAATGCTGACACACAAAAGATTCAAAAGTGTCTGGGGTATCTACTATAGTAATTTAGTCAGATGCCGACATATTTACAGCAGCTCATTTGCAGCGCATTCGTGAAACGGCTTTTCGCTCCAACGAGAAATCTCGTCATGTTGTAATATCGCGAGATCTCGTGACACGCGTTTCACTCCCACTTCTTAGTAACAGTCATGATTTGATAAAGTGACAACCTGCGTAATAATTGGTAATACATAGACTTTGCTATTGTTCAGGCTAGCAGACTGTTATGGCTTGAGGTTAATGGTGCCTGTTACTTGTGAATTTTCACATTTGCAGGGATCTTCTGCCTCGTGAACGTGAAACGGGTAATTATGCTAAAAGAAGAAAAAAGCAGAACTGCAATGTGTGTAAGGCTGGTGCTGATTTTTCAGTCTGAACACAGTAAAATTTATACAAATTACCTGTATTCAAACTTGTATTCTTTATATAGTTTGGTTAATTACTATTTAAAAGTTTTATCTGCGCTCCATTGTATAACTTATATTGGAGACTTGTATGTACTTTTCGATTGGAAATGGTTAGCTGTATACAGGGGCGCCGCTAAGGGGGGGAAAGTTGGGACAATTCTAAGGGCCCACGCCCTTTAGGGGCCCCCAGAGATCTGAATGGGTGTGATAGGGGGGCCCAACCTCATATTTTGTCATAGGGCCCAAAATTGCTAGCGGCGCCCCTGGCTGTATATACTTTGAATATTTTTATGATTAATTTCTTTGTTTATTTAATTTGGCAACAGATCTGCACTTTTAGCAGTATTGCTGTCAATTTTTGTGAAAGTTGTTACTAAATAAAACAAAAGAAGCAGACTTGTGTAAATCCTATATTGGTCGTGTATTCTTCCTGTAGCGTAGTGACAGCTTTTTGTACGGAAGCCGTGAACGGCTGTGCTTGCAAATATATTTTCTTCTGAATAATTAGAAGGATAAGCATATTTTGTCGCCGCCGCGAGATAGTCATGCCATACACAGCTCTGCTCGTTTTTGTACTGTAACCGTGTTACTTAATTTGCGAATCCATGAATTTAACGTTGACATTAAGTCAACATTGACATTGACAACGTTGACATTAAGTGTTGCACCTATCTAGTGTTTTACCGTGAAGGGCATGTTATATCTTGTCTCTAAGTCGCACTATGGTCCAGGGGAATGCTATGTCATATTAGAACATGTGTCGATGATGTGGCAATATAAATATTTTAGAATACTGTCAGTTTTAGTTTCAGAAATCCATCATTTGAGAAAAAAGGCCAGTCACGACAAATATATATGGAATATAACAACAGAGGTTAGCTGTATTTGTTTAAGTGTAAAGATGCACATAGAAACATGCATGAGCTCATCTGAGAATAAACTGAATGCAATGAAGATTTGTGACTCCTGCTGGAAAATGCGAATAGTGGCAGGGTCTTCAAGCAGTACATTTGTCTGAGAGTCAGTTAATATTAGGAAAGGCACCGTTTTTTTTTCAATGGCGCTAATTATCAAGAAGGAAATGGAGTACCCCAGTACCTGGTTTACGGGCACTGGAAGCTCCAGTATCAGTCAGACTTTCATGTAAGTATATGTGTGTTTAATGACTTGTGCATGTTTCATCTTTACCAGGGGCAGAGGGGAAACTCAATAAATAGCCTTCTCTCACACTTCCAGGCCTGCAGAACTGAGCATGTCCCCTGGTTTTGTGCATATGTCTGTAGGCTTTGAGTTTTTCCTATGGGGGCTTCAATTTCCTCCCAGAGTACAAATACGTGCAGATCAGTTGCATTGGGGAGTCCATACTGTGATGCTGAGTGGGTGTAGGAGGAGATTGAGAGATGAAACTCCGGATGATTTACTCCCTCGGCTAACTAACCAGAACAGGATCGTACCAATACCAAAATGATAAGTTTATAAATGTTTTTCACTACCCTGATTCATTCAGTTATTTCTGTTTGTTAATTCCATCCCCCAAGCAAATACATAAATAAACAAACAAATATTCAGGGGGAATGTGTCATAGGTGATAGAATCAGTGGATGAATCTAAAGAAAAAAAGTAATGATTTCTTTCTCTCCAAAACACAATGCACAAAACTCTTAAGTTAGGTAAGACATTGAAATTTTATGACAGTAGCATGATGCAGAGGAACAACAGAAGGAAAAATCTAACTAAACCTGAGTCAACTAGGACTAATTACACTAAATTAAGTGGAACACACAAAATACCTAAAACAACTTAATAAACAAGCAAGAAATATTACATTTGATTAACTATACTGATGCCTGAGGGAAGTTCTTGTGCATAATGCAGCAAGTATATACAGCTGCAGAGACACTACACATAGTGCAAATAAATTAAAAAGTATACAGTACACACACTGATTCCTGAAAAATCTAAATACCATGGAATACTAATGAAATACTGATGATGATGATAATAATAGAAATAATAATGAATTAGTTTAGGGTATTATGCAATTGACATGTACAATTAAAAAAGAAATTGCACCAGACATTTCCTGTGGCAAAGAAGGGTTGCTTTGTGCCACATTACTCAAGTCAATTCACTTTATTTTGTATAGTACATTTTCATAGCCTTACATTGTCTCAAAGCACTTTACTTTGTCCCTGCCCAATTGTCCCAGTGAGCAAGATCTAGCCTGAAAAATTAGAAAGCGACATTGGCAAGGATAAACTCAGTCATAGTAAGAAACCTTTGGAGGAACCAGAGTGAAAGGGGGAGCCCATCCTCCACAGGTCAGAAGTCACGTTAACAAAGTCCTGATTTATATGGTTTATATGGTTCAATTAGTTAAGTCCGGATGTAAATACAGAATAACTGGCAGCAGGGCACACAGGAAAGACGTAAACAGGCAGGAGGGCAGGCAGGAGGGTGGCACAGGCAGGACGTAATGGGCAGGAGGGCGGGCAGGCAGGGCAGCACAGGCAGCCAGAACTGTTTTGCCACTGCAGTTTGTTTTACAATTTCATCTGCATTTGTTCCCCCAAGGTATAACAGCAGCTAATTTATGAACATGCTGCTTTTCAGAAAAGAAGTTTAATTTCCAGGAGCATGACCAGTGCATACATTTAGTGTTGATGGTTCTTTGTAAAATGGATGTTCTGTACTTTTATTGATCTGTCCATCCATCCATCCATCCATCCATCCATCCATCCATTCATCCATTTTCTAACTACTTCTGATGAAGTTCCGGGTTATGAGGTATCCTGAAGCCCAGGCAATATGGGACAAACACACACATGCACACACATAGGGTATACCTATCCTTATGGGGCCCGCTCATTGACTTCTATTGGATAAATGCTAACGCTAACTATGACAATCTTAACCCCCACCCTGCCCTAACCATAACCATAAGTAACCAAGCAAAATAAAAGAGGTTTTGCATTTTTAGTTTTTCCACAGCAGTCACAGATTTTTATAAAATAGAGTTTTCCTGGTTTTCAGTTTCGTGGTCCCCATAAGGGAAAAAAAAAACAGGTATTTATCACGCTATGGGGTAGGATAGGTATACCCGCTCGCACACACACACACAGACATGCACACAAATGGATAGATCACCACAGTTACTATGGATGTCGATCCTGCAATAATGAGACAGAACTATCATACTTAACAGGATCATATCCCTAGTTCTACATATGCATAATTATATTTAAAAAAGATCCCACGCACCTAGCACATGAGATGTTTGAACTTCTGCCCTCTGGTAAACGTTACCGCAGTATGCATTGCAGAACAACCAGATTTAATAAGAGCTTCTAACCCCAAAGCCATCAGAATACTAAATGCTAATGAACATACGTTTATGTGAAACCCTACTCTCTCTTACTCTCTGTGCACTTTATTACCACAACTGGTATTAAGTTTACTTTTTATTTATACAGTATAGTGCAATAATATAATCACGATTTGTGTGTGAGTGTGCCCTGTGATGGGCTGCCCCCCATCCTGGATTGTTCCCTGCCTCGTGCCCATTCCACATTCCGGGATAGGTTCCGGACCACCCGCGACCCAGTAGGATAAGCAGTTTGGAAAATGGATGGATGGATATAACTAACATAAGACAGACATTACACCTAACAAACAATAAACACGAAATAAAGGAGTGGATACAAAAAAAATGTAATGCAATGACCAGATTTAACACCTGGATTATGTCCCCCCTTAGTCTCCTTTGCTCGAGGCTAAACAGATTCAGCTCAGCTAACCTCTCCTCATTAAACATTCCTCTAAGACCAGGAATCATTCTCCCAGCCAAGCAAGCCTGAGTCCGGCTTCCACTCCCCCGATCCCCAGCAATGTTAACTTGGAAGGGCGTATTCTGTATGCACAACTGAGACAACCCAGGTGGAGCTTATCGGCTGGCAAAATTGCCTTCAGGTATCACCCACCCTAGTGAGAGTCCAAGCTAGGGCCGTTCTCAGAACTCACCCTAAACGAAGTCCTGCTCAAAAGTTGTAATGACCGCCTGAGGTACCTGTCAGCCTTGCCCGTAATGAGTCAGTGGGTGTAGCCGGGCTGACACGCTTTTGGGCATCCAATTGCTGAGAACTCCCCTTCGGTTCTGACAAACTGTACGATCACAAGCAGTGACAGCAGAGCCACAGACAAGCTCAACCAACAGAGAGCGAATGGTAAGCACCCAGCACCCGAAGGGCTCAACTGATCACATCCAAACGACTTCCTGATGGGATTGTGTACGTAACTGGTTTACTGTTGTTAATAGTGGTTGAACTTCTATGCAAGTCCCCTTGTTGGGGGAGATGGAATGAATGAAAGCATAAGGTGAAATAAAACCTAAAATAAATCAAAAAGGTTAAACGGGAATCAAACCAAATGAATTGTGTTTCTTATTCAATTGTAAACATCAATTAGTTATGCAACAATAACCTAATTGGATGTTAATGTATTGTGATCAAACTGATTTAGTCTGTGAAGTTGATTCCTGCTTTCAGGCAAGAACCTGTGTGTCCAATTATGCGTGTTGTATCACCGCAGTTGACCACCAGAGACCCAACTCAGATGTTGTTAACCTACTATGGCGGACCACTAGAGGTGCAATTTCAATGGAGTGGCACTGCTATGGCTTGCCACTAGAAGCGCAATTTCAAAATTGAGTGGTAGTTCTATGCCTGACCACTAGAAGCGCAATTTCGAAATGGAGTGGTAGTTCTATGCCTGACCACCGGGGGCGCAATATCGAAATGGAGTTGTAGTTCTATGCCTGACCACTGGAGGCGCGATTTTGAAATGGAGTGGTAGTTCTATGCCTGACCACTGGAGGCGCAATTTCGAACTGGAGTGGTAGTTCTATGCCTGACCACCGGGGGCGCAATATCGAAATGGAGTGGTACTTCTATGCCTGACCACCGGGGGCGCAATATCGAAATGGAGTGGTAGTTCTATGCCTGACCACCGGGGGCGCAATTTCGAAATGGAGTGGTAGTTCTATGCCTGACCACTAGAGGCACGATTTCGAAATGGAATAGTAGTTCTATGCCTGACCACTAGAGGCGCGATTTCGAAATGGAGTAGTAGTTCTATGGCTTGTCACTAGAAGCGCAATTTCAAAATTGAGTGGTAGTTCTATGCCTGACCACTAGAAGCGCAATTTCGAAATGGAGTGGTAGTTCTATGCCTGACCACCGGGGGCGCAATATCGAAATGGAGTGGTAGTTCTATGCCTGACCACTAGAGGCGCGATTTCGAAATGGAGTAGTACTTCTATGGCTTGCCACTAGAAGCGCAATTTCAAAATTGAGTGGTAGTTCTATGCCTGACCACTAGAAGCCCAATTTCGAAATGGAGTGGTAGTTCTATGCCTGACCACCGGGGGCGCAATATCGAAATGGAGTGGTAGTTCTATGCCTGACCACTAGAGGCGCGATTTCGAAATGGAGTGGTAGTTCTATGCCTGACCACTAGAGGCGCAATTTCGAACTGGAGTGGTAGTTCTATGCCTGACCACCGGGGGCGCAATATCGAAATGGAGTGGTAGTTCTATGCCTGACCACCGGGGGCGCAATATCAAAATGGAGTGGTAGTTCTATGCCTGGCCACTAGAGGCGCAATATCGAAATTGAGTGGTAGTTCTATGCCGGGCCACTAGAGGCGCAATTTCGAAATGGAGTGGTAGTTCTATGCCTGACCACTAGAGGCACGATTTCGAAATGGAATAGTAGTTCTATGCCTGACCACTAGAGGCGCGATTTCGAAATGGAGTAGTAGTTCTATGGCTTGTCACTAGAAGCGCAATTTCAAAATTGAGTGGTAGTTCTATGCCTGACCACTAGAAGCGCAATTTCGAAATGAAGTGGTAGTTCTATGCCTGACCACCGGGGGCGCAATATCGAAATGGAGTGGTAGTTCTATGCCTGACCACTAGAGGCGCGATTTCGAAATGGAGTAGTACTTCTATGGCTTGCCACTAGAAGCGCAATTTCAAAATTGAGTGGTAGTTCTATGCCTGACCACTAGAAGCCCAATTTCGAAATGGAGTGGTAGTTCTATGCCTGACCACCGGGGGCGCAATATCGAAATGGAGTGGTAGTTCTATGCCTGACCACTAGAAGCGCGATTTCGAAATGGAGTGGTAGTTCTATGCCTGACCACTAGAGGCGCAATTTCGAACTGGAGTGGTAGTTCTATGCCTGACCACCGGGGGCGCAATATCGAAATGGAGTGGTAGTTCTATGCCTGACCACCGGGGGCGCAATATCAAAATGGAGTGGTAGTTCTATGCCTGGCCACTAGAGGCGCAATATCGAAATTGAGTGGTAGTTCTATGCCTGGCCACTAGAGGCGCAATTTCGAAATGGAGTGGTAGTTCTATGCCTGACCACTAGAGGTAACCAAAGATATAGCTAGGCGGTTGCCGACGCTAGATGAGTGACACACACATTTAATGCATGCGCATGCTGCTTGTGGCCTTCTTCTGTGCCTTGCACAGTATAAAACCCCTTAAAACAATTACTGAAGCGAGACGGCGCACGCGTTACGGCGACAGATTTAAATTGTGAGTGCACTATATCTCGTCGCAAATGGTGCTTAACCACGGCGGGTCTCAAGCACAGGAGACTCCCAATTTCTAAATGACACACACTTGGCTCACAGCGCAAAGTTGTGTTAAACTTGCTTTGTCTAAAGCAGGCACACACATACGAGTATGATCCTGATAGGTAACTAAGCTATCGGTCTTATGTCCAAGCGCAACATAATTTAGGTTAGAACCTCATAACAAGTATTCCCGTTCGCTAATAGAGAGATCTCTCCCAGGATATATAGAAACGGAGACACTCGTCCGAATTGAACCTGGAAACAAAGCGCTACATCTGAGAATCTCGTCAGACATAGGGTTAAAGTTTACTGCAGTTTAATACGAAAGAACTACAATGAAATCACCGAAAATAAAACAAAATAATATAACTACTAATAATAGAAATAAAAATAACTATAATAAGCCCATATGATCCCGCTTAAATGCCTTCAGATTGCCATGAGTGCGACTTTTGCAACCAGTTGACAGTAGCGCTTCTTCACTGCACGTTCGGTCATAAAAAGTTTAAATTGTGTGCTCAGAATAAGTTTAAACCTTGTGCCTTGTGATTATTAACCAATTTTTATGCTGAATGGTCGGCTCAAACTCAATTGCGAAACACCGTGAGTCTGTTAATGTGTGACTTAAATGGAACTCATTAATAACCAGTATCACGTAATAACCTGGGTTAGAATAGAAGGCTTGTCCAACGAGCTGCGTCACCAGGTAATGTAAACGATCGGTAGCGAAGCTCCCCTCACGGCCAATGAGAGAGAGTCTCGCGATATTTCAGGCGAATTTGAGGTTTCAGAGCGTAGATCGCACAGGCAGGGATTCTTGTGAGCACTCAATGAACGGAGGCTGAAGTTGTGTAAAAGACATGCATTTATTCCTATAACTAACATAAGACAGACATTACACCTAACAAACAATAAACACGAAATAACGGAGTGGACACAAACAATGTAATCATGAAAATGCAATGACCAGATTTAAAATGAGTAACCTTAAAAGGGAAAATACTGTTCTGCAAAGCAAGCAATTTGTGGAAATACTGTCCTAAAGTAATATAGCAGGTGAATAGGAGTTTAGGTTGTTATAAATGAAAGGAAGTTTGTTTACTTGGTTGCAGAGTGGGGGGGGGGGGGTCTTGGCAGTTGGTTGCGGAGGCTGATGAGCTGATGGGTGATGGCACTCAGGGAGGCGCGGTGTTTGCAGCGGTTGTTGGAGTGGAGCCCCTCTGATTCCCTCTCCTGGTGAAGCTTGGGCTTGGTTGCAGTTCTCTGTCCAGCTGGGTCTTCACTGATAGGCTTCAGGAGGGCTTCTTGTGGGCTTCTCTTCTCTTGGGCTGATGTTCTCTGCCTCTCTTCGTGCTGATGGTCTTTTGTTTTCTCCTCCCTTCTGTTTCTCCTCTCCTGGCTTTGTTCTGAGGTGCCAGGTTTTATAGTGTAAAGTTCGTGAATAGGAGTGACCAGGAATTCGACTCCTGGACCAATGGCTGACCATCCATTTGGCGGGCTTTCGGAAGGGGGTCTGTATCAGTCCTTTTGAGATTTATGACCAGAGTGATTTCCCTTGTATTGATGATTTTCGTTAGGCTGGTGTAACTTTTGATATATTCACTTTCGTGGTAACCACTGACCAGATTTGGAAACTGGAGTGATTTTCCATCGGTTTGATACCAAACATGCCATAGCAGCCTAGCGGTTCACACCTCATACCATCTGTAATGATTAATTAATGATTACTTATATTATGTCGTTATGTTATATTACTCACACCTTATTTTATGCCTCACAATCTATATAATTGTAAATATACTGTGTAGCTGCTGGCGCGTTCCAAACTAAATCTCATTGTACTTACAATGTCAATAAAAACATCCATCCATCCATCTAGGCAGGCCAGTGTCGCCTCCATCCTTCCTGAAGTCAGTGATTCCTTTGTCTTTGTGCTGTTTAGTGCCAAATTGTTTGCTGAACTCCAACCTATCAGTTTCTGGACCTCATCTCTGTAAGCTGACTCATAAGAACCAAAGAGATTTACAAATGAGAGGAGGCCATTCGGCCCATCAAGCTCCTTTGAGGAGAACTTAGCTAATAGCTCAAAAATCTTATCTAGCTCTGATTTAAAAGAACCCAGGGTTTTAGCTTGTGTTACAATAACAGGAAGACTATTCCATACTCTAACTACACGCTGTGTACAGAAATGCTTCATCAAATTCGTTTTAAAATGTTCTCCAGCTAATTTCCACTTATGGCCACGAGTTCTGGTATTTAAACTAACATTGAAATAGCCATTTGGCTGAACAGCATCCAGACCTGTTAGAATCTTAAACACCTGGATTATGTCCCCCCTTAGTCTCCTTTGCTCGAGGCTAAACAGATTCAGCTCAGCTAACCTCTCCTCATTAGACATTCCTCTAAGACCAGGAATCATTCTCGTTGCCCTACGTTGCACCTTTTCCAAGGCAGCAATGTCCTTCTTAAGGTATGGTAACCAAACCCGCACACAATATTCTAGGTGGGGTCTTACCAAGGAATTATATTATCGTAGCATCACTTGCCTTGTCTTAAACTCCACACACCTAGAGATGCAATGTGCCTTCTCGCGTGGTGTTCCTGCAGAGGGAGTCTGTGAGTGCTGGAGATTGGGGGAGGGGGCAGTGTGGCTATGTCTGCTCTGTGTTCCTCCAGACGAGCAAAGAAGCTGTTTAGCTCCTTTGCTAAAAGGGCGTTGCTGTTAACAGTGACGGTGTTGTTGCCTTTGAAGTTTGTAATGTGTTGTATTCCCTGCCACACCCACTGTGGGTTGTTGTATGTGAAGTAGACCTCTATTTTCTGTTTCTCTGCCTGCCTGGCAACCTTGATGCCCCTATTCAGGTTAGCTCTGGCTGCACTCTGTGTTCTTGACTGCGCTGTCTTGTCCTGTAGTATTGTATTGTTGCTCTTGTGTTTATCTTGCACTTTCTCCCTCTGTTTGTGCTCCTTTCACTCTGTATAGTTCTATCTTGCCCGCACTTGTGTCATCTTGTGTTGTTTCTGTTTTTCTTCTTTGTGTTGCACCGTGGTCCAGGAGGAACAATGTTTCCTTTCACTGTGTACTGTGTATATTGCTGAAATAACAATAAACCCACTTGACCACCTGCCTCAATTCATCCTGAAGAGTTTTCCAATGTTGTTCAAAGGTCTGTTTGTTTCGAGTGAAGGACACGCCCCTGGACGTGCTGGATAAGGGGACCACAGATCAGTGTCCTCAGTCCTGCTTCTCCCTTCAAAGCTGAGAGGAAGATGACCCGCCTGCTGCTTCTGGTTTTGGCTTATGGAGCTCTGCTTATCTCCACAGAGGCCCAGCAAGATTACCACAGTCTCCCTGCACTCACAAGACGGCCATTAAACTCGCAGTCGAAAATGCTCATCAAGGAACCCGTCAGCACATGAATTTCTGTAACATCCAGGGCCGTCCGAAGGTAACTGCTGAGAAAGTGTTTACAAAAGTGTGAAACTTTCATCATCTGCAAGCT
Organism: Brienomyrus brachyistius; assembly: GCF_023856365.1. Classification (NCBI taxonomy): domain Eukaryota; kingdom Metazoa; phylum Chordata; class Actinopteri; order Osteoglossiformes; family Mormyridae; genus Brienomyrus; species Brienomyrus brachyistius. Next base: position 114,682 of record NW_026042358.1, on the reverse strand, counting down.
GAACTAATGAGTATCACATTGATTTTGATGTTTTAATTTCAATGCATATGATGCTTAATGTCTCTTCACAATGAAAGTGATGGTTGTATATCTCAGCCCTGGTCAATTTTACCTTCTCACAGTTTCTCTCTGAATCTGCTGCAGTCAAGTCTGTGACAGTTTGCCATTTTTTGGGTGATTATTGTTTGTTATATTGCCTTTAAAACAGTTGTAGGCAATTTTGTATATAACGTGTTTATGTGATTTAGATCAGCAGTGAATACATTGACATTGAGATTCTCTTGAGAGCAACAAAATGTCCAAAGTCAACTGCAACAGACCATCGGGCTGACTGTATTTTCATGGACAAGAGGGTAAGTAAAGAGTCACTGTGACTGTGAGCATTGGACATATCAGTTAGCAAATTAATTTAGGTTCATGTTAACTTTTTTGATGCCCTGCGGGGGAAAGTTAGCCAACAATAAAGTAACAAATACATAGGTGGCCTCAAAGAGCCAGTTCCTTCACCTTATTCTCAAATTTTAGTAGGTTTACAGGCTTAAAGGCTGGATTACCAGGCAGAAGCAAATGCTAATCATCTGAGGGGTGACCTGTAGATTATGCTTCGAGCTATGAACCCTAGCTGGCCTTATTTAAAGACCTGTGGGCTGTACTACAAAGCGGGTTTTACATACCCAGAGTTAACTCAATCGAGCCAGGTTAACTAAAACTCATTGTTGAAATCAGCCTTAAATGGCAGTGTGGTGTTTTGTGGTGAAAGGGCAGGACTTAACTCTTGTTTTAATTAGAAAGCCAGTAATTAAACCTGGTCAGAGCAGGGTAGATGTGCAGTGTGAATTACCCTTTAAATTTACCTCTTTAAATAGTGAACTACAGGACCACTTAGCTTGATCGGAGGACAGTATTTTAATACAGAGCAGTGTTCAGTTAAACGGGATTTGTTGTTCATACTTTTAGATGAACTTGCTTTGTATAATATAGCCTTATGGTGACCCTGCTTTGGAAGCTCTTTCCTCTAAAATTGTTCTGTGTCATTAAACCCTGCACTCCAGCAGCTCTGCCTTAAATCATTAGATATATCTTTACTACACCTTCTCTCACTGTATTTATTGCCCACCACTCTTTAAATACTGTTTTTGTGTGTCTGTGTGTTTTTGCAGCCATTCATTAACTGTAGAGTTTGCAGCAGACGGTCTGGTAATGATCTTACACATCCATCAAATGACTGTGTACCAAACAAGAAAGTGGATGAAGTAAGTGTAGAGAGTCTTAGCATTATGGAAATGTAACAGGTGTGTGAATTGTGTCTAAACATGTGGTTAAACTTTGATTGTGTTTGTACATGCAAAAATTTGATCAGAGTACTGTTTATTAATGACAATGTTACTTTTAATCTGAACAACAGTGGCAGCACCAAGGAAAAGCTTGGGGGGGGGGGCTCTAGCTCCTCCTCCAATGACCATAGTACCCCCACAGCACCCCCAAAATATTGGTTTCATTTTTTCTTTAACTATCTGTAAAATCTGTATATTGTGTAAGACATTTTTGCGGTTTTTACAGCATACTTGTAGTGTATTTTTTCTTCAAAGTACACATAGAGGCTCTGTGAGCTAGACGTTAGAATTTCATATTTTATCCTATTTTATCCATGCTGTAGCTTATCGTGCTGTGTGCTTCTATACACCATCTACATAAGCTGAAAAGCTAAAGCACCCGGTCTAAATAATCTCACTCCCCTATAGCACCTGTAGCATTAAGTCACTGGCGCTGCCACTGCTGAATAAACGACTCCAATCTGACTAAACCGCTTAACTTTTCCTCCCCATGTTACATTTCAGGACAAACGACGTAATATGTGTCCTTCTGATAAACCTCTTCTCAGACCTAAAACTGCCTTGGCTTCCAAGGACACTAAAGAAGCTGAAGGAGACCGTCTGACTGTTTCTGATGGCTGATGGTCCTGCAATGTGGACCAGAGGAGGAAACTGGGAGGGAAAATGCTTTGCTTTATATCATGCCCACCCAAAGCCCCCAGTGAGTAAGCCATAGGCGCCGATAGGATGGAAAAACTCCCAAGAAGGAAGAAACCTTGGGAGGGACCAAACTCAAAGGGGGAGCCCATCCTCCTGGGGCCGGCAAAGTGTAGGTGCAGGATCACAAAAAAAACTTGACGAGAGAAACGAGAGAATTCGACTGTCCCTCACAAAAACTGTAAAGTTTTAGTGGCTAAATTGCTTTTTCTATGCCTTTTCAAACAGGAGGAGATTTGTTTGGCTATACGTAGAAATTTTCTATACAATTTAGACAGCACAGAATCATTAACCTACTTTAATGCATTTATTAATACAACCACATATTTCACACATTTTGACATCAGTCATGCAGTGAAGATACAGTCTCTTTATTTCTTGACGCCAACCCTCCCCATTAATCCGGGCTTGGGACCGACACCTAGTTGAGCTGGCTTTCTCCCTTAAGTGGCTGGGTTAGGCTAAACTATGCACATATTTATGAAGACTACTATAAATTTATAAAGACCTCCCTAAATATGTAGTCTAACAAAACGCAGTTTAAAGAAGGTAGCCTACCTGGTAAACAAAGAAATTAAAAGGCCCACAGCATATAATCGGGCTATATCCAAGCAGTTTTTAAGAACGTAACCTACATGGCGAAATTGAATTACTTTCTGGACCAACAAACGCAACCAGACATGAACATTATGCACCTTCCTAGTCTTGATGTATGTCGTCATACAGATGAGGACGTTAAGGCAGCCTTTAGGTCCGACCCATCATGCACTGCAGTTTTTTGCAAATTCCTCAGATGGAAAACCATTAAATACCTCTTCTATTACCTTATATTACCTTATATTCATGTAATAAATATACAAATATCAATTAGTTGGAAATCAGCCAGACAGACGTAATTACTACAAATGGTTTCCACTGTATTTGTGACTCTGAGTGCCGCAGGCTTGGATGCAGTGCCGCACCATTTTGGGCATGCACTGGCATGCACTGGCCAATCATGTAGCACTTCTCTCATAAATATTAATGAGACATCACCTACCACCCTGCAAAAAAGAAATTTGCCGCTCGTCCCCCTGCACATGAACCAACATGGCTGTCTCAACCAGCGGAGCTCCGGAGCCTCTGGAGAAACACGCGGCAAAAAAGGCTCGCATACGGTCTTCCAGAGTTTGGGAATACTTCAGTCATGACACCTTTTCTGCGCCTCTACTGTAGCTGGCGTTAATGACGCTGTTTCAGCCATTTTATATTTTCTGTTTACTTATTCTGTCATGTAAGACTGAGACAAATTATCGTTTACGACTATTCTTACACACTGTAGCCTGACTTGCTGACTTAAGTAAGCTTAACTATAAGCTACCTTTGCTAGTGTTTGTGAATAACATGTTTCTCTAGTTATGAAATTATTCCATGTTTTAGCATCTGTTTCAACATTAAAGTCAAATTGGTATATTGAAATATGTAAAAACTATTGAACTATTAGCTTAAGTCTAACATAGAAAATCCTACTGAATCTCTTAAGATTTTCCTTTTTTGTTAATGCACTAATGTTTAAGAAGTGTCTTAAATTGAATTTCAGATTTGTGTGTGGGTGGGAGTGGGTGAATTGTATTAAATTCATACATTCATTCTTTTGGCTCAGACATTACTGACCTAAAACAAATTGAGGCATTGGGTAAGTGCTTAAATTAGCTACTAAATGGCAAAAAATATTCTAAATATCACATTTTCCATTCTTCGGTATAATTTTAATGAATCACCTATGCTGCCAAACATTAACGCATAGATTGTCACAACACTCTATGTTTTAGTTCTTCTTTATGTGTATAGGACGGTGTGATGGTTCTGGTGGTGGGTGTGGCCGACGCTGCTCGCGATGTTTGGCTATGCTGCAGTCCCAGGGACCAAGTTGGAACACATTTCCACCTTCAAGCTTAGGTGGAAAAACGGCACCGAGACCCAGCAGCAGGACAACTTCTTGTCCAGACAACCAGCCCTGCTTCATCATTGAAGTAAGCCCTGTGAACAGGAGCGAGATGTACTTCTGCAGTGGATGTTATAGCGGAAAGAACATCCCCATCCTCACGTCTGCCGGAGTGCCCCCTCAAGTGGGTGTGTGACTTAACTCGATGGATGAATTGGACAGAATGTACTGTTACTAGAGGTCGACCGATATGGGTTTTTCAAGTCAAGGGTCAGGCGATGGCCGATATATGCTGCTGATTTTTTTTGGCCGATAATTGGACGTTTTCCCCTCTATTTGCATGGTAAAATATCACACTAATAATAACAAACGATACACAAAATTTCTCAATTTAGCATTTATTGAATACTCAACTTGGAAACAATAACACATTTATAAACAATAAAAATAGCAGCATCAGAATCTCTGTTAGTGCACAATATAGCAGCAAACTCCTCATGTTTGACGGAAGGAAATTTGTAAACAATACAAAAAGGAATAAGCATGTTATCTTTAGTTGTAATCCCACTTCCAGTCCCTGAGTCTTACTCACCACACTCATACTTCACAGCAAACAGACAGCAGTTAATTAACCAGAAGAGAAAAATGCAAAAACACAACAGAACTTGTAAATAATAACAAACTAATAGACAATAAAAATAGCAGCATCAGAATCTCTATTAGTGCCAAATATAGCAGCAAACTCCTCATGTCTGACGGAAGGAAAATTTGTAAATACACAAAGGAATGAGCACATCTTCAGTTTTAATCCCATTTCCAGTCCCTGAGTCTTCCTCATCCCACAAGCAGGCAAGGCATGTCACCCCGGTTGTGTGACACTTATTTTATATAATAAAATAAGTGCCCCCTGCGGCCCCAGAGCCCGAGCAGCCGTCTCCGCTGCCTGCAGCTACCGCGCCCACGTCCGAGGCGCTTTCCCTGCCTGCAGCTCCCGGGCAGGCGCCCCCTCTGCAGCCTGCAGCTCCAGTCCCTGGCCCCACTCCAGTCCCTTCTCCCCCTGTGACTCTGGTACCCTCACCCCGACGAGCCCGACCCCGGCCGCAGGTCCTTATGTCTGTGTCCCATAAGGGGAGAGGACACAGACGCACGGCTGGGGTCCCACCCGCCCAGCCCCCTGGCTCGCCCTCCCTCGCCGGCGCTAGGGCTTGGTCGGCACCTGCGGGTCCTGGCCCTCCGGGTCGGCTGTCGTCTGCGGGTCCCCCTCCGCGGCCTCGTCGCCCTGCCTCGGTCCCTCCTCCGGCGTCTTATCGGTTGCCTGCGGGCCCCCCGACGGCGGCTCCTCATTCGCCTGCTGGTCCTCCCGCTCTGGCGTGTCGGAGGACGTCGCCGTCTGCTGCGGCTCCCCCTCTCTCCTTGCCCTCGCCAGGGTCCCTTCCAGCTCCTTCGTCCCCTTCCCTGGTCTCCCCTCCGACTCCCTCCTTCGTCCCTGCGTCTGTCCCTCACCCCGTCTCCTCGGCCCCTCCGGCTCCGGCCTCCCGGCCGCCTGCAGCCCTTCCGGCTGCCTCCCGTCGCCCGCTGGGTCTCCCTCGGGCTCCTCTTGGTTCCCCCTCCTTCTCTCCCTGGCCTCCCGTCTTTGTCCCTCCTGCCTCTGCTCCCCCTCGCTTTGTTCCTCCTGTCTCTGTCCCTCCTCTCTTTGTCCCTCGTCCCTCTGGCTTCTGCTCCTCTTTCCCCGATGTTCCCTTCGTTCACTCCCGGTCCTTTTGTCCTGCCTGTTCCCTCCGTGTCCCCCTTTCTGATCTGTTTCTCTGCCTTTCCTGTCTTATGTCAAGTCTTGTCCTGGCTCCTTCCCCTGTGCCAGTTCTGTCTGTCCGTTCTGTTCCCTGTCCCTCATTAATGAGGTTTTATATAGATATACATATATGCCCGGCTTGTCCGCTCCTCGTGTGTGCCACGCCCCCTGATTACCCACGTGTGCTTCCCTGATCGTCTCCTGCTTTGCCCGATTACTTTGATTAGTCATGACCTATTTTAAGTCCTGGTCTTACCTGTTTGCCCTGTCCGTCATTGTAGTTTGTCAATGCCTGCGTTCCGTCCTGCTCTACCCGCTCCGTTTCCCCGATTAAAGACCCGTTTTCACAAACACAAAAAAAACTATATGTATACATATACATACACTGAACAAAAATATAAACGCAACACTTTTGTTTTTGCTCCCATTTTTCATGAGATGGACTTAAAGATCTACAATTCATTCCAGATACACAATATTACCATTTCTCTCAAACATTTCTCACAAATCAGTCTAAATGTGTGATAGTGAGCACTTCTGCTTTGCTGAGATAATCCATCCCACCTCACAGGTGTGCCACATCAAGATGCTGATCTGACATCATGGGTAGTGCACAGGTGTACCTTATACTGCCCACAATAAAAGGCCACCCTGGAATGTGCAGTTTTGTCTCACAGCAAAATGCCACAGATGCCACAAGCATTGAGGGAGCGTGCAATTGGCATGCTGACAGCAGGAATGTCAACCAGATCTGTTGCTCGTGCATTGAATGTTCATTTCTCAACCATAAGCCGTCTCCAAAGGCGTTTCAGAGAATATGGCAGTACATCCAACCGGCCTCACAACCGCAGACCACGTGTAACCACACCAGCCCAGGACCTCCACATCCAGCAGGTTCACCTCCAAGATCGTCTGAGACCAGCCACTCAGACAGATGATGCACGGCCCCATGTTGCAAGGATCTGTACACAGTTCTTGGAAGCTGAAAATGTCCCAGTTCTTGCATGGCCAGCATACTCACCGGACATGTCACCCGTTGAGCATGTTTGGGATGTGCTTGACCGGCGTATACGACAGCGTGTACCAGTTCCCACTAATATCCAACAACTTCGCACAGCCATTGAAGAGGAGTGGACCAACATTCCACAGGCCACAATTGACAATCTGATAAACTCTATGCGAAGAAGATGTGTTGCATTGTATGAGGCAAATGGTGGTCACACCAGATACTGACCGGTTCTGAGTCCCCAGACCCCCAATAAAGCAAAAAACTGCACATTCCAGGGTGGCCTTTTATTGTGGGCAGTATAAGGTACACCTGTGCACTACCCATGATGTCAGATCAGCATCTTGATGTGGCACACCTGTGAGGTGGGATGGATTATCTCAGCAAAGCAGAAGTGCTCACTATCACACATTTAGACTGATTTGTGAGAAATGTTTGAGAGAAATGGTAATATTGTGTATCTGGAATGAATTGTAGGTCTTTAAGTCCATCTCATGAAAAATGGGAGCAGAAACAAGAGTGTTGCGTTTATATTTTTGTTCAGTATATATATTTATGGGTGTATCGAGACTAGATGGTCAGTATGGATAACTAAGGTGCACTAAAACTGGGTGAGCAGGCAAGGCATGTCACCCAGGTTGTGTGACAATTATTTTATATAAATGTATATATGTATATATATATTCCATCCACCATCCCTCCTTTACGGAGAACTGCGTTATTTTTATTGTCCATTACGAAAAAAATAAAAAAACTATATATATATATATATATATACATATATATTTATGGGTGTATCGAGACTAGTTGGTCATTATGGATAACTAAGTTGCACTAAAATTGGGTGAGCAGGCAAGGCATGTCACCCAGGTTGTGTGACAATTATTTTATATATATGTATGTATATATTCCATCCACCATCCCTCCTTTACGGAGAACTGCGTTATTTTTCTTTTCTATTGCTAATAAAAAAACTATATATATGTACATATATATATATATATATATATGGGTGTATCGAGACTAGATGGTCAGTATGGATAACTAAGGTGCAGTAAAATTGGGTGAGCAGGCAAGGCATGTCACCCAGGTTGTGTGACAATTATTTTATATATATGTATATATATATTCCATCCACTATCCCTCCTTTATGGAGAACTGCGTTATTTTTATTGTCTATTGCAAAAAAAAACACAAAAAAACTATATATATATATATATACACATATATATTCATGGGTGTATCGAGACTAGTTGGTCATTATGGATAACTAAGGTGCACTAAAATTGGGTGAGCAGGCAAGGCATGTCACCCCAGTTGTGTGACAATTATTTTATATAAATGTATATATATATTCCCTCCACCACCCCTCCTTTACGGAGGACTGCTTTATTTTTAATATCCATTGCGAAAAAAAAACACAAGAAAAAGAAAAAATATCTATATATATACATATATATATATATATATATATATATATATATATATATATGGGTGTGTCGAGACTAGATGGTCAGTATGGATAACTGAGGTGCACTAAAATTGGGTGAGCAGGCAAGGCATGTCACCCAGGTTGTGTGACAATTATTTTATATATATGCATATACATATTCCATCCACCATCCCTCCTTTATGGAGAACTGCGTTATTTTTATTGTCTATTGCAAAAAAAAAACAGAAAAACTATATATATATATATATATATATATATATATATATATATATATATATATATATATATACATATATATTCATGGGTGTATCGAGACTAGATGGTCATTATGGATAACTAAAGTGCACTAAAATTGGGTGAGCAGGCAAGGCATGTCACCCAGGTTGTGTGACAATTATTTTATATAAATGTATATATATATATATATATTCCATCCACCATCCCTCCTTTACGGAGAACTGCGTTATTTTTCTTTTCTATTGCTAATAAAAAAACTATATATATATACATATATATTTATGGGTGTATCGAGACTAGATGGTCATTATGAATAACTAAGGTGCACTAAAATTGGGTGAGCAGGCAAGGCATGTCACCCCGGTTGTGTGACAATTATTTTATATATATATTCCATCCACCATCCCTCCTTTACGGAGGACTGCTTTATTTTTAATATCCATTGCGGAAAAAAAACACAAGAAAAAGAAAAAATATCTATATATATATACATATATATATATATATATATATATATATATATATATATGGGTGTGTCGAGACTAGATGGTCAGTATGGATAACTAAAGTGCACTAAAATTGGGTGAGCAGGCAAGGCATGTCACCCAGGTTGTGTGACAATTATTTTATATAAATGTATATATATATATATATATATATATATATTCCATCCACCATCCCTCCTTTACGGAGAACTGCGTTATTTTTCTTTTCTATTGCTAATAAAAAAACTATATATATGTACATATATATATATATATATGGGTGTATCGAGACTAGTTGGTCATTATGGATAACTAAGTTGCACTAAAATTGGGTGAGCAGGCAAGGCATGTCACCCAGGTTGTGTGACAATTATTTTATATATATATGTATATATATATTCCCTCCACCACCCCTCCTTTACGGAGGACTGCTTTATTTTTAATATCCATTGCGGAAAAAAAACACAAGAAAAAGAAAAAATATCTATATATATATACATACATATATATATATATATATATATATATATATATATATATATATATATGGGTGTGTCGAGACTAGATGATCAGTATGGATAACTAAAGTGCACTAAAATTGGGTGAGCAGGCAAGGCATGTCACCCAGGTTGTGTGACAATTATTTTATATAAATGTATATATATATATATATATATATATATATATATATATATATATATATATTCCATCCACCATCCCTCCTTTACGGAGAACTGCGTTATTTTTCTTTTCTATTGCTAATAAAAAAACTATATATATGTACATATATATATATATATATGGGTGTATCGAGACTAGTTGGTCATTATGGATAAGTAAGTTGCACTAAAATTGGGTGAGCAGGCAAGGCATGTCACCCAGGTTGTGTGACAATTATTTTATATATATATATGTATATATATATTCCCTCCACCACCCCTCCTTTACGGAGGACTGCTTTATTTTTAATATCCATTGCGAAAAAAAAACACAAGAAAAAGAAAAAATATCTATATATATACATATATATATATATATATATATATATATATATATATATATATATATATATATATATATATGGGTGTGTCGAGACTAGATGGTCAGTATGGATAACTAAGGTGCACTAAAATTGGGTGAGCAGGCAAGGCATGTCACCCAGGTTGTGTGACAATTATTTTATATATATGCATATACATATTCCATCCACCATCCCTCCTTTACGGAGAACTGCGTTATTTTTATTGTCTATTGCAAAAAAAAAACAGAAAAACTATATATATATATATATATATATATATATATATATATATATATATATATATATACATATATATTCATGGGTGTATCGAGACTAGATGGTCATTATGGATAACTAAAGTGCACTAAAATTGGGTGAGCAGGCAAGGCATGTCACCCAGGTTGTGTGACAATTATTTTATATAAATGTATATATATATATATATATATTCCATCCACCATCCCTCCTTTACGGAGAACTGCGTTATTTTTCTTTTCTATTGCTAATAAAAAAACTATATATATATGTACATATATATATATATATATGGGTGTATCGAGACTAGTTGGTCATTATGGATAACTAAGTTGCACTAAAATTGGGTGAGCAGGCAAGGCATGTCACCCAAGTTGTGTGACAATTATTTTATATATATGTATATATATATTCCATCCACCATCCCTCCTTTATGGAGAACTGCGTTATTTTTATTGTCTATTGTATTGCAAAAAAAAAACAAAAAAAACTATGTATATATACATATATATTTATGGGTGTATCGAGACTAGATGGTCATTATGAATAACTAAGGTGCACTAAAACTGGGTGAGCAGGCAAGGCATGTCACCCAGGTTGTGTGACAATTATTTTATATATATGTATATATATATTCCATCCACCATCCCTCCTTTATGGAGAACTGCGTTATTTTTATTGTCTATTGCAAAAAAAAAAACAAAAAAAACTATATATATATATACATATATATATATATGGGTGTATCGAGACTAGAAGGTCATTATGCATAACTAAAGTGCACTAAAATTGGGTGAGCAGGATAGGCATGTCACCCCAGTTGTGTGACAATTATTTTATATATATGTATATATATATATATATTCCCTCCACCACCCCTCCTCTACGGAGGACTGCTTTATTTTTATTTCCATTGCAAAAATAAAAAATTTTAAAACACAAAAAAAAAAAAAAAACGAAAATAATAATAATAAAAATAATTTTGAATGTGTATTCAAATAAGTTTGAATGTGTGTGAACTATATATAAATATATATATACACATGCATATACAGAAATATATACACACACACACATATATATATATACACACACACACACAGACACACACTCACATAAACACATACACACACTGTGTACAGTCTTATGCAAAGGTTTGGCACCCCTTGACAAATAACATCTTTTCAATTACAAAAGCAACAATATCAGTTAATACAGTCTCTTTAGGAACTGGGGGAAAAATACACAATATTTTCAGCAAACATTGATGAATAGTTACTTTTTATGCCATAAATTGAACAAAATTACAAAATAAAAACATTATTATGGCACTCTGCAAAAGTTTGGGCACCCTACGTAATCAGTACTTAGTAACACCTCCTCTGCCAGATATCACAGCTTACAAGCGCTTCTTATAGCCAGCTGAAAGGCTTTCAGTTCTTGTACTTGGGATTTTCTCACATTCTTCCTTGCAAAAGGCTTCTAGTTCTGTAATATTCTAATATATCAAGGGCTGTATTGTCAAATAGGAGATCGGCAGCATTCTCCCACCTGAGAAAACTGTACTACAATGCCCTTGATAGTGTGTAGAAACACACTCGTCAGCTCTAGTCCTCCTGTAACAACGCAAAAGGACTGGCAACCCTCAGGTATTTATGCGTGCGATTGTATGATAAATTCACCCTGACAGTCTCACACTTCTCTTGGTACCAACAGGTCTCATGGAATATATAAAAGGCAACTGCAACAATTATACTCGGCACTAAACATCGAGGCACGGAAATGCAGCAGAGCTTGTGTATTTCTCAGGATGCATTCTAGTAAAATGCCCGGAAAATGAGCTAAAGACATATTTCAAGGGGCACTATATAAAACCGATGGAAATTTTACTGATTAAATAAAAGGAAAAGCATCGTTTGAAAAATCACAAATGTTTCTAAGATTCAATGCATCGCTTTTTGACCACATCATAGCGATGAACACATCATTGTTCCTGACAATGTCCTAATACAGAAATAAAACTTTATGTTGGTAAACTCAAAAAGCCTTCAGCTGTCACACTGGCTAACGATCTCAAACGATTATAAAGCAGCATTTTGAAAAGCGCTGTTTTAAAATAACAGATACAACACTTACCTTGTCTTCTGGCCAAATGCTTTTCACGGCTTGGCACTCCAACGGTGCTGAAACGAAATTTGTATTTCCTCCTACCTCGTTGGCCCTTCAGTTCTTCTTTTCTCCCTTTGGATGTTTTTTTCCTTCTTCTTTGGATATTGTTTTTTATTTTTGTTTGTTTTTTTTTACTTTGCATGTTTTTCCTTCTTCGGATATTATTTTTTTGGCTTATTTTTTTAGACGATGTTTTTTTCGTCTTCTTTAAAAATTGATTTTTTTCGTCTTCTTTAAATATTGTTTTTTTTTTCATCCTTTTGATGTTGTTTTACGGAACAAGAGCCGTACAGTGCTACTCTATCAGGAGGTAGCGCCAACTGAACGCCTTGAAGCAGTACCCAGCTCTTTTATAGGGAGCGTCAACCCGAAGTCAAGTTCTAGAACGTTGCACTCACTTTTCATTGGTTTCCCAGCTATGCTGTCAGAATAATGTTTGCTGATTGGTCGAAAATTTTAAAACGTACCCGAGTACTGTAAAAAAAACTCAAGATCTTGCTACCCTACGGAGCACCCATAAGGTGATTTTTTTTATACGTTATATGCAGCTATTTGTAGCAGGCCGTAATTAGACTAATCCACCCTTTGTCAATAAAGCCAACAAGAGAACAGGTTGCCCAAAGTTTGCTCAGGTACACGCCACAGCACAACCTTAAAAACACATCCAGCACAAATCACACTAGTGAATGACACAGCAAATCACAGCAATAAAAAAGACCCCTATGGGCAATCCAGCACCCAGACTACAGGTGCCAAAAGGCCCAGCCTGCCTAATAATGAACCCAAAATATACATACAACAAAGAAAAAGACACAAACAAAAAAGAAAATAAAACTAGCCAGCTGCTCCCACTAAACCCCGCTCCCGAGGCCACTAAGCCGGCTGGCTTGATAATACACGATACAACCTCAGATAAAACATATTAAAGCAACACCAGGGAGGTTTACAACCTGATCCTTAAAATTATCGACCCGTAATTCCACCTTGAAAACCCCTAAAGAACAGTAGTTTACCCCATGACTCACTGCCCCATTCAAACAAAAAAAAAACAGGTTTTTGGGGTAACCTTTAGGTCAGCTCTTCAAAACCAGGTATGAGGACTCTTCAGCTAATCAGTCCTCTAATTAGAAATCTAATTAGGGAGTTGCAGCGAAAACCTGCATACACACCGGCCCTTTGCGGATAAGATTGTTCACCCCTGAAACAAGCAAACAGAAAGGCTGCTACACTGCAAATTCAATATGCCCGCCGATGCTCCACCAAATCTATCAGGACCCTGCCTGTCTTTCCCGTGCCTGCTCCTTTGCCAATATGCCCTACCATCGGAACATGCACAGCCATCTCGCCCCGGCTATGCCTCCAGTCCGAACTGCAGTTCCTATACCTGCCTATAATTGCCTGGCTACAATCCATCCCCCAAAATGAAATTGATGACCCAACGATCACAGCTAAGAATTCTATCCCCAAACCACTGGTCTTCCTCCCCAACCGAACGATCATTCACTGACCGTGGTAACTTATAAGGGTTGGTATGATGACCAGTGGTGGACCTCACCGAACGTTTAACTGGTCTCTACACCTCGGGGGGGACATAACCTCCTCCATTATACGAGGCCTACTTGTGGATGCTCTATTGCGACCCCTCCCACCAGCCCTGTCCCCGTAAAACCACAGAGTCCTCATCCGATTCCATTTCTGTTGCCCCTGTGGGCAACCCAGACTCAGGAGACATTACCAGAACATCTTCCCCTGACATAACAACCCCCTGTGGTACTGGACGCAACTCTGTTCGGTGAACTTGACGGACAACCCCGTCCCCCTCCATTGGAGTTGCAGAGTAAACTGCACCCTGATCTTGGGGACACCGAACTACCATATACAAACAGGCATCCCAATGATCCTGTATTTTACCTCGAACATGGTTCCGCAAACACACCAGCTGACCTTCATCAAACCCCTAATCATTAACCAACTCATTGTGTTTCCGATTTCGTGGTGTGGCTTGTTCCTCCAACTAAGCCTTCACATACTCTTGAAGCACCTGCAAACTTTCCTGATGGTTTTGTACCCATTCCTCCAAAGGTCCACCATACTGACTGATCCCGGCAGGAGCCTGAAGATAGTGTATCGGTAATCGAGGCTCACAGCCAGACCTTAAATAAAAAGGCATCATCCAGTCATTTGGTGGGGTGTAGTATTGTAAGCTTCTCTGCTGGAGGAAGTGTGTGAAGCAAATTGTGCAAAAAAAATATTAAAGCAACACCAGGGAGGTTTACATCTAGATCCTTAAAATGATCGACCTGCAATTCCACCTTGAAAATCCAATTACCATATAAAGGATACAAGATGTAAAGATGACAAATGACATGGCACACATTTGTTGTTTAGACTGTTGTGTCAGGTTAATTGAAAGCTGAAGGATCTTAGTGTTTACTAGTCTAAGTAACAGAATGTCTAAACACTGTGCTTGCCTTTATGGGTTTTTAAGCAGAACATATAGGTATAGAAACATATTAACATTACGTTTCACGATTCACTGACTGGAGAATAGGAGAATATACACATCAATATTACTACTTAAGTTAACTAACCCTAATCCCAACCCCTATTGGCACGGAGCCCGCCAGGGTTCAGGTGAGATATAAATCTGTAATCTGTATCAATGGTTTTGCTATCCATACCCACCCTATTAATGTTAGCTTCCCAGGGTTTCTTGTTAGACAAGCTCTGTGTCTCTCTATACCCCCATTTACTGCACGACTGATTGTCCATTTATAAAGAATCAAATAGGGTGAAGATGGTTTTAGTTTACAATTACTCTGGAAGGTGACCAGATTAAAAAAAACTAAATACCATGCCTACGTGTATGTAATCTCCATCACAGTCCCCATTTTCCCCATAATCCTCGTTTTGATAGTGCCAATTTGTGTAATGTGAGTTTTTTTTTTTTTTTAAAAACTGTTATAGAAGAACATACTGGATGCCACATGTGTACAATTACCCCTTTCTAATTAGTGGGGTCCGTTGTGTCAGCTACAGCCTTTACTAACATACACATAAGTATACAGTCTTACAGCACTTTTGTTTTCCTTTTGTATTTAATGGTTTTCCATTTAGGGGGCAGCATGGTGGTGCAGTGGTTAGCACTGTTGCCTCACACCTCTAGGGCCCGGGTTCGAGTCTCCACCTGGGTCACATGTGTG
This sequence comes from Brienomyrus brachyistius, assembly GCF_023856365.1. Lineage (NCBI taxonomy): Eukaryota > Metazoa > Chordata > Actinopteri > Osteoglossiformes > Mormyridae > Brienomyrus > Brienomyrus brachyistius. The sequence goes on along the minus strand of NW_026042358.1, from coordinate 99,110 downwards.
TGGAGTTTGCATGTTCTACCCATGTCATCGTGGGGTTTCCTCCGGGTACTCTGGTTTCCCCCACAGTCCAAAAACATGCTGAGGCTAATTGGAGTTGCTAAATTGCCCATAGGAGTGTATGCGTGAGTGAATAGTGTGTGAGTGTGCCCTGCGATGGGCTGGCCCGCCATCCTGAGTTGTTCCCTGTCTCGTGCCCATTGCTTCCGGGATAGGCTCCAGACCCCCCGCGATCCAGTAGGATAAGCGGTTTGGAAAATGGATGGATGGATGGACAGTTTTCCATTTGAGGAATTAGCAAAAAACTGCAGTGCATGATGGGTAGGATCTAAAGGCTGCCTAACGCCCTTAATTTGTTTGCAATTTCGCCAGGTAGGCTACCTTCTTTAAACTGCGTTTTGCTAGACTACACATTTCGAGATGTTTTATTGTAGTCTTGGTAAATATATATATATAGTTTAGCCTAACCCAGCCACTTAAGGGAGCAAGCCAGCTCAGGTAGGTGCCAGTCCCAAGCCCGGATTAATGGAGAGGGTTGGCGTCAAGAAATAAAGAGAAATAAAGACAACTAATACTCCTAGTTTGCGAGATCTGACTGCAATGGCAGCACTGCTACAAGGGTGTGGATAAATCTATACAAATATCACCTGCATGCACATTACTTCTTTTACAATAACCAACTCCTGATCCATACTGTTAGTCGTGAAAAAAAAAACTATCGTGTACATAGAGGCCCTGTGTAAAAAGATAACTGCCAAGGAAAAGATCAAAAACATTTATTTCAAGGATACAAAGTTTTTATGGTCATGTACAGTGTACAGTGCAATTCTTATTTGATTAACTTGAATGTCTCCACAGACTAGACGATTAAACAAATAAAGCAGCGCAACATTACAATAACTAATAACAAATAAACAAAGCTCACGAGTACTATTACAGTATTTATATCATTTATTTAAACTTAATTTTACCAGGTAAATTAACTACAAAGCAGTTACCACTGCTTTACCTGCTTCTCGGGAGAAATAGCAGATATACGTCATGTATGTGACTAAATTCTTAAGCCAATAAGGGCAAAGTTGTGTCGTAATGGAGGCGGATCCAGTTTGTGCAGCCGGTTAAAGACACTACGGGCATGTAAATGGAGAACGAAATTATAGTTATAATTCGGCGTGTTCGCGAAAACGACTTCATTTATTTTCTTATTGATTTATCGACAGACCATCATACTTTTTAGACGTTATAATAACAACACTCTATTGATCCCCAAAGAGAGAAATTCTCTCCTTGCCTGCCCCCTCTTACTGTCCATGATACACAAGCACATATGTAGAAAAACGTCAGCTTGGAAGCCAAGGCTGGACTTAACCTACTCTATTCTGGTATTCTGTTCTCCCAAGTAAGGCATCCCAAGTTCGAATCCAACTTCCGACAAAAGTTCTTCAATCGCTACAGCACAATTTGAGCCACTGATCGGCTTTAATTGCTTTGTTTTATTTTTGCGTTTCAGGCAAAACTACATAACACTTAAAGACACTACGGGCATGTAAATGGAGAACGAAATTATAGTTATAGCGAATCTCCTACACACAATACCAAGGTTACCGAACTTTGGTCAGCTGGCCGGAGTGAGACGTTCAATTCCCGTAAGATTTCTTTGCGCCAGCCTGAGAGTCTGAAAACACGTCACACCAGATGCATGAGAGATGGAAACCTGGGATATTCAGTCGAATCAGATCAAATATGATGCTAAGTTAGTACTAAGTTAAAATATGTTCCGCACTTGTAACATGCACCCATGATTTGGAACAGCAGCATACCTGTCAAGGTTTGGATTTGAAAATAAAGGAAATTTTCCGGCACCCGCCGTGAGCCATCCGCAACCAGGCTCCAGTATCCCTTACATTTTAAGACAGGAAATATAAAATAATATAAATATATAAAATAATATAAATATATAAAATATATAAAATATATTTTTGGCCACAACCGGGATTCGAACCCCGGTCTCCCGTGTGAAAGGCGGCGATCTTACCACTACACTATCCAGCAACTATATAATATAAGGGAGATTTACGGGAAAATACTAATACGGGAGGACGGCGGGAAAGAGAAGTAAGTAAGACTTGACAGCTATGGTCAGCAGGCTGTCTCTGGCCACGCCCCCTACAGTCGGTCCGGCCCCTGTTCGCGTGTTCGCGAAAACGACTTCATTTATTTTCTTATTGATTTATCGACAGACTTTTTAGACGTTATAATAACAACACTCTATTGATCCCCCTCTTACTGTCCATGATACACAATGACGAGACACATGTTCACTAATGACGAGAACTATTCTATTTTTCATGCCGGGGGTCCCATTTACAAATCTTGTTCTTGTTCTCTGCTTTCTCCTTTCTCGTTCCCGTCACACCAGATGCATGAGAGATGGAAACCTGGGATATTCAGTCGAATCAGATCAAATATGATGCTAAGTTAGTACTAAGTTAAAATATGTTCCGCACTTGTAACATGCACCCATGATTTGGAACAGCAGCATACCTGTCAAGGTTTGGATTTGAAAATAAAGGAAATTTTCCGGCACCCGCCGTGAGCCATCCCACCACCGCAACCAGGCTCCAGTATCCCTTACATTTTAAGACAGGAAATATAAAATAATATAAATTATATAAAATATAATATAAATATAAATATAAATATATAAAATATATAAAATATATTTTTGGCCACAACCGGGATTCGAACCCCGGTCTCCCGTGTGAAAGGCGGCGATCTTACCACTACACTATCCAGCAACTATATAATATAAGGGAGATTTACGGGAAAATACTAATACGGGAGGACGGCGGGAAAGAGAAGTAAGTAAGACTTGACAGCTATGGTCAGCAGGCTGTCTCTGGCCACGCCCCCTACAGTCGGTCCGGCCCCTGTTCGCGTGTTCGCGAAAACGACTTCATTTATTTTCTTATTGATTTATCGACAGACTTTTTAGACGTTATAATAACAACACTCTATTGATCCCCCTCTTACTGTCCATGATACACAATGACGAGACACATGTTCACTAATGACGAGAACTATTCTATTTTTCATGCCGGGGGTCCCATTTACAAATCTTGTTCTTGTTCTCTGCTTTCTCCTTTCTCGTTCCCGTCACACCAGATGCATGAGAGATGGAAACCTGGGATATTCAGTCGAATCAGATCAAATATGATGCTAAGTTAGTACTAAGTTAAAATATGTTCCGCACTTGTAACATGCACCCATGATTTGGAACAGCAGCATACCTGTCAAGGTTTGGATTTGAAAATAAAGGAAATTTTCCGGCACCCGCCGTGAGCCATCCCACCACCGCAACCAGGCTCCAGTATCCCTTACATTTTAAGACAGGAAATATAAAATAATATAAATTATATAAAATATAATATAAATATAAATATAAATATATAAAATATATAAAATATATTTTTGGCCACAACCGGGATTCGAACCCCGGTCTCCCGTGTGAAAGGCGGCGATCTTACCACTACACTATCCAGCAACTATATAATATAAGGGAGATTTACGGGAAAATACTAATACGGGAGGACGGCGGGAAAGAGAAGTAAAATACGGTAGTTTCCCGGCCAAAACGGGAGACTTGACAGCTATGGCTGTCTCTGGCCACGCCCCCTACAGTCGGTCCGGCCCCTGTTCGCGTGTTCGCGAAAACGACTTCATTTATTTTCTTATTGATTTATCGACAGACTTTTTAGACGTTATAATAACAACACTCTATTGATCCCCCTCTTACTGTCCATGATACACAATGACGAGACACATGTTCACTAATGACGAGAACTATTCTATTTTTCATGCCGGGGGTCCCATTTACAAATCTTGTTCTTGTTCTCTGCTTTCTCCTTTCTCGTTCCCGTCACACCAGATGCATGAGAGATGGAAACCTGGGATATTCAGTCGAATCAGATCAAATATGATGCTAAGTTAGTACTAAGTTAAAATATGTTCCGCACTTGTAACATGCACCCATGATTTGGAACAGCAGCATACCTGTCAAGGTTTGGATTTGAAAATAAAGGAAATTTTCCGGCACCCGCCGTGAGCCATCCCACCACCGCAACCAGGCTCCAGTATCCCTTACATTTTAAGACAGGAAATATAAAATAATATAAATTATATAAAATATAATATAAATATAAATATATAAAATATATTTTTGGCCACAACCGGGATTCGAACCCCGGTCTCCCGTGTGAAAGGCGGCGATCTTACCACTACACTATCCAGCAACTATATAATATAAGGGAGATTTACGGGAAAATACTAATACGGGAGGACGGCGGGAAAGAGAAGTAAAATACGGTAGTTTCCCGGCCAAAACGGGAGACTTGACAGCTATGGCTGTCTCTGGCCACGCCCCCTACAGTCGGTCCGGCCCCTGTTCGCGTGTTCGCGAAAACGACTTCATTTATTTTCTTATTGATTTATCGACAGACTTTTTAGACGTTATAATAACAACACTCTATTGATCCCCCTCTTACTGTCCATGATACACAATGACGAGACACATGTTCACTAATGACGAGAACTATTCTATTTTTCATGCCGGGGGTCCCATTTACAAATCTTGTTCTTGTTCTCTGCTTTCTCCTTTCTCGTTCCCGTCACACCAGATGCATGAGAGATGGAAACCTGGGATATTCAGTCGAATCAGATCAAATATGATGCTAAGTTAGTACTAAGTTAAAATATGTTCCGCACTTGTAACATGCACCCATGATTTGGAACAGCAGCATACCTGTCAAGGTTTGGATTTGAAAATAAAAGGAAATTTTCCGGCACCCGCCGTGAGCCATCCCACCACCGCAACCAGGCTCCAGTATCCCTTACATTTTAAGACAGGAAATATAAAATAATATAAATTATATAAAATATAATATAAATATAAATATAAATATATAAAATATATAAAATATATTTTTGGCCACAACCGGGATTCGAACCCCGGTCTCCCGTGTGAAAGGCCACTTACACTATCCAGCAACTATATAATATAAGGGAGATTTACGGGAAAATACTAAAACGGGAGGACGGCGGGAAAGAGAAGTAAAACGGGAGACTTGACAGCTATGGTCAGCAGCACGCCCCCTACAGTCGGTCCGGCCCCTGTTCGCGTGTTCGCGAAAACGACTTCATTTATTTTCTTATTGATTTATCGACAGAGGACGTTTAGACGTTATAATAACAACACTCTATTGATTACTGTCCATGATACAGAGACACATGTTCACTAATGACGAGAACTATTATTAAATTATTTTATTATTATTATTATTTTTATCTTTATCTATTATTATTATTATTTTTATCTTTCTCCTTTCTCGTTCCCGTAGATATATATTATTATACGGAGATTTACGGAGTCTTCAAAGACGGTCCGGCTCCAGGATCACTGTTGCTGTGGTGTAGATCAGCTGATCTGTAGTAGTCTTCTACGTACATCTTCTAGTAGACCTTCTGAGGGTACTTCACGCTTCCAGCTTAGCTTATTTCTTATTTCTCAGGTCAGCTGCTCTTGTATTCAGCCTACTAATATATATGGGGCTTGGTACCCAATCTCGGAATGTGGGGATGATGATATCTCCCCCCTGACCTGTCGTCCTGGCTCCCCCTTGTCGTAGCAATCGTGTTGTACCTCATCAATCTCTAGTTGTGATAGCAGTTGTTTCTGGCCACAACCGGGATTCGAACCCCGGTCTCCCGTGTGAAAGGCGGCGATCTTACCACTACACTATCCAGCAACTATATAATATAATATATATATATATATATTATAAGGGAGATTTACGGGAAAATAATACGGGAGGACGGCGGGAAAGAGAAGTAAAATACGGTAGTTTCCCGGCCAAAACGGGAGACTTGACAGCTATGGTCAGCAGGCTGTCTCTGGCCACGCCCCCTACAGTCGGTCCGGCCCCTGGCTTTTCCAGCGTGTTCGCGAAAACGACTTCATTTATTTTCTTATTGATTTATCGACAGACCATCATACTTTTTAGACGTTATAATAACAACACTCTATTGATCCCCAAAGAGAGAAATTCTCTCCTTGCCTGCCCCCTCTTACTGTCCATGATACACAAGCACATATGTAGAAAAACGTCAGCTTGGAAGCCAAGGCTGGACTTAACCTACTCTATTCTGGTATTCTGTTCTCCCAAGTAAGGCGTGGGTTCGAATCCAACTTCCGACAAAAGTTCTTCAATCGCTACAGCACAATTTGAGCCACTGATCGGCTTTAATTGCTTTGTTTTATTTTTGCGTTTCAGGCAAAACTACATAACACTTAAAGACACTTCGGGCATGCAAATGGAGAACGAAATTATAGTTATACCGAATCTCCTACACACAATACCAAGGTTACCAACTTTGGTCAGCTGGCCGGAGTGAGACGTTGAAAACACGTCACACCAGATGCATGAGAGATGGAAACCTGGGATATTCAGTCGAATCAGATCAAATATGATGCTAAGTTAGTACTAAGTTAAAATATGTTCCGCACTTGTAACATGCACCCATGATTTGGAACAGCAGCATACCTGTCAAGGTTTGGATTTGAAAATAAAGGAAATTTTCCGGCACCCGCCGTGAGCCATCCCACCACCGCAACCAGGCTCCAGTATCCCTTACATTTTAAGACAGGAAATATAAAATAATATAAATTATATAAAATATAATATAAATATAAATATAAATATATAAAATATATAAAATATATTTTTGGCCACAACCGGGATTCGAACCCCGGTCTCCCGTGTGAAAGGCGGCGATCTTACCACTACACTATCCAGCAACTATATAATATAAGGGAGATTTACGGGAAAATACTAATACGGGAGGACGGCGGGAAAGAGAAGTAAAATACGGTAGTTTCCCGGCCAAAACGGGAGACTTGACAGCTATGGCTGTCTCTGGCCACGCCCCCTACAGTCGGTCCGGCCCCTGTTCGCGTGTTCGCGAAAACGACTTCATTTATTTTCTTATTGATTTATCGACAGACTTTTTAGACGTTATAATAACAACACTCTATTGATCCCCCTCTTACTGTCCATGATACACAATGACGAGACACATGTTCACTAATGACGAGAACTATTCTATTTTTCATGCCGGGGGTCCCATTTACAAATCTTGTTCTTGTTCTCTGCTTTCTCCTTTCTCGTTCCCGTCACACCAGATGCATGAGAGATGGAAACCTGGGATATTCAGTCGAATCAGATCAAATATGATGCTAAGTTAGTACTAAGTTAAAATATGTTCCGCACTTGTAACATGCACCCATGATTTGGAACAGCAGCATACCTGTCAAGGTTTGGATTTGAAAATAAAGGAAATTTTCCGGCACCCGCCGTGAGCCATCCCACCACCGCAACCAGGCTCCAGTATCCCTTACATTTTAAGACAGGAAATATAAAATAATATAAATTATATAAAATATAATATAAATATAAATATAAATATATAAAATATATAAAATATATTTTTGGCCACAACCGGGATTCGAACCCCGGTCTCCCGTGTGAAAGGCGACGATCTTACCACTAGACTATCCAGCAACTATATAATATAAGGGAGATTTACGGGAAAATACTAAAACGGGAGGACGGCGGGAAAGAGAAGTAAAACGGGAGACTTGACAGCTATGGTCAGCAGGCTGTCTCTGGCCACGCCCCCTACAGTCGGTCCGGCCCCTGTTCGCGTGTTCGCGAAAACGACTTCATTTATGTTCTTATTGATTTATCGACAGAGGACGTTTAGACGTTATAATAACAACACTCTATTGATTACTGTCCATGATACAGAGACACATGTTCACTAATGACGAGAACTATTATTAATTATTATTATTATTAACTATTATTTCTCTTATTATTAAATTATTTTATTATTATTATTATTATTTTTATCTTTATCTATTATTATTATTTTTATCTTTCTCCTTTCTCGTTCCCGTAGATATATATTATTATACGTCTTCAAAGACGGTCCGGCTCCAGGATCACTGTTGCTGTGGTGTAGATCAGCTGATCTGTAGTAGTCTTCTACGTACATCTTCTAGTAGACCTTCTGAGGGTACTTCACGCATTCTTGGTCGGAGGGTCCAGGTTTCCAGCTTAGCTTATTTCTTATTTCTCAGGTCAGCTGCTCTTGTATTCAGCCTACTAATATATATGGGGCTTGGTACCCAATCTCGGAATGTGGGGATGATGATATCTCCCCCCTGACCTGTCGTCCTGGCTCCCCCTTGTCGTAGCAATCGTGTTGTACCTCATCAATCTCTAGTTGTGATAGCAGTTGTTTCTGGCCACAACCGGGATTCGAACCCCGGTCTCCCGTGTGAAAGGCGGCGATCTTACCACTACACTATCCAGCAACTATATAATATAATATATATATATATTATAAGGGAGATTTACGGGAAAATAATACGGGAGGACGGCGGGAAAGAGAAGTAAAATACGGTAGTTTCCCGGCCAAAACGGGAGACTTGACAGCTATGGTCAGCAGGCTGTCTCTGGCCACGCCCCCTACAGTCGGTCCGGCCCCTGGCTTTTCCAGCGTGTTCGCGAAAACGACTTCATTTATTTTCTTATTGATTTATCGACAGACCATCATACTTTTTAGACGTTATAATAACAACACTCTATTGATCCCCAAAGAGAGAAATTCTCTCCTTGCCTGCCCCCTCTTACTGTCCATGATACACAAGCACATATGTAGAAAAACGTCAGCTTGGAAGCCAAGGCTGGACTTAACCTACTCTATTCTGGTATTCTGTTCTCCCAAGTAAGGCATCCCAAGTTCGAATCCAACTTCCGACAAAAGTTCTTCAATCGCTACAGCACAATTTGAGCCACTGATCGGCTTTAATTGCTTTGTTTTATTTTTGCGTTTCAGGCAAAACTACATAACACTTAAAGACACTTCGGGCATGCAAATGGAGAACGAAATTATAGTTATACCGAATCTCCTACACACAATACCAAGGTTACCAACTTTGGTCAGCTGGCCGGAGTGAGACGTTGAAAACACGTCACACCAGATGCATGAGAGATGGAAACCTGGGATATTCAGTCGAATCAGATCAAATATGATGCTAAGTTAGTACTAAGTTAAAATATGTTCCGCACTTGTAACATGCACCCATGATTTGGAACAGCAGCATACCTGTCAAGGTTTGGATTTGAAAATAAAGGAAATTTTCCGGCACCCGCCGTGAGCCATCCCACCACCGCAACCAGGCTCCAGTATCCCTTACATTTTAAGACAGGAAATATAAAATAATATAAATTATATAAAATATAATATAAATATAAATATAAATATATAAAATATATAAAATATATTTTTGGCCACAACCGGGATTCGAATCCCGGTCTCCCGTGTGAAAGGCGGCGATCTTACCACTACACTATCCAGCAACTATATAATATAAGGGAGATTTACGGGAAAATACTAATACGGGAGGACGGCGGGAAAGAGAAGTAAAATACGGTAGTTTCCCGGCCAAAACGGGAGACTTGACAGCTATGGCTGTCTCTGGCCACGCCCCCTACAGTCGGTCCGGCCCCTGTTCGCGTGTTCGCGAAAACGACTTCATTTATTTTCTTATTGATTTATCGACAGACTTTTTAGACGTTATAATAACAACACTCTATTGATCCCCCTCTTACTGTCCATGATACACAATGACGAGACACATGTTCACTAATGACGAGAACTATTCTATTTTTCATGCCGGGGGTCCTTCAAATCTTACATTTACAAATCTTGTTCTTGTTCTCTGCTTTCTCCTTTCTCGTTCCCGTAGATATATATTATTATACGGAGATTTACGGAGTCTTCAAAGACGGTCCGGCTCCAGCTCAAGGATCACTGTTGCTGTGGTGTAGATCAGCTGATCTGTAGTAGTCTTCTACGTACATCTTCTAGTAGACCTTCTGAGGGTACTTCACGCATTCTTGGTCGGAGGGTCCAGGTTTCCAGCTTAGCTTATTTCTTATTTCTCAGGTCAGCTGCTCTTGTTTGGGATGTGCTTGACCGGCGTATACGACAGCGTGTACCAGTTCCCACTAATATCCAACAACTTCGCACAGCCATTGAAGAGGAGTGGACCAACATTCCACAGGCCACAATTGACAATCTGATAAACTCTATGCGAAGAAGATGTGTTGCATTGCATGAGGCAAATGGTGGTCACACCAGATACTGACCGGTTCTGAGTCCCCAGACCCCCAATAAAGCAAAAAACTGCACATTCCAGGGTGGCCTTTTATTGTGGGCAGTATAAGGTACACCTGTGCACTACCCATGATGTCAGATCAGCATCTTGATGTGGCACACCTGTGAGGTGGGATGGATTATCTCAGCAAAGCAGAAGTGCTCACTATCACACATTTAGACTGATTTGTGAGAAATGTTTGAGAGAAATGGTAATATTGTGTATCTGGAATGAATTGTAGGTCTTTAAGTCCATCTCATGAAAAATGGGAGCAGAAACAAGAGTGTTGCGTTTATATTTTTGTTCAGTATAGAATAAGCCCAGATTTATGTTTATTCAGTGGAGATAAGTACAACCTCTAAAGATAGGCCTACACCCGTTTTGGCAGTGTCTCCGGATCCCATGACAAATAATGCCTTCAGTACATCCTCCTCAACCCACACTGAAAGCAGAAGTGCTATGGGCTTTGCAAACGGTTTGCCGACATCACTCCTATACGTCCAATGATGACATTCACACCGTCTCCAGGGTGATGTTCCCTGACTCGCAGGGTCACTTGTGGTAAAGATAAAACCGCTTTTCTTGCGCGATTTGGACTCGCTCCATATATTAAAAGGGAGCTTCGTTGTCATGTTTGACGTAAGTATGAACAGGACCATCAAAAGAAAACAACTGGATGTGCATGTCAGGTATTGGGTGAATTATGAGAATGGCTCTCGAGTGCAGTCCTGGTTCTGGGATCACAGTACATGAGCCACTCCACCGCTGAAGACTTACTGGAGAAGTTTAAGGTAAGCCATTCAATAACATTTAAACTCATTAACGAACCCATGATTTTTAAATATCCATGGTTTATCTTTACATGTGTTTAAATGGGAGAACCATATTTATTGGTAAGCATATTTTAAAGATTTTATTGCTGCTTCATGGCTTTTGCTGCAAAAAAAATAGTTCATTGAGGAAATAGAATGTTTAAGTGTTGTGTAGCAACATGTACAGCTGTTGTACAGGCAAAAACTCTGGCTCAGTCCAAAGGAGGTGGATATAGGAATGGCTGTCATCAAGGTGGGACTTCTGTGAATTCACTGGTATCTTTACATACAAATGTATCAAACAATTGTGAAGTAAAAAATATGTGAATAACATGGAGTTTGAGCTGGTTTGATATGTACAGCTGAGGTAGTGTTAACCTTGGGCTGAGTGTGCAGAAAGATTCTGGAAATTTGACAAACCATCTTTTTGTCAGAGACAGTCAGGAGCCAAAGGCAGTGGAAGTGACCTTGGTGTCCTTCAGATTAAAAAAAATTGCCAGATTGTGCTCTCAAAAATGTGCAAAAAGGCCTTGGATAAATGCCCTCTGAAGTACTCGATTGTACATGAGATGACGTGCTTGGACCCAAACAAAATGCACACCAGCCAGATAACTGCCAGCAGAAAAGGAGAAATCTCATGCAGAAGTTTGCGCAGGAGAATCGGTTGGCAGGCAGGATATCTGCTGGTAAATCATAGGATAAGAATAGGATAGTTCAGAATATTATTTTTAAATTATGCTTTTCTTTTTTCACATCTAACTGAATCAGGGACGGATTACAAACCGGGTTAGCGGGGCCGCTGCCCAGGGGCCCTTGGGGTGCAGGGGGCCCGTGGGCCCCAAGCCCAAAACAATTTGCAACGCTTATCAGCAATGTATTTTCGTTTGTCTATTTTAGAGGGCCTACATTCTTTGATCCTCTGCCTACAAGGTCCCCTGACCCTATAGGGAGGGTGTTTGGCTGCCAAGGGCCCTTGACTTGTGGTGGTTGTGGTGGTGGTGCAGGTGGTGGTGGTGGGGGGGGGCCTCGCGAACGTTTTACCCAGGGGCCCACACAACCCATAATCCGTCCCTGAACTGAATAGTGTTAACACGTAGATTTTAGCAGTATTTAGAAGACCGACTCTTGGTGTTTGAAAAGAAGCATCAGCCCAGTTATATTTTCTTTGATGAGCCTAGAGATATCTCAAGATTAAATTAAAATGATTGCACATTTATGGTATCATAGGAAAATTGGGTTATAAATCACTTTCCTATTCTACATGTGATTCTGTGTATTGACATTGTTGATCTGCATCTAATCTACTGTAATTAATGTAATTACAGGTGATGCAATATCCCAGCAGTCTGATAATCACCTGCACAATGAGGCAAAAGGCTTGGATTTTATATCCTTCATTCCTTCAGCACCATCCAAAGTTGATGTCTTTTTACATCAAAAAGTTAGTGGGCCTTATCCTGACCTCTGGATGTTCTGCAAGAACTTGCTGCTGCTGTCCTATGGGCAAGCCGAAGTGGAACGAATAGAGGTGGAGACCTGCAACTTATCAGAGGAAACAGTTGTTGCACAGAGGCTTATATGCGACCATGTCAGAGTGTGTGGGGGAGCAACCAAAGCGCCTCTGACCAAAGGTGAAAGATGAGCGAAAAGCAAAAAAGAAAACTTGAGGAACTCAAGAGGAAGAGAGTCTCACTGGAAAGTGTATGTGAGAGTTTACAAAAGGATGCTGAGCACATGGCAGAGGAAGCAGAGAGTGCTGCTGGAACCAAAAGGGCAACATTACTTACCAAGTCCAATACTCTGAGCCGACGAGCGAAGGAGGAGAAAGAGCAGTTGGTGGTCTTAAATGCAGATACTGAAGAATAGGCTACTGAACTGTGACTCCTAACACATCAAGAGTGAATCGGTGGAAACAAAAATATTTAGGTTCTTTGCATTTTTGGAGTATTTTACTTTCTGTGCCTGTTTGTACATTGTTCACAGCCATAATACTTTATAATTACAAGGTAGTTTTATGTTAGAGCTCTTGCTCCAATAAATATGTGCCTTGTAATTAACTAAATTCTAGGCTATTCAGTTTTTTTTGCCCTCGTGATGGTCGTGGGTTGTGAAAAAAGCCTTCTTCTTAGGGGTACCGCTGGGGCCAGCCGGGCGTATGTCGTGGCTTCAGTGAGTACTTATGTTTGTCATGCTGCCTGTGTACTTTATAGCGGCACAACATATTTCTGCAAATTGCATGCGTCAAATTGTCTGTCTCTCTTAAAAAATATGAAGTGTCACCAAAATTTTAAACGGGGAATCAATCTCAATGAAAAATATTCGTCAAGTAACGTTTCTAAAATAATATAGACATACTAATAATTATATATTAATAAATCGGATGAACGATGCATCCCAAATTGTATCCGCTGCGCACTTCTTAATCAGGGCAATCGCATCGTGGAGGTTTCTGCAGACGCCCAAAAAGACTTACTTAAGAAAACTGTTGCATGATAATTTGTACCATTTTCAAGGGTGGGGGGCGTGCAGTAGATGCCCCCTTTATTTTTGTGCTTCTGCCGTTCAAACCGAGCAGCACTGAGTTTGTCATGGCACCTGACGCCAAATCTACTGCTTAGCTGCTACAGACAGAACTATCTTCAAATCACCACTAGGGGGTGTCAATGCTGCAGCTTCGTTCTATGGTTGATCTTTTTCAAAGACAGTTTTTTTTCTCTCTCTCCACATAATCAACTTAACTGATTAGCGTGCTTTCATAGTAATGGTTTTTAATCCGTGTTAATCTTCTGAACAATGACTAGTAAAGGTTCTATGAGGTTGTCCTACTTACTATGGATTTTAAGTTTTTTATCAAGGTGTTAAAACGTACCACAGTTGCCAGTCCTGTGTTTTATGTCTAGCAATTTGTACAGTTTCTTCAGTATAAACACATGCCATGATCTGTGAGAATCTCCTCCAGAACTCTGCATTTCCTCAAGATCTTTTTGTAATATTGCATCATGGCACTGCTCAGAACAACACAGATGGTGCATAACAACACAAGGGAGTACAAGACAACATGGTGCAGAAACAGTGCGATACAAAGCAGGACAAAACTGGATGATACGTGGTCAGTGGTGGATAAAGTGCAGTAACAGCTGTACAGTGCAGCTGCCGTGGAAATGACTGTTACAGGGGATGCAAAAGCTGCAGGTTTGAATTGTTTGGCGAATGAAGCTGTTCATGAATCTGCTAGTCAGTGTTTGTGGATGGTGGTCAGAGTCCTGGATTATAGACTGAACCTTGTTACTGTGGCAGTTAAAGTACAGCTGGTCAATGGAGGGCAGTTCAGTGCGAATGATGTTCTTAACAGACTTCGCAATGTACTGCCTTCCTGTCATGTGGCTCCACCATACCATAGTACTACTGTAAGAACTAGGGATGTAACGATACATTCAACTCACCATTTGATACGATTCACGATTCTGAGTTCACGATACAATTTTCTCATTTTTTGCAGAATGAGCTGCAGACAAATATATTCAAAAATATTCTTATATTTATCTTTCTGAACTGTTGACACTGTTGTGAACAGTGCAACTGAATTTGAATAAAATACTGTTGAAAAAAATCCCAAATCAAAATAAGTAAATAAAAAAAAATAAATCAAATAAATAAGCTAAGGTTTGCATGTGCAGCTTTTTAGCGTGCTTTGCCCTTTTAATAATCTTCACTCAGCTCACGGTGGTGCCAGTGGACCTGTTTGTGTATGTTATCAGTCTATTACAATGTTTGCATGCAGTTTATGTCTTGTCTGTGCTTTTCTCGCTGTTTCCTCCTCGTTTGTGATTACCGGAAAGCTAATATGCTGCCACACCGCCAATTGAAGATCGGGCGGTGCGTCCATCCATCCATTTTCTGAAACCACTTAATCCCAACTGGGATCGCGGGGGAGACCGGAGCCTATCCCGGGAACAAGGGGCGCAGACAGGAACCAAGCCCAGGCAGTCACCTACACACCGCAGGTCGCACACACTCACACAACTACAGGGCCAATTTAGACTCACCAGTCAACCTATCCTGCATGCTTTTGGACCGTGGGAGGAACCTGGAGTCCCCGGCGAAAACGGGGAGAGCATGCGAACTCCACACAGAAAGGGCCCTGGACCGAAGCCAGCACTAACCACTGTGCCGTCCTCAGTTTCAAATTCATTCATCATCTCGCGTTCGCTCAAAACCAAAAACTGACGTACGATGTCGACGTGATACGCAGTGACATCTGACGTCAAACTCACATTGTGAAATCAAATGTAATATTACACCAGTTTTTCTGTTAAAGTACTGTGAAGTACTCCTACAATAGTGATTCATTTTCCACATCAGCCGGTTTAAATCTTCATGCATTTGCACCGATTTTTAACTGATTTGTGATTCATCATTACATGCCAGGGCCAGCAGCTCTGCATGGCTCGACCCTCATAAACATTCTCCACACATGCTGTTCAGGCAGTGGCCACAGAAATTCCCCCAGTGAACTTTATGCTTTCTGTCGGAGAGTATGCTGTGTTCTGGCCTTAAACCCTGCATACTACTTTGCAGACTTTGATCCTCTTAACAACAATTGGCATTTCTGGTGGCTGAATATCCATCCATCCGTCATCCAACTGCATGCTTAAAAGCTGTGAATAATAGTAATAATTCTTAAAATTGCAACTATCTAGAATTTCAGCCTAGTTACTCAGCTAAATTACTATTTAAACCTAGAATAATTTCTATAAGGGGCGGCATGGTGGTGCAGTGGTTAGCACTGTCGCCTCACACCTCTGGGACCCGGGTTCGTGTCTCCGCCTGGGTCACATGTGTGTGGAGTTTGCATGTTCTCCCCATGTCGTTGTGGGGTTTCCTCTGGGTACTCCGGTTTCCCCCCACAGTCCAAAAACATGCTGGGGCTAATTGGAGTTGCTGAATTGCCCGTAGGTGTGTGTGTGTGAGTGGATGGTGTGTGAGTGTGCCCTGCGATGGGCTGGCCCCCCATCCTGGGTTGTTCCCTGCCTCGTGCCCATTGATTCTGGGATAGGCTCCGGACCCCCCGCGACCCAATAGGATAAGCGGTTTGGAAAATGGATGGATGGATAATTTCTATATGTGTGATAGAATCAAAAAATATTTTGTTTTACATATAAATCTTCACAAGGTGTATTACACATGGTATTCCCCAGACACCGCCACCCCAACAGATGCTTTGTTTGTTAAGACAATAGCTCAGAAAGTGGTTGATCGATCTTTTGCAGCTTTTACCAAGGTTTGTACAAGCCAAAATTAAATTTTGAAACGGATCCCTGCCACACCCTGCCCTCCTGAACCTCCCGTTTCCTCCCTAGTGTGGTATAACGTGCCATGCCTGTTCCGCGTTTGTTTTACCTCTCCTTCCTGCCCTTGTGTTACTCATTTCAGGTGCCTCTAGTTTGCTCCCTGCTTAGCCTTGTATAAATGTGCTTCTCAGTCCTGCCTTTAATGTTGCTGCTGCTGTTTGCCTGTGTGTTCTTCCCTGCTTATGATTCCCCCGTGATCCAGTTGTGATCCAGTTGTCTTCATATCATGTATTCACATTCCTCAGCTGAGAGTGAACAAAGTTCTGTGGAAAGTATCTGACTACAGATAGACTTTCACCCAGTTCTCTGCGGGAGCTCTGATTACAGAGTGACTCCCCGACTACTTCTGAAGCCCTTCCTTAAGTATCCAGACCAGGTGATGGCATGTTTCTGAAGACTGACTAATTTCGGTCAATGGTTAATTTTAGGGGCATTGCTGACCTTGGTTCTCAAGTCCCCAGCCAATCAGATCACTTTAGGGGGTGGTTGTAATTCCCTTGTTCTACCATGAGAGAATCTCTCTCAGTTTGGTGGGTTGAGCCGAAGTTTCTGTATTTCTCTTAGGAAAAGCTATACTGCCTTAAATCTGAGAGTATAATACTCCTCGTCTCATGCCTATTCAAACGAGACCAAACATGCGTGTATTTGTCCCTAACATCTATGTGTGCTGAGTTATCCTGTTTATAGTGGAAAAGGTGTCTGTGTCTGGAGGCTGACAGCTGTTGTTGCTGTGGATTGATTGTGGAACTCTGGTCACTCCGGGGGTGAAAGGTCTTGCTTTTTCTGTGCTGCTCCAGTTATTCCTATCCAGTCTCTCAGGAGCCGGCAGGCCTTTGCCTTCCTTAAAAGGGGTGGTTTGACGAGTTGAGTCCAGTCTTGCCTGGGCCAGCGGAGCTCTGAAATAGACTGATGCAGGCTGATCAGAGTTGGGGCCTGCAGGACCTATAAGTTTTATGTCCTTACAGAATGTAAGTGGCATCATACTAAACTAGTGGTGTTCGAACTAGCATGGAAAGAGGCTATGGGTAGCTACAAAAAGGCTCTTAGTGCCGCCAAATCATCTAGTATCTATCAGAACTAATTGAAATAAACAAAAATAATCCTAGATTCCTATTTACTATGGTGTCCAAGCTGACTAATAACCAGACCACTGGTTATTTTCCAGTGACGACTTTATGAAACTTTTTGACCAAAAATATGCTCAATTAAACAGAACATTTTGAATATTGAATATTGGTTAACCAGTCAGAACTGATGTACTTAATTTTATCTTCAAATTCATCTACTTGTATGCTAGACCCTGTTCCATCAAAATTATTCAGCGATGCTCCCAGCATTGATTGAACCGCTACTAGCAATAGTTAAACTAAAACATATAATCATATTACCCCAATTTTATCTTCACTGCACTGGCTGCCAGTTAGATTTCGTGTTGACTACAAAACACTGCTCTTAACCTATAAAGCTGTAAATGGTCTTGCACCGCAGTATGTGAGTGACCTCATTTGCGTTCCGAATCATACACTTAGATGACGAGATGGAGGTATTCTATCCGTACCCAGAATAAAGAACATTACCTTTGGGGGAAGAGCATTTGCTCATAAAGCACCACAGCTATGGAATAAACTTCCTATTAGTGTTCGGAACTCAGACACAATCTCTGCTTTTAAGTCAAGGCTTAAGATGTACCTCTTTCGCCAGTCTTTTGGATAGTTAAATCTTCTTTTCTAAGGTGAATGGGAAATCTGGAGGTTCATAGTTATTTGAGATTGAAGGGGAAAGGGGGGATTGGTGCTGTCGTCCTGCCACTCT
Source organism: Brienomyrus brachyistius (assembly GCF_023856365.1). NCBI lineage: Eukaryota > Metazoa > Chordata > Actinopteri > Osteoglossiformes > Mormyridae > Brienomyrus > Brienomyrus brachyistius. Next base: position 80,856 of record NW_026042358.1, on the reverse strand, counting down.
CGCCGATCACTTAAGCTGTGGATGGGAGGTGGCTTGACGCCAAAACCTCTGTAAACCCTCATGCCTGTGCTTCCTTCCAGGTCACTCTTTTAGGCAGGCTGTCATAGTTGCTTTAGTCCTGCCGGTTAGGTGTAGGGCAATAACTCTTCTCCATCTTCTCTTTTTCGAGCTGATACCGAGCCGACTACACCGTGTGAACCCGCACCTGGACTCCTGGATATAACTACATGAAACCAACTGGGACTTTATAACTATATGAACTCTAATGAATGTCAATGTAAATGCAGTTTCATGCTCCTTGGTCGCCCAGAGGAGGATGGGGTCCCCTTCTGAGTCTAGGTTCCACTCAAGGTTTCTTCCTGCTAGAGGGAGTTTCCTTGCCACTGTCGCCTCAGGCTTGCTTGGTGGGGTTCTGGCCGGTTAAATGTAAAGTGCTTTGTGACAATGCATGTCGTTAAAAGCGCTATATAAATAAAATTGAATTGAATTGAAGTGCTTCCTCAGATTCATTTTTAAATGTTCTCCAGCTAATTTCCACTATGGCCACGAGTTCTAGTATTTTAAATTAATATTGAAATGGTCATTTGGCTGAACAGCATCCCGACCTGTTAGAATCTTATATACCTGGATCATGTCCCCCCATAGTCTCCTTTGCTTGAGGCTAAACAGATTCAGCTCAGCGAACCTCTCCTCATAAGACATTCCTCTAAGTGCAGGAATCATTCTAGTCATCCTACGTTGCACCTTTTCCAAGGCAGCAATGTCCTTCTGAAGGTATGGTGACCAAACCTGCACACAGTATTCTAGGTGGGATCTTACCAAGGAATTATATAATCGTAGCATCACTTCTCTTGACTTACATCTCTAGGTGTGTGGAGTTTAATCCAACATCCTTTTGCCTTTTTTTAATGCTTCCCCACACTGGCAAGAGTGGGACATGGAAGTATCAACATACACACCGAGATCTTTCTCATAATCAGCTACCTTTATTTCAGTGAAACCCATAAAATATCTGTACTTTACTATATTTACTATATTTCTGCTCCCTGCATGGATTACCTTATATTTATCTATGTTAAATTTCATCTGCCACGTATGAGCCCAGTCGCTAATTAAATCCAGATCCTGTTGTAGCCTCTCTGGACATGAGACATGATCTAACATCAATCAGAAGATACCACACCAGCAGATAATGATTTCTGGAATAGTAAAGTTAAAGGTTGGCTAATAATACCCCTCATCTCTTTTAAAACTATAGATAAGATGCCATCAGGGCCTTGCGATTTATTTATTTTGAGCTTAGCTAGGCTTTGTACCACATCAGCCTCAGTTATACATATATTGGTCATAGACATCGTTGTATTTGTACTAAATGGTGGTAAGCTATTCTACTGTGAACAGCCATTGTAAAATAATCATTAAACTCATTTATATCAATTTCATTTTCAATTATAAGGCCCTTACTATCCTGCAAATGAGTGATTTTCAGCTTTTAGAGCTCTTTCGGAGTTAAAATATTGGAAGAAACTTTTAACGTCATCCTTATAACTGTTATTAACTAAACCTGTAGACTTAGATACTCCTGCTTTATTTTGAAATCATTAGTTAATTTCCATTTGTGGAAGAAAGCCCTTTTGCTCCTGACTTTATTCTTAATTTTCGTAGTAAACCACCTGTGACATCGCGTGCTGGACGAACAGGCAGGAAGCGAGGAATCAAGGATCCGGGAAACGGAGAGTCGGGAATGAGGGTTTATTGATGAAAACAGGTACCAACAGCGAGAGATTTCAATGACAGGACTGGGGAAACAGACTTGAATGTGGACTAAATACACAGGACTACTCAAACTGACAGAAAACAGCTGGTTACAATCGGGGCAGCACACATGGTTAATGAGGGGGCGTGGCACACACGAGGATCGTACAAGCAGGTCATGACACCAGCTTGGTTGCAGTTTCCTAGATTTAGTTTTTCTGGAAACGGGTATGAAGTTCTTTTGCACTTGCAACAATGTGCTTTTAAAAAATTCCCATGCCTCTTCCACAGTATTGCTATTTAACTCCATCCGATTTACAGTTTCTAGTTTCAGTCTCATACCATTGAATTACCCTTCCTAACATTGTATACTTTTGTTTTGGACTTGGTTGAAGACTCAGGCAGCAGGAGTTGCCCCAACGTTGGTATGTCCTTATCCATAAGGGGGAGTAAACGTTCTGGTTTCCCGACCTTATAGATGAAGGAGTTGGGGGATGTTGCCAGTGACCTGCCGGATTCCAGGCAGAACAGGCCTCGCTATGCCACAGCCCTTCAGAGACTGGGCCTTCCGTGCAGAACCTCTGCATCCAAATTAGACCAGTTGTTTAACAAAACCCTAAAATGGGGTTATTTTTGACATGGAACGGGACTTTGATTCAACAACCCATTACTTAGTTGCGGCAAGTACCCAATATCAAGTATAGCTGCAAAGAATCTGCCAGAGATTTTCAGAGAAGTTCCCCAGATGCATGGACTGGACTAAGGTGCGTCAGATTAAACAGGAGCCTGGTAAATTCTGTGAGCCCCACGCCAAGTGACTGATGGAAACATACTCCAGCTACAGTGAGATGGACCCTCCAGCGGACCGAGAGTGGGATTCCCTCTGGGAGCGACAACTCGTGCAGTTGCTGGTGGATGAGCTGCAAACAGACATCAAGAAGGACTTCCAACCTCACAATCATTTACCAAACCACTTCAGGTAACTTGTAAAGATGTAGGTATTGGAGTATTCACACATTCATTTGCAGTGTCCACCTCCTGTCCGGTAAATTTGGCAGGACAAAATTTGAATAACCTATAGGCCAGACTCATGAATGCGGCTGAACGAGTAAAGGTAGAACAGGTGGCCAATCCTGTTATACAGTCCTAGTAGATTGAGAACCACCTGATTGCAACTGTAGTTGGAATCAAGGGCTGAGCAGCATGGTGGCCTGGGGGACAATTATGAAAACACAGACCCACTGATATCCTTAAAACCCACAATCAAAAGAGGAGTCAGGATGGCCAGTGACATGTGCTGGCTAAATGGGGACAACAAAGAGAGAACAGAACAAGGCAGGGAGGGATTCTGACACAGGTGCCATGCTACTTTGTTTAAATATGCTGTAATGTTTTAGTGCAAGCCTTAGACAATGGAATCTCTGAATGACGCCGCAGTCTGGCTCTTTCTGAAGGTCCTATACTGTAACCGTCCTGAGAAGTTGTTTGCATGCACTTGCTGCCTTGACACTTGTTGATGTGCGTGTGCCCTGCTCGAGCAGTAAAGGGGAGATCACATGCAGAGCTGATTTTCTGTAGTTCCTTAGAATAAAAATAGAATATTCTCTTCAAATAGGAACACATGCTGCGTTTGATTATTTCACTCCAACTCGGACAAAAACGTCACGAAAAACATCACTTCCCATTAGAAACGCCTCTTTTATGACGTTAATGTCTGACAGAATCTTCTTGTCCGAGTTGCCCCTGTGACGTAATTTCAACATGGCGGCTTACACACTCAACATTAATTCTATTTTACAAATCCTTAAAAATGTTTATTTTGTTAAATTTATTATTATCCCATCCATCCATTTTCCAAACTGCTTATCCTACTGGGTCACGGGGGGTCCGGAGCCTATCCCGGAAGCAATGGGCACGAGGCTGGGAACAACCCAGGATGGGGGGCCAGCCCATCGCAGGGCACACTCACACACACCATGCACTCTCACATGCATTCCTACGGGCAATTTAGCAAGTCCAATTAGCCTCAGCATGTTTTTGGACTGTGGGGGGGAACCGGAGTACCCGGAGGAAACCCCACGACGACATGGGGAGAACATGCAAACTCCACACACATGTGACCCAGGCGGAGATTTGAACCTGGGTCCCAGAGGTGTGAGGCAACAGTGCTAACCAGTGCACGACCATACCGCCCATTTATTATTATTATTATTTATAATTATTAGTAATTATTAATGTAATTGCACGTGTTCGATTTAGAGAATACCATATTGTGACCGTAAACAGTATCCTAACATGCAATATCAGATTTTTACCAGACTTGTTAGTGTTTTTGGTTTGTTTGTAGTTTGTTTGATCTCGAAAAAAGAATATCGCTATGAATGTACTAAAATACTTTATAAAGCTTTTAATGTGGTTTGACTAGTTCCTGTTTCTTGTTTATTTGTCTGAAATAATAATCTTACTCCATAACTGCTAAAATATAAAGCAACAACACAGCAGCGTATTCATGGAGGCAGCCATGTTTGTTCCGAGTTGTGCTAGCTTGAACGGGAGATTGTTGGATGTGATGTCACCCAATTTGGAATTTCCAAGTTCCGAGAGAAAAACGAACGCACCACAAGACTCTGGCTGGAAATTTCTACAATAGAGCCATTTAGTTATTTCTAGAAAAATATTTAGAGCCAATGACCTGATGTCATTGTAACACAGGTCACTGTCCGTGGTGCTGAATTCTCTACTTGATGGGCTGGTGCTGAATGAATATGACAGCTGGCCAACATGTCTGTGTGCTTCCACTGACTGGCACCCAGACATATAATGACTTTTAACAATGAGGAGGGAAACGTCCAGACAGGAAATTAGTCAACAGTAATTAGTAATCACATATAGTTCTCATTTATCATGATGTAAAATTCAAAAACCTTTTTTTTATTATTAAGGGATAAATGTAATTGAGTTTTAATGTATCCTTTCCGCTCTTAAAATCGCAAATTATTTCTGACTATTAATCTGCACATTTTAATAATTTCATTAATATTACCTAATTGGTTTGTCTTTTTTATTAAATTTTAAAACTAGCTGTACAATTGTTGATGTTGTTGCTGTTCTGAATGTCATTGGCCTGTTGCCTTACGTCTGTCTAAACATGAGTGAGGGGATGGATGCACTATTCTATGGGGGCCTCTGTAGAGAATAAATGATCCTAATTTTATATTGAGAGAGATGGTTAATTCCTTTTTAATCCATACTGCGTTCAGAGCCCCTGTTCTGCCGTTGATCACTGCTGCATATCATCCCCAAACCAATGGCCTGGATGAGAAAACGAATGATGACATAAAATGGTAAGTCTGTTTTTGAGGTTGTTTTAGAACTGTGTGAGACAGGCTCTATTCTTTTAACATTACATCAGGAATTACTGATATTATTGACAATCAATCCCTTAATATACAGTATCTCACAAAAGTGAGTACACCCCACACATTTTTGTAAATATTTTATTATATCTTTTCAAGGGACAACGTTAAAGATATGAAACTCTGATAGAATGTAAAGTAATCAGTGTACAGCTTGTATAATGGTGTAAATTTGATGTCCCCTCAAAATAACTCAACACACAGCCATTAATGTCTGAACTGCTGGCAACAAAAGTGAGATTAAAAATGATTTGTGGCAAGATCGGATCATGTGTGTTGAAGAGTTTCTTATGACTGACAAGTAGTTATTTAAAAACATATCTTGAAACAGCAAATTACATTGTTCTTAATGCTTTTAGAAAATGACTCTTTATAATGATCTGTGAATAATAATAATTTGCTATGAATGTTTTTCCACTTCAGCTTTCCACAATTATTCTTCCCGATGAGAAAAGCTACGGCACGTTTTTTGATGAAAAAAATAAAGTAGTTGAGACAATAAGCAACAACAGCTGAAAACATCTCCTAGTAACAGGAAAAACAGAAGCAGGCATGTGGTAAACGAATACAAAAGAGGTACCAAAACACAGTTTATCATGTTGGAGATGAGGCGCTTCTGTTCAACATGAGGAAGCGGGGACGGAAAGGAGGAAGAACGGAACCGGATTTTACCGGACCTTATGTCATCCAGGCAATATGTGGCAAGCTGGTTACACTGTCTAATTCTGAAGGGGCAACTTTAAAGAACAAATACAATGTAAACCACATACAGAAGGAGCCAAACTGATGTCCCAAGTCAGGAATCACACAAGGTGCCAGAAGAGTATAAGACCAGTAAACCTCCCTCTAGCGCAGAGCTTCTGACAATCGAGAAGGATGCTGACAGTTGAAAAAAAACTCATGTCTGTGTGTTATGAAAGAATATCAATAAATGTTTCCGAAAGGGGATGACTCATTTGGTAATTATTTACGGCTTATGTTATGGCTGCCAATTTACAGTCTTTACTGAAGTCTGACTTCTTTTGAGTCACCTTTAATATAGATTGGACACTCTCTATGCAATGTGCAATACTTACATAGATGGTAAATGTTTACCTGCTTGCACAGATGGATGATTAGGTAATTAGTGTAAGTGTGTGTGTGTGTTCAATCGCATGTATGTCCAAGGTCCATAGTAAATAATATACACTGATCAAGAGATGCCCGAAAGTGGATAAAAGAGGACATTAGTGGGTGTATCACTTAGTGTAACGCGTGCAGGAAAATGAGCAGGACTGCAAGCCATATAATGACCCTTGTCTAGCTCTTAATACAGTATGCATACAGTGATGTATCTACAATGGACAGCTACTATGAGCAGATAGCACAGTACAGGTGCTTATAAGATCTGTATGCTATTTCCATCCATCCATCCATTGTCCAAACCGCTTATCCTACTGGGTCGTGGGGGGTCTGGAGCCTATCCCGGAAGCAATGGGCACGAGGCAGGGAACAACCCAGGATGGGGAGCCAGCCCATCACAGGGCACACTCACACACTATTCACTCATACATGCATACCTACGGGCAATTTAGTAACTCCAGTTAGCCTCAGCATCCATCCATCCATCCATTGTCCAAACCGCTTATCCTACTGGGTCACAGGGGGTCCGGAGTCTATCCCGGAATCAATGGGCACGAGGCAGGGAAGAACCCAGGATGGGGGGCCAGCCCATCACAGCTCACACTCACACACCATTCACTCACACATGCACACCTACGGGCAATTCAGCAACTCCAATTAGCCTCAGCATGTTTTTGGACTGTGGGGGGAAACCGGAGTACCCGGAGGAAACCCCACGACGACACGGGGAGAACATGCAAACTCCACACCCATGTGACCCAGGCAGAGACTCGAACCCGGGTCCCAGAGGTGTGAGGCAACAGTGCTAACCACTGCACCACCATGCCGCCCCCTGTATGCTATTTCATTCTATAAAAAGAAACTTACTGTACTGTACAATAAAGTATTTCACCACTGCTTCTTCCTCAGCTCCCACTGTTTGCTAGCACATGCATCTTTTGATTTCTTAGTGCAATCTGTGCTTTATTTTTTTTTTGTGAAATGTAAGTGCAGTATCTGTTTATTAAGTGCTGTGGTTTAATATGTACATTATTATTTCAGTACTGTGTATACTGTCCTTAATGTCTTGCCTCTCTCGTATAACTTGAGATACGCCCAAATTGACTTGCAACAAGTGGTCCTGGTTCCAAATGCGGAAGGCGATGGATACCTGTATTTTATATGCTGTAGTGTGCTGGGTGTCAGACATTGCAATGCACCTTGCTTTGATCTTGACCTGTTAGATCAGAGGGAGGTAATCTTATCCAGAAAGGGCCACTGTGTATGATGGTTTTCACTGCAACTCTCTGAACAGCGAACCTAACAGTTATCCCAATACCTTGATCTTGCTAGCATATTTAAATGTGTACCTATTCAGGAATAGAGTGGTGAAGGCATTCAGAGGAGGACTGATGATTATCAGAGGGAACAAAGGGGCTGGGTACTTGTCAGTATCCAGTAGAACCACCAGACTCCTACACTGAATGGTTCTGGATGTGGCACAGACGTTAATCCCTCTGTATTAGGGGATCCGTCTCCAGTTTGTACTCTTCTAGTTAATAGGTAGATTATCAGGCAGTTTTTCACCCTAGTCCAGTACTCATTGACAGCCTAATACACCGTGTTTCAGTTTGTCTTGATAGTCAATACATGTCACAGGATGTACATTACTCTGATGGGCAGGCCCTCTTACATATGATGGAAATTGCAATACCTACTTTTGGCCACGAGATGGCAGCAAGAAAATAGAAAAATTATTTTCCCACGGTCTACTAGCAGCTTTTAGATGTTAATTCTTCATAAAAATAATTTGACTTGATCCAATGTATTTTTAATACAAACAATTACCACACAAAGCTGCTAGTTTCCTCCGGTTTCCCCCCACAGTCCAAAAACATGCTGAGGCTAATTGGAGTAGCTAAATTTACCGTAGGTGTGCATGTGTGAGTGAATGGTGTGTGAGTGTGAGCTGTGATGGGCTGGCCCCCCATCCTGGGTTCTTCCCTGCCTCGTGCCCATTGATTCCGGGATAGACTCCGGACCCCCTGTGACCCAGTAGGATAAGCGGTTTGGACAATGGATGGATGGAAATAGCATACAGATTAAGCACCTGTACTGTGCTATCTGCTTATAGTAGCTGTCCATTGTAGATACATCACTGTATGCATACTGTATTAAGAGCTAGATAAGGACAGTGGGTCATTATATGGCTTGCAGTCCTGCTCATTTTCCTGCACCCGTTACACTAAGTGATACACCCACTAATGTCCTCTTTCATCCACTTTCAGGCATCTCTTGATCAGTGTATATTACTTACTATGGACCTTGGACATACATGCGATTGGACACACACACACACACACACACACACACTTACACTAATTACCTAATCAACCATCTGTGCAAGCAAGTAAACATGTACCATCTATATAAGTATTGTACATAGCATAGAGAGTGTCCAATCTATATTAAAGGTGACTCGAAAGAAGTCAGACTTTAGTAAAGACTGTAAATTTCTCAGCCATAACATAAGCCGTAAATAATTACCAAATGAGTCATCCCCTTTCGGAAACATTTATTGATATTCTTTCATAACACACAGACATGAGTTTTTTTTCAACTGTCAGCATCCGATCCAAACGGGATTCCCATTTCCTTTCTGTGGGATCCAACAGAACACGGGCTGACCATCAGTCAACATGTCTTCAACCATGCAGGACAGGACCCAGTCCAGGCCAAACCTCACGGTGCTGGTGTTAATAAAAAAAATGTAAGGAACATGCAGCTGCAGCTCACACACAAACACAGTCCACAGCATCCAGAAAAAGGTCAGGCCTTTTTCTTCTTTAGCTGACTCCGCCCAGACCTCGCCCCCTTTCTGGGCGCCTCGCACTATGCCTTTGAACTGGCCCTGCAGCTTGGCCCGTTTCCTGTTTCCCAATGCAAGTCATAAGATTCACCCGTAAATGATATTTTGAATCGGAACGATATTTATTACTATTGTTTAGATTAAATATATAACGGTTTAATGATTGAATATAACTTGATATTGTTGTTTGTGTTGTTTAGTTTGAGGTTCTAGTTTCTGTCTTTATCCGCTTTCGTTTCAGTAGGCAGCTGGTTCATCCCAGGCTCAGGGTCTCTCTGCTCTTCATCAAACCCACACCCCCAGTTTGGGAGCACCCTCTCCCTCTCCTCCCCCCACGGCTGTGACTGTTACTCCTCCTTGAGGAGTAACTGCTCCGCCCCCTATCCCAGCCCCTATACCCACAGGAGTGCATCACCCAGTGAGCCGCCGCCCTGCCTGTCCCCTCACACAAGCACACACTGAAATCATGGTCCTAAGCTCTCTGTGTGGGTCACCACGATAGTACAGCACACCGACGATTACCCTCTGACTGAATCAGAATCAGCTTTATTTGGCCAAGTATGTTCACACATATTGGGAATAGTTAGACATTTAATCAAAATAATTAAGACAAGACATAAACATACAGTTCTGTTGATATGCGACGCATATAACCTCTGCATTCACAGCACTGCTTCAGTTATCGAAGAGCAAATTTCCAAAACTCACTCAGTCCGATAACCTAAAGTAATAAGTCATAATCCTCTTCATACGTTGCAGTAATGGGAATGAAATCTCACTCAGTGTTTATGTAATGGAGCAATGGAATTTCGTGAAATTTCCAAAAGTCCACAGAAATATTTAGAAAAACATTCCTGCAGACTGAGTTTTTGATATTTGCTTTTCAATTAACACAATTTTCTTCAGTCTGAGGTTTAACAGAATTCAGCCATATGCTGTTCAAAAAAAACTACACAGAACAAAAACAGAATGGACTTTACATCTGTCTGAAAGGAAAGTTGACACAGGCTGCAGCAGTGAACAAATCAATCAATGTATTAAAGTTAGGCATTAAGTAACTGGAGGCAGTATATACATAACATGATAACATGCCTTTTCTGTATTGACCATATTAAGGACGCTGTAACACTGCCCACCACATACCTGCTTCATTTATTGTTTTATACTTGCAGCTGCTTATTCAGACAGCTCGTCTACCTGTCTGTCCATGTTGCCCTCCCATGACAACTGGTCCAGCCTACAGGTGCCGTCCCATTCCGGCATGTTACCCATGAGTCATAGCGGCACCTCCGGGAGCAGCTCCAGGTGAGCCCGTGCCTCCCCTCCCCCACCTGTCCCCATGCTGAGTCTCGGGCCCCCGTCTTCCCTCTTGTTCTCGCCTATACCCACATCCTGGCCTGTGTCTGCATCGTCTCACCTCGTTAACAGGACTTTCGCCTTCTTCTGTCCTGATCCATTCAGGCCCATCATTCTGGGACATGCTTTGATTTATTTCGCCATAGTTACTCTTTGTTTTCCTTTGTACTTTGCACTCTACAAGTAAAATGAATAAAAAATAGGCATTATTTTGATATTGTTTTAGTACAGTGACACTAGTATATTTGTTGTTGTTTCCAGGCAACACTGCATGCTGATTTAACGTCTTTCCTTAATCTCCACCCCATTGCTCACACACAGCCAGTATCCCAGTTTGTGGTCAATGAGCTCCTCCTCACTCACCCCAGTCTCCTAGTCCAGTGGAATGTCCAACAGCTTGGGCTCTCAGTTCCTGCGTGTCATGCCCGGCTCGTCCGCTCCTCCTGTGTGCCACGCCCCCTGATTACCCACGTGTTTTCTCCCGATTTGTACCCAGCTGTATCTAGTTAATTTGCTCAGTCCTGTGTATTTCAGTCCGTGTCTTACCTGAGTCCAGTGTCTGTCATTGATGTTTGTATGCGTGAGATGTTTCCCCGTCCGCGCTTCCTAATTAAACTCCCGTTTTTGCCTGTCCGCTTGCTCCTTGCACGCCTTGCCCGCACGATCGCCTGCCTGCTTGTACCCGATCGTGACACTGCGCAGCTCTACAACTCATTACCCAGGGCTCTCGCACCCGGCCACAGTGCCCCTCTCAGGCTCCCCGCTGTATGACAGCACTGCCCCATCGGAAGTTCATGAAGCCTCACAGTACGACGCCTCTCCCCACGCGCGCTTAGCCACCACCGGGACTCCCATCACTCCTCCTTCCCTGTAGGGCGGCGCACTTCCATTATTATTACAGTTTCTACTGTCACTCTGTTGCTTTTCCTGGTGCTGGACTTTTGACAGATAAATACATTATTTGTTGCATTCAGTGACAAAAGATTGGTCTGTTTAACACCCTCAGTCTCCACCCTATGAGCCCCTTGTTGGCGGCAGAATCAGGAAGATGTCGGAGAAAGCAGAGGTAAAGTGAATAGTCACCTCGACAATAATGTGGAAACCGCTAATGGTGATCATGCCTGTGTGGGTGAAATGGATCACCACAGTATAAGCGGATGATGATTATAGACGATTTTTCCCTTTTTCTTTATGTCTGTTTACCATCTAATAGGCATTTTTTTTCTTTGGGATGCGTCTAGGTCAGATACGACCAAAATATTTTTCTCATTTCAGAAGTGAAAAAAAATATTGCTCTCAGATTCTGTTCAGTTGTAGTTTTTTAAAATAATGTACCTTGATTTGTGTTTGTTTAAAATGCCATTACCTGTTGCTTACTGGGCCGCTGAAAATGTCTGGCCCAGCTAAATTTCTTGGTTTAAAAATCTGGCCCAACTACTTTCCAGACCTGGACTAGCCCTACTGAATCATACACTAATGTTATTCTGTTATGTGGGCTGTTGTGATAGGGAGATTTGCTGGATGCTGCACGACGGGTGGTGTCCCTGCTGCAGAATGCCCTGTCTGAAGCAGCACCTAGAGACAGTGAGGGTTGTTGTTATCACCTTAATATTGTATATACGCAATCTGTTATTTCTTAACTAATATAATTGTAAGGTATTCTTCTAATATATTGTGCACAGCCAACAAAAAAGAGAAAAATGCAAAACCAAAGGAAGGCTTTCTTTTCTCTTAAAAGTCTTTTTTCTAAACCAACTGAGAGTCAGTTAGAGGGGTGTTCATTATCAGTATTGTTGCTGGCATTTCTGAAAATGTGCCAATTTTAGTCAAGTGGCTACTTTTCAAATGCAGTCCCTGGCCAAGATGAAGAAAGTTCATGAAGACTACATGATAATATTAAGCACTGACATAACAAACAACATTTTTTACATGCAAAATATACAGGAAATATACACTGCAACAGGCTAGGATAGACAAATAACCAAATACACTTGCAAGCCTGACCACTTTAGACCCCAGATTAGAAAATTGGTGAATGAGCATATATTTTTTCCAAGTTTTGTTTTGCTTTCAAGTTCTCACAAATAAAAAAAAAAAAAGATTTTCCCACTATAGCCAGATCCAGTTTCTGTGGGGGGCGGGGGGGGGGGGTGACAATTTGTAGTAATAACTATTTCCTGCTGAAAACCACTGGTAAACTATCCACATGTCTCTGAATATCTGTGAGTCCCGAGACCTCCATGACAGATAGATATAAGTTGCTAGTGTTGATCGGCAGGAAATCTTCTCCAAAGCCCCACCACCACCTCACACCAATCCACCCAGGGTTTACTCCAAATAAATTTGCTGGTAATACAAACCGGATCAACTTGTGGTTTGTGTCCACGTGTACTAGAGACAAAGGCCCTGGTACATTCTGCGTACAACACAGCCAAGACTTGACAACCTTTATATGATGCGCATGGAATCAACCCTATGCATGGAGGCTGCAACTCTTCTCCACCGAACCCTGTAGCCCATTGACTGCAGCCTGCATTGACTATCCTGTAGCCTGCATTTGGTAGATCATTCTTGACAGAAGAAACCAAATTGTCAAGTTCCCTAACACAGAGCTCATACTCTTTTATTCTTCTTAAGATTGTTCTTCTTGAAACACCCATCAGTGTGGCTATGCAAGGCACAGGAAGTTGAGTATGGAGCATTTCTTTCAAACATTGTTCTTCAATCAAAATCTTGGGTCGTCTATTGGTGGCAGCGACTTCCTGTGTGACACATGGGGCTGGACGTTCCAGATGTGCCCTCACAAGGTCAAAGAGCTCTTGCAAAGCCAGGGTGATAGCAGGAGGTACTTCAATGTGATTAGACAGGGCCTGCAGAAGATACAGCTCCTGATGACAAAGGAACTCCAGGTAATCCAAATTTAGTGGAGTCGCGCTGAATCCTATTTCTATTTTATGCAGAAGACTTTCGAGAAGGTGGTATCTGAGCTGTTCACAGAACAAATTATAGTTAATGAGGTGTCAAGATCTTGTCTCTGATCCACACACTAGGCCTACCATTCAAAAGTTTTAATTATGAAAATGAAATGTTTTTGTTTTGTGAGGTGCTTGTTCATGTATGATGATGTAGTGGCTGCTCTGTTTGACCGTGGTAAACCTTTTCACAAACAATATAAGTGAAGAAGTATGACATTAGATCTAAGGACCAGAGTATAATAAAGTTAAATAAAATCCATCAAAAACACTTACTCAGTGGAGATTCCAATGTAGTAGGCAGACAACTTTATGGCTTTAATAATGAGTGTATTTAGCAGCTACAAGGACAAAAGATATTATAAACCTCTCCATTTTAATGCTAATTTAATAAACATTAACAGATAGCACTTAAGGTGGTTTCGCCTATAGTCTGCTAACACTAACCCGAGAACTAATATCTGAGGAGCGTTCTTCCCAGGATTTGAATTTATTAAATTGGCTTTGTGATGTTGTATTAAGAAATTTTATTCACAATGCAATTTACCGTACATTGGCCCATTCTTTTATATACGGTAAGACGAAGCGGGAAATTCGAGCGAGCGAGTGCTGTGCAGACGCGAGCGCGTAGAGGGGATGGGTTTTCAGCACTCGAGCACACGCACGCGCGTGGTTCGACTTTTGGCCCTAATTTAACGGCGAGCGAGTGAGTGAGTGCTGTGCAATCGCGAGCGCGTAGAGAGCATGGATTTTCTGTTTTTATGCGCACGACTTTTGGCACTAATTTAACGCCATAGAAATGTGTGTTTAAAAGGGGAGGAGATCGGGTTGCAGCGCTGGTGTGAGCGGTTTCTCCGGGCAGTTCGCTCGAGGCTAACGTGGCTTTGGGAACGTGGTGTACCCGTCACCCATGCCAGGGAAGAAATCAAAACCGAAATGCTAGGAATATGGACTTCATCTTACGTCAAGTGTTTTCCCCTCCATTGACGCCCATAAAGAAAAGGCTTAAAGTCCATATTCCTAGCATTTCGGTTTTGATTTCTTGTCAGGTAAGTGGCCATATCTGTATGTAAAGATGGCCAGATACATTCGCGAGAAATTTGGTGATTTGTGGTGACTGTTTTAATACATTAAGTTGCGTTACGCATTTTCACATTAAGCGTTTTAGAATGTCCCGTGGCAGGTATCCCCTTCTATTGCCCTAGGGAGGGTTGTAACCCTCGTCTGTATATTAATAAAGAATAATCCTTCTATTCCTGTCTCATGTATCTGGACCTCCCCAGCAATTTAACGAAATTTGGTGGCAGCGGTTACAAGTGAACCCGTTTAAGTTTAGCGCTCATACTTCCGTCCATATGTTTAAGACCCACCTTGGCTGACTTAGCTGACATGTCCTGATTTCATAATCTTCAAATTTGTAATCTTTTCTCCTTCATCTAACTCCATGTTTTTAACTTCTTGTCATTTTCTTGCCGTTTGACTCATAGAAAATTATCAGACTTAAATGACACGTCAGCCTGTGCAGACAGCGATTTCAATGTTTTAATAAATTGGCCAGCAGGTGGGGGCAGTGCTCAATTTCATTAATGCCATTCAGAAAACTTTCAGGCTTTATGTCTTAATGAACAGCCTAGAAAAGGACAAAGCATTATATTACTGATGCATACAGCAGATCCCCAACTCAGGCTGTGTTGCATATTCTTAACAGTGCTACAGTATGTTCACACAGCCAGTACAAACAAACTTGCAAGATCTAGACCAGGGGTCACCAACCTTTTTAAAACGGAGAGCTACTTCACGGGTACTGAGCCATACGAAGTTTGATATCAGTTTTAAACGCCCTCCTAAACATGTCTAAACTTCATGCATGATAAACATGTTTTAAATGCTTTTTTATATTCAATTTCAAATCTATATAAATGCAAATGTGATAGATTAGAAACAGGACAAAATAAAATTTTAGATGATGTTCGCTGGTGAGTTGTGCTATTTTATAGAACAGGTCCACGGGCAACTCATGTGGTCATTGGGGGCATCCTTGGGGCACCATGTTGGTGACCCCTTATCTAGACCTACCACATCAGGTAGGAAGGTGCCTATTTCTACCAACTATTCAGACCATCAGACCCAAACCATACATTCAGTCATGCACAGGCACTCCACCAGAGGGCTCTACATTCTGTCCTACATCTGCTCACCTGTTAGACCCACACTCAGTCTCCATCCTGATTTCTACCTACTACTCGGACTATCTCACCAAAACCAGTCCTGTGGCCTGTTCTATGAAGCGGGGTTACTGGCTTATTGGGGAAACTTGTTGGATTTCTTGATCGGGACCTTCAACTGCTCTGCCATAGAGAGCATCCTAACATGCTGCCTTACGGTCTGGTATGCGGGCTGCTGGTGGCCTCCTACCGCTCTGCCATAGAGAGCATCCTAACATACGGCCTTACGGTGTGGTATTCGGGCTGCTGGTGGCCTCTATGACTTTTTTTGTAGACAGTCCATCTGTGTGGTGCTGTTTGCACGAATTGTTTTGGGAAATGCACTTACAGTTTTGCAGATGTTAAGGGTGATTCCAGAAATGCATCAAAGCAACTGAGGAACTGCAATGTCACTGTACAGTTACTTATAATGGGCGCCAATGTAATGTGTAGAGTGGCAAATAAACTGATTCACCATTTACTCTCATGTACATCACTTAAAATGCTTGTTTTAAATGCAAATGTGTGAATGTAAATCTAAGCAGTAAAGCTACAATTTACATTCTGTTTGCATGGTGGAAAGAACATTTAATCTGCCTTTTAAGTGTGATTAGAAGATCTAATGCCTGTGTGCTTGTAATAAGATGGTCGCTGGTTCAAACCCAGCCACAGCACATCTCTGCGTCCTTGAGCGAGGCCCTTAACCCCCAGCTCACTGGGCATCACTATGGGTGGCTGCCCTTCGCAGACAACTTACTCTGTTTACTCTAAAAAAAAGAGAGCAAGTTGAGAGAGAAGTTAAGACAATTTCTCCACAGGGACCAATAAAGTATCAATTATTATTACTGTATGAGAGACTGTCTAATATCAGATAGATAACAGACTCATACTGTGCTGAGCTTGTCTGAGAGAGATGATTAGCAAATGCTCTCCCACAGTATCTCAGCACTCTGTACAAAGAACTTTATATGCTCAGTATCTGCTCCTGTTTATCTAATTGTTCTCATTTTAACTGGATGTTAAGGAGTAAATTAATAAACGTCATGTAAGTGCACATTAAAATGCTTTTTCACTGTTACTTAAGTTCCCATGTGAACAGCCAATCAGATCAGCCTGATGTGTGTCTCTCTGTTTCCTCTCTGTTTCCTGCCCTTTCATCCCGACCACGACCATGATCTCTCACTTAGCAGCAGAGCAGTTTATTCTAAACAGTGGAAGCACAAAAATGTTCAGACTCTTTGGTCTTCTCATTTTCATTAGTAAGGCCCTATAATATAAATTATTTTGGGATTTTAATATTTTCATTTATCTGTATGATGTGATCAGTGGAATTTGGCCATTTAATCTGCATCATAGTTAATAGTTATTTAGATTACTATTATATGTCTTATTTGATTATGATTTTTTTTGTTTTTCTGTTTTTGCAGACACTGCACTGACTACAGATGTTGTTCAGCCCAGTCACCTGATGAGGGTTCAGCTTGGAGACAGTGTGACCCTGACATGCTTCTGTCAAGGAGAAACAACTTTTGTTACTTTGTTTAAGCAAGCTGTTGGTCGGAAGCCCCAGCCCATGGCGAAAGCACTTCTCTACGTACCTGGTGAATTTTACAAGGAATATAAAAGCATAAAACGTTACTCCTTACTGAATGCAGAGGGGAGTTTTAACCTCACTATTTCTAACGTGGAGCCGTCAGATTCTGCAGTGTATTATTGTGCTGCTGTGTTTCTTCATGAGGTCACCTTCGGGAATGGAACCTTTGTCATAATCACAGGTAAATGAGATTCCAACTATTTTCATATTTGCTTTATTATAATGTCAGTAAGATTATTCCCTGCAAAATAATTTTGACAGTTTAGTTGTTTGTCAATATAAAATTAGCAAAGATACCTTATTGTCTGCTTTGTTCCATAAATGTTTTTCTAAACATCAAACAAAAATCATTCATTATTATTATTATTATTATTATTATACAATTTGTTGCATTTTGCTTGCTGTCAGCCAAAAGCCTAACCTTCTCTTTATACAGATGTTAATGTTACACATTGCAGCCTCTTTAAAACAAATAACATAAAAAAATGTTTGAGTTGTTATATACAGTATAGGACTGTGCAAAAATCTTAAGCAACAAAAGAAAATTATTTTTGACGTTATTTATCTGAGCAGTCAGTGTGTATTCACTCTGAAAAAAAAAATGCATGATTTAACATATGAACTAGGGATGTGCACCATTCAGAACTGATTTGAGAATGAAATTCTCAAATACGTATCCTAAAATTCAGGATTTTGAATACATATATGAACTTGAATTTCAGTTCATTTTGTTAATCTGAATTACATTTGAATTGTGGTTGAAAACAGGTTGTGGCATTGAAATTTATATTTGAATTTAAAGAAGAAGAACGAAAAAGGGTTTGGATTCAAATTCAAGTTCATATACGTACTGTAGGTGTAGCTTTTAACTAAAATATGAACTTTAATTTAAATATGAATTATACATAAACACATTAACATTGTTATACATCATTGTTATAAAAATGTCGTTTTGTAAAGAATGAAATAATGCAACATTTGAAGTGTCACCTAAAATAATAATTATACTGTCATTTTGTGCACCATGGTGGATCTGCTCATAGGAAGAGCTGAGTGTCTCTCCTTAAAAGTCAGTGTTGGCTGCAGTGACGGCAGTTTCTAACCTAAGAAACGTCCCAAACACTTTTCCTGCATCAAAAGTCAAACTAGTCCCTATTCCTGCCATGAAAGGTTCACATAATGTCACCGATACCTGAACCAACCATGTTTATCAGAGGATGCCAACCCTTTGGCTGCAGCTTTCTCTGCACACGCTGAGAGAGTCTTCAGTGTAGCAGGAAAAGATTTCAGGCCAGAAGATTGCAAATTAAATCATGAAACCTTTGAAGATATTATGCTGAATAAATGTAATAATAATGAAAAATTAGCAATGTGTATTGGAATAAAGCATAATTGTATTTGCCATGACGTTTTGCTTTTCGCTGTAGTGCTATGGTTGAACGGAAAAACTTACTTTTGTGTGCATAAGAAAATAAATAGGAGGAACTACGAAACCAAGTAATTCCTTTTACTATGTATACTTTTTCTTTAATGTTAAAAGATAGACAAACTAGTAATGGGCAAACAGCTCTTCGGCTCTTGAATTAAATTATGCAGGTACTACAGCAAAATGCTCAAAAATACCAAAACACATCAAGAGCTAAATATGCAAAAACAATAAATACCTTCCTGTGGAAAAGGGGCAACATAAACCAAATGTAAAGTCACGAAAATCATGAAAATATAAAGTACACTTTACACACTTCATTTCTTTGAATTGAAATTAATTATATTCATCTACCTTCATACATTAATACAAGACATTATATGATTATAATGTTTGTTATTATCATATAATTTTTATTTAGGTATTATGTAGGTGCAGTTAATGTATAGTGTTACCTGATATATACTAATAAGCAGTAATACAATAAAAAGAGAGAAGAATGTCAGCTGTTCTCCAAGAAGTTACTGATTTCTTGGATGGCTAGAAGAACATCGATTCAGTTCCCAAAAATCTGTAAGAACAATTTTTGAGGATCTGTATTTTCCATTGTTATTCTCAAAGGGCTGTCATCATGACTATTTTGCTTTTCAGGTAAAGACTCCAACAGCAGGACTGTGGTACAGCAGCCTGTGTCTGACACATTGCAGCCAGGAGACTCTGTGAGCCTGCAGTGTACGATAGAGACTGGGAGCTGTGCAGGAGAACACAGTGTTTACTGGTTCAGACATGGATCAGGAGAATCCCTTCCTGGAGTCATTTACAGCCATGGAAACAGCAGTGATGAGTGTGAGAAGAGCCCTGAGGCTGGATCTCCTACACGGAGCTGCGTCTACAGCCTCCCCAAGGGGAACCTCAGCCTCTCCGATGCTGGGACTTACTACTGCGCTGTGGCCATGTGTGGGGAGATGCTGTTT
Source organism: Brienomyrus brachyistius (assembly GCF_023856365.1). Classification (NCBI taxonomy): domain Eukaryota; kingdom Metazoa; phylum Chordata; class Actinopteri; order Osteoglossiformes; family Mormyridae; genus Brienomyrus; species Brienomyrus brachyistius. The sequence goes on along the minus strand of NW_026042358.1, from coordinate 61,189 downwards.
GGGAACGGCACATAGCTGGATATAGATGGTAACACCCAGTGTGGGGAGATGCTGTTTGGGAACGGCACACAGCTGGATATAGATGGTAGCACCCAGTGTGGAGAGTATATCTGCTTCAAAGTTTTATTTAGCTTATTCTGCTATTAAGACATTTATTTCTTTTTTTAATGTAATGAATTTTCTAATTTAAGTGCTTAAATTAAATTACACAGATGTTAATTTAATAATTATCCATCCATCCATCCATTTTCCAAACCGCTTATCCTATTGGGTCGCGGGGGGTCCGGAGCCTAATTTAATAATTATTTCAAATATTAATATCCATCCATCCATCCATTTTCCAAACCGCTTATCCTATTGGGTCGCGGGGGGTCCGGAGCCTAATTTAATAATTATTTCAAATATTAATATAAATTGTTAAAATGCAAAATACTAGAAGTTCATGTTAAAAATGGACTATTTACAAAACAACTGCTGTAATGTGTTATCGATTTGATCTTTAACTAATGTAATGTAAGCAAATGGGAAATGTGTCTCTATATCATTATGCTGAAATCTATCTCTTTGTTACAGGCTTTCAGAAGCTGCTGGATCCTCTTCACTCTGGCTTGCTGATAGTTTTATCTTGCAGCATTATTCTGAACGTTGCTCTCATTTGTATAAGATGTAAACTGACCTGTACACACTGTGCAGGTACGCTGCCCGGCTTTATGCACTCAGAAGGACAAAATGTAGATTTTAACAAATTATAGAAATATAAAATTGTTTTATGATAGATAACATTTTCATATTAAAACCACTCTTGCAGGTAATACAGTTTTAAAATCCATTATTAAATCTCACCTTATTTATATAAACCTTTTTGTACTGTAAGATTTACATTTTTGTATTATATCTTTCATATTTTGCAAAATCTATTGAAATATACATGTTGCAATAAGTTGCATATCAATAACTTTTATTACCAAGATCTCCTTTATAGCAATTTTATTATATATGATATATGAGAACAAATGACACGTATCCAAACATGCACACTTAAATTGACAGAAGTCATTTTTACTTTCATTTTTGAGACAAAAAGGATGTTGATTGCTTGAAAATTCGGAATGTTATCTGACCACGGTATGATACCGTGCGAAATTAAATAATATATTGATGTGTTATATATTTTAAACAGATGAAAAGAACAGTGATATATCAAAAGTGGAATGGTCACGCAAGCAAGTATGTAATAAATATTTCAAATTACAAATCGTCAGTAAAACAAATGAACCTCAGACTGATTTCCATCCTGGGATCAGCATTTTAAGTGCTATTTGTGAAAATAGGTAATAGCAAACCGATTTGATCCATCCAATTCTGCCATCTTTGTCTCCACAGTGCCATGACGAGGACACACTGAATTACGCTGCCCTGAACCTTAAGAAGCCAAAACCCAGGAGACAGAAGAAAGACGGGAATAATGACACTCTGTATTCTGACCTCCGCTACAGAGATTATGAATAAAGATGCTTCTCATTCATGTCAGTCACACAGAGTGTTCAGGGTGTAGCTTTAATAATGTTCAGAGGAGGGCAGGGGAGCCAGTGCTTCTGAGACTGAATCACGGGATTTTACGGAGCACCGGTGCTGAGTTTGGTGTCAGTGTGTTTGGGGCGCATTTTTACTGGAAGTGCAAATGTTCAAGCCAGACTGGGGGCTGAGGGAGGGGGAGAGGGGAGCCACAGAGATTATTTCTTCATGGCATGGGGGGGAATAAGCGGCTTTAATGTTGTGGAAAGGCTGAGTTGCTGCAATCAGTTCTTTGATGTCACACATGCTTACTTGTCTCCCTTGTGTACCATGCTGAATGGTTTGGGGCAAACGCACAGGGACTGATCGATTATATTAAACAGATGAAAGAAACTGAATGAAAATTTCAAGTGTTCTTAAATTACGTTTTTCATTTAATTGTGTGTTCTGGATGTATTTTTGAGTATATACATGTACCTGTATATGTACCTGTATATATACCTGTGTCGTTAATAACGATGTGGATAATTAAGAAAGAGGAGTTTTGTTTCTTGCTCCCTGTCTTGTTACTTGGCTCACAAACATACACACACATAGACACACACACAAACATACACAGACACACAAACACACACACACATAGACACACACACACACAAACACACATGCACACATGCACACACACACACTGCTACGGCTCTGTAAGAACACTACCATGCTCTTTTGTGTGAGTGGGGTGGGGGGTGTTAAATAAGATGAAAATGACAATGGCTGTACTTTTGTTATGTCAGTTGTGTTTCTATAGTCATTGTATCATATTCCACAAGCTTTTTATTCTACAAGATGTACAAGCCAGTCAGTGTATTCAGTGGGGTGTTCAGGAGTCATTAGGTTCTGAAAAATGTCTTGCATTTAAAACATAATGTACTTTTGAATACTTAAGTATTTTTAGATGCAAATACTCCAGTACTTTAACTGAAGTAAAAAATTAACTGAAAAACTTTGAGTATTATTTGACGAGGAGTATCTATACTTAACTCAAGTAGTGAAGTTGTGTACTTTGTCCACCTCTGTCCAAAAGTGACATACAGCTGTAAGCTGTTTGGGTTTGTTTGTCTGCTGAGTGCTTCTCTGCAGTGCTGCAGATGTTTCCACTGGTTAGATGCAGCTCAGGAAGACTGACCCACTGACTGCACTGTGCTGGACTCACTTTGCAAAGAGTAAAAACCACACAGACAGAACAATATCTGCTTCTTGTAAGACCCTGTTTCCTCTCTACCTCACCCAGGTCACGCTTTCAAGTATTCAGCCTAAGTTATTTTATCCAAACAAGCCACCATTATTATTCATGCAGCTGGACATTTGACTGGAGCACATGATTGCTACATATCACTACTGTACATGGAACGGAATGTACAGTTTTCACAACAGAACTTTAGAAAAGCAAAATTCTCATCAGTCCACATCTCTAACCACCACACATCCTAGGGCTCCCATTTATAATGGTACATTTTTGTTTTATTCACATTCTTTTTCATCACACAAATAAACACCATCCATTAATCTTACAGCATGTATCCTGGTCAGGGTGATGGGGACGACACCACCTATATCGAGTGTGATTTAAGGCCAAGACCTTAAAAGGGAGAGTCAAGACTGAGGCTTGTTACAAGAGCAGTGGGGCACAAAACAACAAACAACATCATTATGAATGTAAAAGAAATGGATGTATATATAAATATAGGGTAATAATAGAAACAAAAAATAAGAATATATTACATACAGAGGAATATTATAGGAATATTAAAATTAACTTATACACAATCCTTAACTTATACACAATCCTATTGCATGTAACATTATTGCTCATGTGCCAGATATTAGCCTCCCAAAGGAAGCTGCCACACAGGGCATAATGCACTGGCTCAATGCAACACTGCACATCAGTGAATAAGGAGGAACAATATTGCAGATCAGCAGCAGATAGAAACTGTATCAGAAGACAGTGAACAGGGGAAAAGTTCAATGAGCAGAGTGCAGATTATAAAGCCTGACTGCTGTGGGGCCCAATGACCTGCGGTACCGTTCTGTCACACGCCGGGTGTCTGAGTCTCTTACTGAAGGAGCTGCCCTTACGGGCCTCCATAGTCTGCTGGGGGGGTGAGAGGTGTCACATAAAATTGATGACAGCCTTGTTATCAGCCTGCTCTCATCCATCTACTCTACAGTGCCAAGGGACGCTCCTCCCTGATGATGAGAGGAGTCTAAGCATGTGGACATTTGGGATAATGTGAGTTCAGAACTGGATGGTCAGCTGTACGACTTCCAGTCTGTAGGCAGACTCATCACCTTCAGTTATGATGGCAAACACAGTAGTATCACCTGCAAAATTCAGGATCTTCACTGGAGCAGCAGTGATTTGTGTAGAAATTGAAGAGAAGAGGGAGAGCACAGAGCCTGGAGGAGCTCAGTGCTGAGGGTCAGCGTGTCTGATGTGTGCTGTAAGCATACAGATGTCCTGCATTTGTGGAACATTTTGTTTGTGCTGCTGTTTATATGTGTTGTTGACGCTGCAGTCAGTAATTTTCCACTAGCAGTCTCACCTCTGCATTTTACAGGAAGACTGACCGACTGAGAGCAGGGTGTTTGTGTCTCTCTTCTCAGTGAGCGAAAACCACACAACCATCAGGTCCTCAGCTCAGGCCCACTGCTTCACTAGAAAAACCACAAAGGGTATTTTTATCTAAAAGTGGGTGAGCAAGTGAGATGTTATTGACAGCATGAATTTGTCTACTAACATTTTAAATTCAAACCTAAAAAGCAGTATGTCCAGGATGTCAGTAATTACATTTAGTCAGTATGAACAATTTGGGTGCAATAATATAGAATAATGTAGAATTTTGCATAATTCAGTTAATACCAGTAAGATACCGATCATTAACACTATAAGGTCATGTTGCTGAATCTCATTGTTAAAGTTAAATGAATCTACGCATTTTTATACACACAAGACTGTGCTTAGTTCATCTTTCAGTCAAAATCACACAGTGAGGCAAATCTGACCATCTTAATTGTTTTTGCTTGTGTGGAATGGCATCCCATGCAGGCCTGTGCTCTGTGCTTCCTGGGACAGGTCCCACCCTCTCCAGACCCCGATGAGAATTAGTAGTCGCTGGATAAAAGATTGACAAAAGATAAAAATACAAAAGTCATTCTTGCTGTCTAACCTCTGATTACTGCATGACATTTCTGATTTCTGATAACTGATAAGTAGAAAATATGTTTAGTCTCTTGCTTGGTGGTAAGAAAAAAGGAGAACCACAAAGAGCACAGTCATTTTCAAGGTTATTTCTCACTGGTCAGTGTGAAAGGCTGCGTCATTAATATAACGCCGGGCTCAGCACAGTGACTGCACCTGCGCTGCACTGTAGAACACAAGCCAGGCTGCAGACCATCAGCCCTGAAAGTTAAAACAGGACTCGTATGTGTGTCATGTGGTGTTTAATAAAAATTTACAGGACAGAACATAGTGGATTCAGTTTCCTTTGCTCTTACACTCCCAGTCCAAAGTGTGGCCACGACTGCTGTCAATGCATCTGTCTCTTTTTTCACCTTAATTTTTCACCTGTGTTATTCACCTTAATATCAAAAGGCTCCAAAGCAGTACAGTAATGCAGAACAAATATTGTAACTAACAAGGAAGTGGGGAGGTAATGGACAGAAGTGTTGGTTTTTGGTAACTCCACTCCTCTGACCTCCACTGTAATTTTAGGTTCCTTGGAACAATATTGTAAACCAGTCATCACACATCACACACATAAAGTCGACACCAACCTTAAGTTTGACACTCAGATAAGGTTAGTTGTCAAGTCAAGCTTTTTACAATTGAGGCAGTTGGCCAAAATAAAGCCAATTCTTTCTAGGCAGCACTTTGAGACAGTAATCCACTCTTTTGTCACTACTAGTTTGGACCACTGTAACGCCCTCTATGTTGGGGTTAGAGGCTCCACTATTGTTCACCTCCAGAAGGTTCAAAATGCTGCCGCACATGGAAATATGAGCATGTCTCCCCCATTTTAGCCTCACTCCACTGGCTGCCCGTACATTTTAGGATTCATTTTAAAATTCTGTTATTTGCTTTTAAAGCCCTCAGTGGTCTTGCTCCATCTGACCTCTGTGAGCTGCTTCACCCTTACACCCCCACCCGCTCTCTCAGGTCAGCTGATCAGCTGTTCCTGACGGTTCCTAAGACTCAGCGTGAGCTTAGAGGGGATCGAGCCTTTGCAGTCGCAGCTCCTAAAATGTGGAATGACTTGCCTTTTCACATTAGAGAGGAATCCCCTCTGTCCGTTTTTAAATCTCTTCTAATCTCTTCTCCTTCACCTTTGACACATTGTGAGATGTTAATTTTAATAGTAAATCTTATTTTAATCTTAGCCTTTTCTTTATTAATTAATTGATTTTTTTAAATTTTTATTAATGGCCTTTTACTCACATTGAATGTTTTGGTTTTTATTAAATTTCTTTTACTTCGTTTTTAAGTGTGTGAATGTTTTTATTTATTCCTTTGTGCAGCACTTTGGTCCATAAGGTTGTTTAAAGTGCTTTTCAAATAAAGAGCTGGATTGGATTACATTGGAAGATGGCTCAACAAATCTCTTTCACAGAATGTAAAATTCGACAGAGGGCGCAAGGTGACATTCTGTCAGGGGCCCAGAATTTTTAGCTACACCTCTGTGTTACTGTGTTTTTTTTGTTCTAGCCATCAATAACTCTGGAGTTGCTATATCGCCACCTGGTGGTGAAAAGATCAGACAAAAATATGTACACATGTTACCAACAGTTTGAAATTGAAGTGCAGAGTTAACAGGTTTAATTAATCGTCCCCACGGATGCCAGTCATGAAATTTGAGAATTGCAAATTAAAACACAGGAAAAAATCAGGAACACTACAAGATAAAATATTTAGCAAACACTCAATGTGCATCCAGGGTGACAAGGGACAACTGGAGGATGATATGACAATCTGACAGTGACATTCACAGCACTTTATATGTTGCCAAAAACAGAAAAGGGGATTAAAATCAAGAATCAGAAATCATGTATGAGGGTGGGGCTGCTTGGTGGTGCAGTGATTAGCACTGTTACCTCCCACCACTGGGACTCAGGTTCGAGTCTCCGCCTGGGTCACATGTGTGGGGAGTTTGCATGTTCTCTCTTGCTAAATTGGCCGTAGGAGTGCATGTGTGTGTGAATGGTGTGTGAATGTGCCTTGCAATGAGCTGCCCCCCCGTCCTGGGTTGTTCCCTGCCTCGTGCACAGATCCTGCCAGGATAGGCTCTGGACCCCCCGCGACCCAGTAGCATAAGCGGTTTAGACAATGGATGGATGTATGAGGGTGAGTCACAATGACGACAGCTGCTCTGTTGACTTGGTCCCAGGAGTCGTCAGCGTTGGTCTGCCGGGGCCCCCGTCCTGTCTGTGGAAGCACCCGTCTTGTTGGCTGTTCTCTCTGCCTGGGCCCCCTCTCCTGCTGCCTCACGTTTGGGTTGAAGTGGCTCCCCAGTGCTTCTGTAAAGCTCTTTGTGTATCTTAGAAAAGGGCTGTATAAATGTAACATTCATTCATTTATTCAAGGTCCCAGCCAGAAGAGTGCAGTACTACACTGTCCCCCACAGCCTGAATCAGCTGGATGTTATAGGATTAAGACACTTCCTGCATTAGGCCATTTACCCTCAGTGTATTTCCATACCCTGACAGGATGGATGACAATACTATGGCCCTAATTTTCAATACACAGTTTTCACAGGAGTCTCACCCTCATCCACATTCTCTGCATTCCTTATCTCATGCTTCTTTGCCACCCGCATCTCCTCTGCCTGCTTTGTCTCATTTTCCCACAATTGAAACACCGTCCAATTTGTCTCTGTTTTAGTTCTACCACATTAGTCCCTGAGCAACCAGTCTGATCCCGTTCCTCTAATTTCAGACGCATCTGGCTTATCTGATTGGGACTGAAGCTGCTGTTACTAGGAAAACCACATTCGTCCCACTGGGGCAGGTCTGACACCGCGTCCTTCCCATATGTCTCCCATAATTGTTGTACAGAATTTCAGCTGGAGTTCTTTCCCAGAAGCAAGTAATTTCACTTTAGCACCTGTTCAGTAAAAGTCAAGTAGGTCTTTAATGTTATTTTTAACTTTACACAGTTGAGTATAGTACAGTTACAAAAGAAACTGTTTCCCTCGGACCAAGGTGCTACTTAAATTAACAGAAGACTAACACATACCAACCTAGCAACATACTGTATGGTGCATAATGAGCAAAAACTGTGCAAACATTGCAGGACAGTGCAAAAAGAGAGGACAACTGACACCAACGAGCACAAACAGCACAGTAAACCCAGTACTGAGAAGGCGCAGTTTGGTTGTCCAATGAGGTAGCAATAAAAATAAATAAAAGTAACTGTAAACATGGCGACAATAAGATAAAAAATAGTAGTTAAATAATAAAGTGTGTTAATGAGTGTATGTGTGTGTGGTATCAGATTAGTCCCTGAGAGTTCAGTAGTCTGACGGCATGGGGGATAAAGCTGTTTGAGTCTGGCTGTAAAGGCCCGAATGCTCCGGGACCTATTTCCAGAAGGCAGGAGGGTGAAACGATAATGTGAGGGGTGGGTGGGGTCATCCACAATGGTGGTGGCTTTGCGGATGCAGTGTGTGGTGTGAATATCTGTGATGGAGGGGAGAGATATGTTAGGGTTATCTTCTTCTGAAGATGCGCTGGAAACAAACCAGTCTCTGAACACAGAACAACGCAGACAGCTGTGATGACGTTTTACTTGCTGCAAGGTGTAGGGAATCCACTTGCAGAGTCTCCGCAGTTTCAGCAAAATGATGGTTTATTGAACAGCAAAAATAATACAATGTAATACAGTGTAGAGACACACCGGGTACTGAAAGGCAGCTCAGATACAAATTGAAGACAGTTCTTCACCCCCCTTTATACCCAAAAAGGCCCTCCCCACCAAGGTGTTGTGTGTAGGTGTTGTGAGTGAATTTACATATAAAGAGTGACCCCCTGGAGTGTGAGGATCCTGAGACAGGGACGGGACAGGACAGGGTGGAGACTTTTATGATCATTGTAATTCAATTCTTATCACCTTATCTTATCCTTATCACCATAGTGGTGCCAACTGGAACCCCCATTCTCTCCCTGGCTTCCCCCATGATCATAAATTCCTAACATTGTCTGCATTCAAATGATCAACCAAGAACCTTGGGACATTTTTACCACTTTTCCTTACAAAGGGAAGCCCGGTCCTGACCTCGAGGTGTCAGCCTCTCAGTCGAACTCAGCCAACTTCGAAAGAGTAACTCCCCTCGCAGTGTCTTTTATTGAGGTACACAAACAGGATATGCAACTGACATTGAACATTGTTTGTCACCATTTATGGGGTGGAAATATTCAAGCGACAGTTCTTGAGACGTGTTATTGCTCAATTAAGATCAAGCTGCGGCAGGGTGTTGTTTCTAAGCGTCTAGCAAAATGATGATAAAAAAAGTACATATTTCTCTAACACGATACTCCCAATGATTTTCTCACCTGTCATCACTATCTGTTGTAGGGACTTGTGATCTGAGGCGACACAGTTCTCAAAGCAGACCGTGATGCAGCTGCTCAGGGTGCTTTCAACAGTTCCCCAATAGAGTGTGAGAATGGGAGATGGGCTTTTCTGAGCTTCCGTGGAGAGTAGAGGTGCTGCTGTGCTTTCCTTACTATGGAGCTGATGTTGAAGGACCTGGTGAGATTCTCCGCCAGATGGACAACAAGGAATCTGGTACTCTCTACGATCTCCACAGATGAGCCATCGATGTGCAGCAGAGAGTGGTCACTCTGTGTTTTGTGTTCTTCTAACGTCAACAACCATCTCTTTGGTCAACATTCAGAGACAGGTTGTTGGCTCTGCAGCAGTCCGATAGTCATCACACTTCCTCTTTGTATGCTGAGTCACCGTTTTTATTGATGAGACCCACAACAGTCTTGTCATCTGCCTGATGTTGATGATGGAATTCGAAATGTGCATTGCTGCTCAGTTGTGAGTCATCGGAGTTAACAGCAGTGGGCTGAGCATAAAGTCCTGGGTTCCTGCTACAGCGTCTGAGCAGTTGCCTTCGTCGCCCATAGCTCCTGCGCAGCCCGAGCAGCCGCCTCCGCTGCCCCCTGCGGCCCCAGAGCCCGAGCAGCCGCCGCCTGCTTTGCCCGTAGCTCCTGAGCAGCCGCCTCCGCTGCCCCCTGCGGCCCCAGAGCCCACGCCCGAGGCGCTCCCTCCGCCTCAAATGACTGTGCCCCCTGGGGCTCTTGTTCCTGGCCCCACTCCTGTCCCTGACCCAGCTCCAGACTTTCCTGCCCTAGTCCCCGAGGAGGTCCCGGACAGTCTGACCACCGTGTGTGCCACGCCCCCTGATTATCCACGTGTGCTTCCCTGATCGTACCCAGCTGTGTCCGATTATTTTCAATCAGTCCTGTCTATTTGAGTTCATGTCTTACTAGAGTTCAGTGTCCGTCATTGAAGTCCGTCTGCGTGAGATGTTTCCTGCACCCCGTGTTCCTAATAAATCCCCGTATCCTGCCTGCCTTGCCTGTTTCTTGCCCGTCCGCCGCTCCCGTTAAATGGCGATCGTGACACAAGGCACACGCACATCAAGTACCAATGCAGCAAATACAGATGAACAATTTAGGAGGAATACTAGTCAAAGGAAGGAAGAAAAGCAGCCCACCCTATCTCATGGTCACGGACACAAACATCAGGGAGTGTTATGAAGAAGACATCACACTTAACACCATTGGTTTTATGCAGTGAATTACACCAGAGAGAGTTTTTACATTCTAGCTGTGTTACGTAACATTCCTCAGCCTTCAGGTTTTTTCCACACAATGCACGACATGCAGGGGTGCCAAACAAAACAGCGGAACTGCAGTGTAGCCAATTATTTGTTTCAGTAGTTTTAAGAAAACTAGAACATAAAATGTTTGTTTTACTTAGTCCACAAAAGAGTTTTTACCTATCTTAGTGTATTTTACATCACATACACTCTCGGTCCGTTGTGGAGTCCATCCCACTGTAGTTGGAGAATGCTGCCATCAGTCGCTTGGTGTAGCACTCGCAGGATTTACCAGGCTCCTGTTTAAACTGATGCATCATGCCCCAGTCCATGCGCAGGAGGACCAGTCTCTGAAGGGCTGTCGCATGGTGAGGCCTGTTCTGCCTGGGGTCCAGCAGGTCACTGGCAATGTCCTTCAACTCACAGTGGGCTTGCGTTCATAGTGGGGTACCGCAGGGTTCGATTTTAGGACCACTATTGTTCCTAATTTACATAAATGATATGGATACCAATATATACAGTAAACTGGTGAAATTTGCAGATGACACCAAGGTGGGTGGTGTAGCAGATACTGAATTAGTGGCTCAGCAGCTACAGCGGGATCTTGATTTAATTAGTGACTGGGCCGATACCTGGCAGATGAAATTTAACGTCGATAAATATAAGGTACTCCATCTAGGGAGCAGAAATATAAAGTACAGGTATTTCATGGGTGTCACTGAAATAAAGGTAGCTGATCATGAGAAAGACCTTGGTGTGTATGTTGATGCTTCCATGTCCCATTCTCGCCAGTGTGGGGAAGCAATAAAAAAGGCCAATAGGATGTTGGGGTATATCTCCAGGTGTGTGGAGTTTAAGTCAAGGGAGGTAATGCTAAGATTATACAATTCCTTGGTGAGACCTCACCTAGAATATTGTGTGCAGGTTTGGTCACCATATCTTAAAAAGGACATTGTGGCCTTAGAAAAGGTGCAGCGTAGGGCCACAAAAATGATTCCTGGTCTTAGAGGAATGTCATACGAGGAACGGTTACTTGAGCTAAATCTGTTCAGTCTCAAGCAAAGGAGATTGAGGGGGGACATGATCCAGGTATATAAGATTCTAACAGGTTTGGATGCTGTTCAACCAAATAGTTACTTCAGCATTAGTTTAAATACACGAACTCGTGGCCATAGGTGGAAATTAGCGGGAGAACATTTCAAGCTGGATTTAAGGAAGCACTTCTTTACGCAGCGTGTAGAGTATGGAATAGTCTTCCTGATAATGTAGTGCAAGCTGAATCCTTGGGTTCCTTTAAATCAGAGCTAGATAAGATTTTAACGACTCTGAGCTATTAGTTTAGTTCTCCCCAAGCGAGCTTGATGGGCCGAATGGCCTCGTCTCGTTTGTATAGTTCTTATGTTCTTATGTTCAACTCCTTCATCTACAGTGTCAGATGAGCAAACCTTATCTCCCCCTTGAGGATTTGGACATACCAACATAGGGGCAAGAATTTCTGCTACCTCGTCCTGCTGCCTGAGTGTTTCGCCACGGCACTTCTTCACCGAGAAGGAGGTAGAGTCGGGTGCTGAATGGTTATGATCCTCGTCTGCAGGGGGGAGAGGGGAAGGGGCAGGGGAACCACTGGCTACTCCTCCCTCGGTGGCATAAGGAGGAAGCTGCTGTTTGGGCAGCAATGCTTGGGCAGGAGCCACACAGTTTATTTCTGGGTATCTAATTAGCGGACACCATTAGGTCCCTTCAGGGGCTCCACAGACAAACTCATTGACAAAATAGAATTGTCACAGAAAAATTCTTTGTCACATGCTCAGTCGACATGGACTGTGTGCTATTTACATATTTTTGGCACAAACGAAATCTCATATGCATATCGATGTATCTTTCGCACAAGTGGACCTCCATCACTTTAAAGAGGGTAAACTCTGATCAGGAAATTTACGACGTCAGAATAAACGGATTTTTTAACAGAAGTAACTGACATGCCCTAATAAGGAAATGCATACAATCAGAATACAATATCTGTGGTTTTTAACAGTGGTAACAATCTGATAATGAAAGGAATCAGATCAACATTTCTATAGCATGTAACAGAGCTTGCTCCCCTCCAGAACTCATTGTTCCAGTAGTTATCTGAAATCATCTGCAGGAGCTATTCTTTTATTTGTATATTAAGCATAATTATTCATGAATATTATTGATTATGTTTATTTGTTTAATGTTTTTATTTATTCGTATTTATTGTTTATAATATAATGTTATATAGTATTGCAACACTTGAAACGAGAGGTACTTGCCTGCCTTAGTGATATTTACTATTGTCTAAGTGTATTCCCACCTGTAGGAGGCAGCAATGGTTGTTATTAAAGGTGCTGAGATTACGCGGCTCAGGGCTGAAGGTGCAAAGTGAAACAGTCATTGACCGTATTTGCCATGTGTGATGGTGTCTGCATATCGGCCCTTTTGCGCCAAACAAACCAGTTCAAAGTACTGTGTGTTAAAATATCATATGAATAAATCCTCTCAAGAACTAAACTCAATATCGTATCCTCATCATTCAACGCGTCTGACTTTTGCACCTCTTACCACAAGGCAGTGGATTACATGGGGAAATTACAAACAAGGAGAATTTAATCTGTTTTTCCTCTACATTGTCGTTATTCAGAATATTACAGACTATGAACAAAAACGGACAATGTAAGAAAATAAAAAAATGTGTATGACAGAAAGCTAGAGTATTTTTGCAATGGTGAGCACTAGCTGGTTTATGTACTAGCTCACACTCAAGAAACAGCATAAATGCTACTCATACACAGTTGGGGGGCAGGGGTCAGTCCTTGTGCCTGTAATGAGGTCACCAGTTGAAACTAACCCAGCCTCAGCACGTCTGTGGGTCCTTGAGCAAGGCCCTTAACCCCCAGCTCCCTGGGCGCCCCAACAGGTAGCTGCACTTCGCGGACAACTTACTCCACAAAGAGTAAGTTGAGGGAGACATAAAAAACACAATTTCCCCACGGGGATTAATAAAGTCCATCCATCTATGGAATATTATTTAGCACTATATAACGCAGAATATAAGAATTACGATTTTATAAAAAGTATGCCAAATATCCATGATATAATCATTACAATGTAAACATTATAATGTAATCAACACAATGGAACCAACTGAGTATGTATTTGCACCTTTTGTTAGTCTGAGTTTCTGTTAGCTACTTTGTTAGTCCTGAATCTATGAATATTCACATTTTTATCGCGTATATTTTATCACTATGTAAAAGGACAAATATATTATCAACCTTTTAGTGAGACAATGTGTAAACGGCTGAAACTACCAAGGTTTACTACTGAAGGAAGGGATTCACCTGAGTTCACCAAAAGTTCATGGCTGAGTATTTTTAAAAAACCAAGTGGAGCTGCTCGCGCCACTATTATGTTCAACCGAGAGGCCAAACGGTAAAAGAAATGACTGTCAAACTTATCACCTAGGGGTAAATATAAATCTATACAAATATCACCTGCATGCACATTACTTCTTTTACAATAACCAACTCCTGATCCATACTGTTAGTCGTGAAAAAAATAACTATTGTGTACATAGAGGCCCTGTGTAAAAAGATAACTGCCAAGGAAAAGATCAAAAACATTTATTTCAAGGATTCAAAGTTTTTATGGTCATGTACAGTGTACAGTGCAGTTCTTATTTGATTAACTTGAATGTCTTCACAGACAAGACGATTAAACAAATAAAGCAGCGCAACATTACAGTAACTAACAACAAACAAAGCTCACGAGTACTATTACAATATTCATATCATTTATTTAAATTTAATTTTACCAAGTAAATTAATTGAAAAGCAGTTACCGCTTTACCTGCTTCTCGGGAGAAATAGCAGATATACAAACGTCATGTATGTAACTAAAATCTTAAGCCAATAAGGGCAAAGTTGTGTCGTAATGGAGGCGGATCCAGCCTGTGCAGCCTGCTAAGAGGTGCTGCCTGATGTGTCTTGCTCTCGCGGAGTTTTGGTACCATGTGACATGGTGACGTAATGCAACGGGCGATAAAAAATATAACCATGATGCATTGCGTCAGGACCAGAATGCATTGCTTTAAGCTAGCGCTGTATGTGGGTGCATGAAGTGGAAAGCACCCAATAATAAACATAACATTTTTTTAAAAATGTTTTCTTCACCGGTGCAGTGAATTTAAATAAAGAGCTATGATGGTGCTGCAAATGGCTTTGCATAGTAGTTAGTAGTAGCATTAGCCGCTGTGTGCGGCATTAGCTTTCTACAGTCCTTACAGATGGTTCGTGTTTTGTCTGTCTCCCTTTCGCCATTTATATTTTCCGCCGGGCACCCGAAATGCTGACACACAAAAGATTCAAAAGTGTCTGGGGTATCTACTATAGTAATTTAGTCAGATGCCGACATATTTACAGCAGCTCATTTGCAGCGCATTCGTGAAACGGCTTTTCGCTCCAACGAGAAATCTCGTCATGTTGTAATATCGCGAGATCTCGTGACACGCGTTTCACTCCCACTTCTTAGTAACAGTCATGATTTGATAAAGTGACAACCTGCGTAATAATTGGTAATACATAGACTTTGCTATTGTTCAGGCTAGCAGACTGTTATGGCTTGAGGTTAATGGTGCCTGTTACTTGTGAATTTTCACATTTGCAGGGATCTTCTGCCTCGTGAACGTGAAACGGGTAATTATGCTAAAAGAAGAAAAAAGCAGAACTGCAATGTGTGTAAGGCTGGTGCTGATTTTTCAGTCTGAACACAGTAAAATTTATACAAATTACCTGTATTCAAACTTGTATTCTTTATATAGTTTGGTTAATTACTATTTAAAAGTTTTATCTGCGCTCCATTGTATAACTTATATTGGAGACTTGTATGTACTTTTCGATTGGAAATGGTTAGCTGTATACAGGGGCGCCGCTAAGGGGGGGAAAGTTGGGACAATTCTAAGGGCCCACGCCCTTTAGGGGCCCCCAGAGATCTGAATGGGTGTGATAGGGGGGCCCAACCTCATATTTTGTCATAGGGCCCAAAATTGCTAGCGGCGCCCCTGGCTGTATATACTTTGAATATTTTTATGATTAATTTCTTTGTTTATTTAATTTGGCAACAGATCTGCACTTTTAGCAGTATTGCTGTCAATTTTTGTGAAAGTTGTTACTAAATAAAACAAAAGAAGCAGACTTGTGTAAATCCTATATTGGTCGTGTATTCTTCCTGTAGCGTAGTGACAGCTTTTTGTACGGAAGCCGTGAACGGCTGTGCTTGCAAATATATTTTCTTCTGAATAATTAGAAGGATAAGCATATTTTGTCGCCGCCGCGAGATAGTCATGCCATACACAGCTCTGCTCGTTTTTGTACTGTAACCGTGTTACTTAATTTGCGAATCCATGAATTTAACGTTGACATTAAGTCAACATTGACATTGACAACGTTGACATTAAGTGTTGCACCTATCTAGTGTTTTACCGTGAAGGGCATGTTATATCTTGTCTCTAAGTCGCACTATGGTCCAGGGGAATGCTATGTCATATTAGAACATGTGTCGATGATGTGGCAATATAAATATTTTAGAATACTGTCAGTTTTAGTTTCAGAAATCCATCATTTGAGAAAAAAGGCCAGTCACGACAAATATATATGGAATATAACAACAGAGGTTAGCTGTATTTGTTTAAGTGTAAAGATGCACATAGAAACATGCATGAGCTCATCTGAGAATAAACTGAATGCAATGAAGATTTGTGACTCCTGCTGGAAAATGCGAATAGTGGCAGGGTCTTCAAGCAGTACATTTGTCTGAGAGTCAGTTAATATTAGGAAAGGCACCGTTTTTTTTTCAATGGCGCTAATTATCAAGAAGGAAATGGAGTACCCCAGTACCTGGTTTACGGGCACTGGAAGCTCCAGTATCAGTCAGACTTTCATGTAAGTATATGTGTGTTTAATGACTTGTGCATGTTTCATCTTTACCAGGGGCAGAGGGGAAACTCAATAAATAGCCTTCTCTCACACTTCCAGGCCTGCAGAACTGAGCATGTCCCCTGGTTTTGTGCATATGTCTGTAGGCTTTGAGTTTTTCCTATGGGGGCTTAAATTTCCTCCCAGAGTACAAATACGTGCAGATCAGTTGCATTGGGGAGTCCATACTGTGATGCTGAGTGGGTGTAGGAGGAGATTGAGAGATGAAACTCCGGATGATTTACTCCCTCGGCTAACTAACCAGAACAGGATCGTACCAATACCAAAATGATAAGTTTATAAATGTTTTTCACTACCCTGATTCATTCAGTTATTTCTGTTTGTTAATTCCATCCCCCAAGCAAATACATAAATAAACAAACAAATATTCAGGGGGAATGTGTCATAGGTGATAGAATCAGTGGATGAATCTAAAGAAAAAAAGTAATGATTTCTTTCTCTCCAAAACACAATGCACAAAACTCTTAAGTTAGGTAAGACATTGAAATTTTATGACAGTAGCATGATGCAGAGGAACAACAGAAGGAAAAATCTAACTAAACCTGAGTCAACTAGGACTAATTACACTAAATTAAGTGGAACACACAAAATACCTAAAACAACTTAATAAACAAGCAAGAAATATTACATTTGATTAACTATACTGATGCCTGAGGGAAGTTCTTGTGCATAATGCAGCAAGTATATACAGCTGCAGAGACACTACACATAGTGCAAATAAATTAAAAAGTATACAGTACACACACTGATTCCTGAAAAATCTAAATACCATGGAATACTAATGAAATACTGATGATGATGATAATAATAGAAATAATAATGAATTAGTTTAGGGTATTATGCAATTGACATGTACAATTAAAAAAGAAATTGCACCAGACATTTCCTGTGGCAAAGAAGGGTTGCTTTGTGCCACATTACTCAAGTCAATTCACTTTATTTTGTATAGTACATTTTCATAGCCTTACATTGTCTCAAAGCACTTTACTTTGTCCCTGCCCAATTGTCCCAGTGAGCAAGATCTAGCCTGAAAAATTAGAAAGCGACATTGGCAAGGATAAACTCAGTCATAGTAAGAAACCTTTGGAGGAACCAGAGTGAAAGGGGGAGCCCATCCTCCACAGGTCAGAAGTCACGTTAACAAAGTCCTGATTTATATGGTTTATATGGTTCAATTAGTTAAGTCCGGATGTAAATACAGAATAACTGGCAGCAGGGCACACAGGAAAGACGTAAACAGGCAGGAGGGCAGGCAGGAGGGTGGCACAGGCAGGACGTAATGGGCAGGAGGGCGGGCAGGCAGGGCAGCACAGGCAGCCAGAACTGTTTTGCCACTGCAGTTTGTTTTACAATTTCATCTGCATTTGTTCCCCCAAGGTATAACAGCAGCTAATTTATGAACATGCTGCTTTTCAGAAAAGAAGTTTAATTTCCAGGAGCATGACCAGTGCATACATTTAGTGTTGATGGTTCTTTGTAAAATGGATGTTCTGTACTTTTATTGATCTGTCCATCCATCCATCCATCCATCCATCCATCCATCCATCCATTCATCCATTTTCTAACTACTTCTGATGAAGTTCCGGGTTATGAGGTATCCTGAAGCCCAGGCAATATGGGACAAACACACACATGCACACACATAGGGTATACCTATCCTTATGGGGCCCGCTCATTGACTTCTATTGGATAAATGCTAACGCTAACTATGACAATCTTAACCCCCACCCTGCCCTAACCATAACCATAAGTAACCAAGCAAAATAAAAGAGGTTTTGCATTTTTAGTTTTTCCACAGCAGTCACAGATTTTTATAAAATAGAGTTTTCCTGGTTTTCAGTTTCGTGGTCCCCATAAGGGAAAAAAAAAACAGGTATTTATCACGCTATGGGGTAGGATAGGTATACCCGCTCGCACACACACACACAGACATGCACACAAATGGATAGATCACCACAGTTACTATGGATGTCGATCCTGCAATAATGAGACAGAACTATCATACTTAACAGGATCATATCCCTAGTTCTACATATGCATAATTATATTTAAAAAAGATCCCACGCACCTAGCACATGAGATGTTTGAACTTCTGCCCTCTGGTAAACGTTACCGCAGTATGCATTGCAGAACAACCAGATTTAATAAGAGCTTCTAACCCCAAAGCCATCAGAATACTAAATGCTAATGAACATACGTTTATGTGAAACCCTACTCTCTCTTACTCTCTGTGCACTTTATTACCACAACTGGTATTAAGTTTACTTTTTATTTATACAGTATAGTGCAATAATATAATCACGATTTGTGTGTGAGTGTGCCCTGTGATGGGCTGCCCCCCATCCTGGATTGTTCCCTGCCTCGTGCCCATTCCACATTCCGGGATAGGTTCCGGACCACCCGCGACCCAGTAGGATAAGCAGTTTGGAAAATGGATGGATGGATATAACTAACATAAGACAGACATTACACCTAACAAACAATAAACACGAAATAAAGGAGTGGATACAAAAAAAATGTAATGCAATGACCAGATTTAACACCTGGATTATGTCCCCCCTTAGTCTCCTTTGCTCGAGGCTAAACAGATTCAGCTCAGCTAACCTCTCCTCATTAAACATTCCTCTAAGACCAGGAATCATTCTCCCAGCCAAGCAAGCCTGAGTCCGGCTTCCACTCCCCCGATCCCCAGCAATGTTAACTTGGAAGGGCGTATTCTGTATGCACAACTGAGACAACCCAGGTGGAGCTTATCGGCTGGCAAAATTGCCTTCAGGTATCACCCACCCTAGTGAGAGTCCAAGCTAGGGCCGTTCTCAGAACTCACCCTAAACGAAGTCCTGCTCAAAAGTTGTAATGACCGCCTGAGGTACCTGTCAGCCTTGCCCGTAATGAGTCAGTGGGTGTAGCCGGGCTGACACGCTTTTGGGCATCCAATTGCTGAGAACTCCCCTTCGGTTCTGACAAACTGTACGATCACAAGCAGTGACAGCAGAGCCACAGACAAGCTCAACCAACAGAGAGCGAATGGTAAGCACCCAGCACCCGAAGGGCTCAACTGATCACATCCAAACGACTTCCTGATGGGATTGTGTACGTAACTGGTTTACTGTTGTTAATAGTGGTTGAACTTCTATGCAAGTCCCCTTGTTGGGGGAGATGGAATGAATGAAAGCATAAGGTGAAATAAAACCTAAAATAAATCAAAAAGGTTAAACGGGAATCAAACCAAATGAATTGTGTTTCTTATTCAATTGTAAACATCAATTAGTTATGCAACAATAACCTAATTGGATGTTAATGTATTGTGATCAAACTGATTTAGTCTGTGAAGTTGATTCCTGCTTTCAGGCAAGAACCTGTGTGTCCAATTATGCGTGTTGTATCACCGCAGTTGACCACCAGAGACCCAACTCAGATGTTGTTAACCTACTATGGCGGACCACTAGAGGTGCAATTTCAATGGAGTGGCACTGCTATGGCTTGCCACTAGAAGCGCAATTTCAAAATTGAGTGGTAGTTCTATGCCTGACCACTAGAAGCGCAATTTCGAAATGGAGTGGTAGTTCTATGCCTGACCACCGGGGGCGCAATATCGAAATGGAGTTGTAGTTCTATGCCTGACCACTGGAGGCGCGATTTTGAAATGGAGTGGTAGTTCTATGCCTGACCACTGGAGGCGCAATTTCGAACTGGAGTGGTAGTTCTATGCCTGACCACCGGGGGCGCAATATCGAAATGGAGTGGTAGTTCTATGCCTGACCACCGGGGGCGCAATTTCGAAATGGAGTGGTAGTTCTATGCCTGACCACTAGAGGCGCAATTTCGAAATGGAGTGGTAGTTCTATGCCTGACCACTAGAGGCGCGATTTCGAAATGGAGTAGTAGTTCTATGGCTTGTCACTAGAAGCGCAATTTCAAAATTGAGTGGTAGTTCTATGCCTGACCACTAGAAGCGCAATTTCGAAATGGAGTGGTAGTTCTATGCCTGACCACCGGGGGCGCAATATCGAAATGGAGTGGTAGTTCTATGCCTGACCACTAGAGGCGCGATTTCGAAATGGAGTGGTAGTTCTATGCCTGACCACTAGAGGCGCAATTTCGAACTGGAGTGGTAGTTCTATGCCTGACCACCGGGGGCGCAATATCGAAATGGAGTGGTAGTTCTATGCCTGACCACTAGAAGCCCAATTTCGAAATGGAGTGGTAGTTCTATGCCTGACCACCGGGGGCGCAATATCGAAATGGAGTGGTAGTTCTATGCCTGACCACTAGAGGCGCGATTTCGAAATGGAGTGGTAGTTCTATGCCTGACCACTAGAGGCGCAATTTCGAACTGGAGTGGTAGTTCTATGCCTGACCACCGGGGGCGCAATATCGAAATGGAGTGGTAGTTCTATGCCTGACCACCGGGGGCGCAATATCAAAATGGAGTGGTAGTTCTATGCCTGGCCACTAGAGGCGCAATATCGAAATTGAGTGGTAGTTCTATGCCGGGCCACTAGAGGCGCAATTTCGAAATGGAGTGGTAGTTCTATGCCTGACCACTAGAGGCACGATTTCGAAATGGAATAGTAGTTCTATGCCTGACCACTAGAGGCGCGATTTCGAAATGGAGTAGTAGTTCTATGGCTTGTCACTAGAAGCGCAATTTCAAAATTGAGTGGTAGTTCTATGCCTGACCACTAGAAGCGCAATTTCGAAATGAAGTGGTAGTTCTATGCCTGACCACCGGGGGCGCAATATCGAAATGGAGTGGTAGTTCTATGCCTGACCACTAGAGGCGCGATTTCGAAATGGAGTAGTACTTCTATGGCTTGCCACTAGAAGCGCAATTTCAAAATTGAGTGGTAGTTCTATGCCTGACCACTAGAAGCCCAATTTCGAAATGGAGTGGTAGTTCTATGCCTGACCACCGGGGGCGCAATATCGAAATGGAGTGGTAGTTCTATGCCTGACCACTAGAAGCGCGATTTCGAAATGGAGTGGTAGTTCTATGCCTGACCACTAGAGGCGCAATTTCGAACTGGAGTGGTAGTTCTATGCCTGACCACCGGGGGCGCAATATCGAAATGGAGTGGTAGTTCTATGCCTGACCACCGGGGGCGCAATATCAAAATGGAGTGGTAGTTCTATGCCTGGCCACTAGAGGCGCAATATCGAAATTGAGTGGTAGTTCTATGCCTGGCCACTAGAGGCGCAATTTCGAAATGGAGTGGTAGTTCTATGCCTGACCACTAGAGGTAACCAAAGATATAGCTAGGCGGTTGCCGACGCTAGATGAGTGACACACACATTTAATGCATGCGCATGCTGCTTGTGGCCTTCTTCTGTGCCTTGCACAGTATAAAACCCCTTAAAACAATTACTGAAGCGAGACGGCGCACGCGTTACGGCGACAGATTTAAATTGTGAGTGCACTATATCTCGTCGCAAATGGTGCTTAACCACGGCGGGTCTCAAGCACAGGAGACTCCCAATTTCTAAATGACACACACTTGGCTCACAGCGCAAAGTTGTGTTAAACTTGCTTTGTCTAAAGCAGGCACACACATACGAGTATGATCCTGATAGGTAACTAAGCTATCGGTCTTATGTCCAAGCGCAACATAATTTAGGTTAGAACCTCATAACAAGTATTCCCGTTCGCTAATAGAGAGATCTCTCCCAGGATATATAGAAACGGAGACACTCGTCCGAATTGAACCTGGAAACAAAGCGCTACATCTGAGAATCTCGTCAGACATAGGGTTAAAGTTTACTGCAGTTTAATACGAAAGAACTACAATGAAATCACCGAAAATAAAACAAAATAATATAACTACTAATAATAGAAATAAAAATAACTATAATAAGCCCATATGATCCCGCTTAAATGCCTTCAGATTGCCATGAGTGCGACTTTTGCAACCAGTTGACAGTAGCGCTTCTTCACTGCACGTTCGGTCATAAAAAGTTTAAATTGTGTGCTCAGAATAAGTTTAAACCTTGTGCCTTGTGATTATTAACCAATTTTTATGCTGAATGGTCGGCTCAAACTCAATTGCGAAACACCGTGAGTCTGTTAATGTGTGACTTAAATGGAACTCATTAATAACCAGTATCACGTAATAACCTGGGTTAGAATAGAAGGCTTGTCCAACGAGCTGCGTCACCAGGTAATGTAAACGATCGGTAGCGAAGCTCCCCTCACGGCCAATGAGAGAGAGTCTCGCGATATTTCAGGCGAATTTGAGGTTTCAGAGCGTAGATCGCACAGGCAGGGATTCTTGTGAGCACTCAATGAACGGAGGCTGAAGTTGTGTAAAAGACATGCATTTATTCCTATAACTAACATAAGACAGACATTACACCTAACAAACAATAAACACGAAATAACGGAGTGGACACAAACAATGTAATCATGAAAATGCAATGACCAGATTTAAAATGAGTAACCTTAAAAGGGAAAATACTGTTCTGCAAAGCAAGCAATTTGTGGAAATACTGTCCTAAAGTAATATAGCAGGTGAATAGGAGTTTAGGTTGTTATAAATGAAAGGAAGTTTGTTTACTTGGTTGCAGAGTGGGGGGGGGGGGGGTCTTGGCAGTTGGTTGCGGAGGCTGATGAGCTGATGGGTGATGGCACTCAGGGAGGCGCGGTGTTTGCAGCGGTTGTTGGAGTGGAGCCCCTCTGATTCCCTCTCCTGGTGAAGCTTGGGCTTGGTTGCAGTTCTCTGTCCAGCTGGGTCTTCACTGATAGGCTTCAGGAGGGCTTCTTGTGGGCTTCTCTTCTCTTGGGCTGATGTTCTCTGCCTCTCTTCGTGCTGATGGTCTTTTGTTTTCTCCTCCCTTCTGTTTCTCCTCTCCTGGCTTTGTTCTGAGGTGCCAGGTTTTATAGTGTAAAGTTCGTGAATAGGAGTGACCAGGAATTCGACTCCTGGACCAATGGCTGACCATCCATTTGGCGGGCTTTCGGAAGGGGGTCTGTATCAGTCCTTTTGAGATTTATGACCAGAGTGATTTCCCTTGTATTGATGATTTTCGTTAGGCTGGTGTAACTTTTGATATATTCACTTTCGTGGTAACCACTGACCAGATTTGGAAACTGGAGTGATTTTCCATCGGTTTGATACCAAACATGCCATAGCAGCCTAGCGGTTCACACCTCATACCATCTGTAATGATTAATTAATGATTACTTATATTATGTCGTTATGTTATATTACTCACACCTTATTTTATGCCTCACAATCTATATAATTGTAAATATACTGTGTAGCTGCTGGCGCGTTCCAAACTAAATCTCATTGTACTTACAATGTCAATAAAAACATCCATCCATCCATCTAGGCAGGCCAGTGTCGCCTCCATCCTTCCTGAAGTCAGTGATTCCTTTGTCTTTGTGCTGTTTAGTGCCAAATTGTTTGCTGAACTCCAACCTATCAGTTTCTGGACCTCATCTCTGTAAGCTGACTCATAAGAACCAAAGAGATTTACAAATGAGAGGAGGCCATTCGGCCCATCAAGCTCCTTTGAGGAGAACTTAGCTAATAGCTCAAAAATCTTATCTAGCTCTGATTTAAAAGAACCCAGGGTTTTAGCTTGTGTTACAATAACAGGAAGACTATTCCATACTCTAACTACACGCTGTGTACAGAAATGCTTCATCAAATTCGTTTTAAAATGTTCTCCAGCTAATTTCCACTTATGGCCACGAGTTCTGGTATTTAAACTAACATTGAAATAGCCATTTGGCTGAACAGCATCCAGACCTGTTAGAATCTTAAACACCTGGATTATGTCCCCCCTTAGTCTCCTTTGCTCGAGGCTAAACAGATTCAGCTCAGCTAACCTCTCCTCATTAGACATTCCTCTAAGACCAGGAATCATTCTCGTTGCCCTACGTTGCACCTTTTCCAAGGCAGCAATGTCCTTCTTAAGGTATGGTAACCAAACCCGCACACAATATTCTAGGTGGGGTCTTACCAAGGAATTATATTATCGTAGCATCACTTGCCTTGTCTTAAACTCCACACACCTAGAGATGCAATGTGCCTTCTCGCGTGGTGTTCCTGCAGAGGGAGTCTGTGAGTGCTGGAGATTGGGGGAGGGGGCAGTGTGGCTATGTCTGCTCTGTGTTCCTCCAGACGAGCAAAGAAGCTGTTTAGCTCCTTTGCTAAAAGGGCGTTGCTGTTAACAGTGACGGTGTTGTTGCCTTTGAAGTTTGTAATGTGTTGTATTCCCTGCCACACCCACTGTGGGTTGTTGTATGTGAAGTAGACCTCTATTTTCTGTTTCTCTGCCTGCCTGGCAACCTTGATGCCCCTATTCAGGTTAGCTCTGGCTGCACTCTGTGTTCTTGACTGCGCTGTCTTGTCCTGTAGTATTGTATTGTTGCTCTTGTGTTTATCTTGCACTTTCTCCCTCTGTTTGTGCTCCTTTCACTCTGTATAGTTCTATCTTGCCCGCACTTGTGTCATCTTGTGTTGTTTCTGTTTTTCTTCTTTGTGTTGCACCGTGGTCCAGGAGGAACAATGTTTCCTTTCACTGTGTACTGTGTATATTGCTGAAATAACAATAAACCCACTTGACCACCTGCCTCAATTCATCCTGAAGAGTTTTCCAATGTTGTTCAAAGGTCTGTTTGTTTCGAGTGAAGGACACGCCCCTGGACGTGCTGGATAAGGGGACCACAGATCAGTGTCCTCAGTCCTGCTTCTCCCTTCAAAGCTGAGAGGAAGATGACCCGCCTGCTGCTTCTGGTTTTGGCTTATGGAGCTCTGCTTATCTCCACAGAGGCCCAGCAAGATTACCACAGTCTCCCTGCACTCACAAGACGGCCATTAAACTCGCAGTCGAAAATGCTCATCAAGGAACCCGTCAGCACATGAATTTCTATAACATCCAGGGCCGTCCGAAGGTAACTGCTGAGAAAGTGTTTACAAAAGTGTGAAACTTTCATCATCTGCAAGCTGAACTAATGAGTATCACATTGATTTTGATGTTTTAATTTCAATGCATATGATGCTTAATGTCTCTTCACAATGAAAGTGATGGTTGTATATCTCAGCCCTGGTCAATTTTACCTTCTCACAGTTTCTCTCTGAATCTGCTGCAGTCAAGTCTGTGACAGTTTGCCATTTTTTGGGTGATTATTGTTTGTTATATTGCCTTTAAAACAGTTGTAGGCAATTTTGTATATAACGTGTTTATGTGATTTAGATCAGCAGTGAATACATTGACATTGAGATTCTCTTGAGAGCAACAAAATGTCCAAAGTCAACTGCAACAGACCATCGGGCTGACTGTATTTTCATGGACAAGAGGGTAAGTAAAGAGTCACTGTGACTGTGAGCATTGGACATATCAGTTAGCAAATTAATTTAGGTTCATGTTAACTTTTTTGATGCCCTGCGGGGGAAAGTTAGCCAACAATAAAGTAACAAATACATAGGTGGCCTCAAAGAGCCAGTTCCTTCACCTTATTCTCAAATTTTAGTAGGTTTACAGGCTTAAAGCAAATGCTAATCATCTGAGGGGTGACCTGTAGATTATGCTTCGAGCTATGAACCCTAGCTGGCCTTATTTAAAGACCTGTGGGCTGTACTACAAAGCGGGTTTTACATACCCAGAGTTAACTCAATCGAGCCAGGTTAACTAAAACTCATTGTTGAAATCAGCCTTAAATGGCAGTGTGGTGTTTTGTGGTGAAAGGGCAGGACTTAACTCTTGTTTTAATTAGAAAGCCAGTAATTAAACCTGGTCAGAGCAGGGTAGATGTGCAGTGTGAATTACCCTTTAAATTTACCTCTTTAAATAGTGAACTACAGGACCACTTAGCTTGATCGGAGGACAGTATTTTAATACAGAGCAGTGTTCAGTTAAACGGGATTTGTTGTTCATACTTTTAGATGAACTTGCTTTGTATAATATAGCCTTATGGTGACCCTGCTTTGGAAGCTCTTTCCTCTAAAATTGTTCTGTGTCATTAAACCCTGCACTCCAGCAGCTCTGCCTTAAATCATTAGATATATCTTTACTACACCTTCTCTCACTGTATTTATTGCCCACCACTCTTTAAATACTGTTTTTGTGTGTCTGTGTGTTTTTGCAGCCATTCATTAACTGTAGAGTTTGCAGCAGACGGTCTGGTAATGATCTTACACATCCATCAAATGACTGTGTACCAAACAAGAAAGTGGATGAAGTAAGTGTAGAGAGTCTTAGCATTATGGAAATGTAACAGGTGTGTGAATTGTGTCTAAACATGTGGTTAAACTTTGATTGTGTTTGTACATGCAAAAATTTGATCAGAGTACTGTTTATTAATGACAATGTTACTTTTAATCTGAACAACAGTGGCAGCACCAAGGAAAAGCTTGGGGGGGGGGGCTCTAGCTCCTCCTCCAATGACCATAGTACCCCCACAGCACCCCCAAAATATTGGTTTCATTTTTTCTTTAACTATCTGTAAAATCTGTATATTGTGTAAGACATTTTTGCGGTTTTTACAGCATACTTGTAGTGTATTTTTTCTTCAAAGTACACATAGAGGCTCTGTGAGCTAGACGTTAGAATTTCATATTTTATCCTATTTTATCCATGCTGTAGCTTATCGTGCTGTGTGCTTCTATACACCATCTACATAAGCTGAAAAGCTAAAGCACCCGGTCTAAATAATCTCACTCCCCTATAGCACCTGTAGCATTAAGTCACTGGCGCTGCCACTGCTGAATAAACGACTCCAATCTGACTAAACCGCTTAACTTTTCCTCCCCATGTTACATTTCAGGACAAACGACGTAATATGTGTCCTTCTGATAAACCTCTTCTCAGACCTAAAACTGCCTTGGCTTCCAAGGACACTAAAGAAGCTGAAGGAGACCGTCTGGCTGTTTCTGATGGCTGATGGTCCTGCAATGTGGACCAGAGGAGGAAACTGGGAGGGAAAATGCTTTGCTTTATATCATGCCCACCCAAAGCCCCCAGTGAGTAAGCCATAGGCGCCGATAGCATGGAAAAACTCCCAAGAAGGAAGAAACCTTGGGAGGGACCAAACTCAAAGGGGGAGCCCATCCTCCTGGGGCCGGCAAAGTGTAGGTGCAGGATCACAAAAGAACTTGACGAGAGAAACGAGAG
Source organism: Brienomyrus brachyistius (assembly GCF_023856365.1). Taxonomy (NCBI): domain Eukaryota; kingdom Metazoa; phylum Chordata; class Actinopteri; order Osteoglossiformes; family Mormyridae; genus Brienomyrus; species Brienomyrus brachyistius. Next base: position 33,654 of record NW_026042358.1, on the reverse strand, counting down.
AATTCGACTGTCCCTCACAAAAACTGTAAAGTTTTAGTGGCTAAATTGCTTTTTCTATGCCTTTTCAAACAGGAGGAGATTTGTTTGGCTATACGTAGAAATTTTCTATACAATTTAGACAGCACAGAATCATTAACCTACTTTAATGCATTTATTAATACAACCACATATTTCACACATTTTGACATCAGTCATGCAGTGAAGATACAGTCTCTTTATTTCTTGACGCCAACCCTCCCCATTAATCCGGGCTTGGGACCGACACCTAGTTGAGCTGGCTTTCTCCCTTAAGTGGCTGGGTTAGGCTAAACTATGCACATATTTATGAAGACTACTATAAATTTATAAAGACCTCCCTAAATATGTAGTCTAACAAAACGCAGTTTAAAGAAGGTAGCCTACCTGGTAAACAAAGAAATTAAAAGGCCCACAGCATATAATCGGGCTATATCCAAGCAGTTTTTAAGAACGTAACCTACATGGCGAAATTGAATTACTTTCTGGACCAACAAACGCAACCAGACATGAACATTATGCACCTTCCTAGTCTTGATGTATGTCGTCATACAGATGAGGACGTTAAGGCAGCCTTTAGGTCCGACCCATCATGCACTGCAGTTTTTTGCAAATTCCTCAGATGGAAAACCATTAAATACCTCTTCTATTACCTTATATTACCTTATATTCATGTAATAAATATACAAATATCAATTAGTTGGAAATCAGCCAGACAGACGTAATTACTACAAATGGTTTCCACTGTATTTGTGACTCTGAGTGCCGCAGGCTTGGATGCAGTGCCGCACCATTTTGGGCATGCACTGGCATGCACTGGCCAATCATGTAGCACTTCTCTCATAAATATTAATGAGACATCACCTACCACCCTGCAAAAAAGAAATTTGCCGCTCGTCCCCCTGCACATGAACCAACATGGCTGTCTCAACCAGCGGAGCTCCGGAGCCTCTGGAGAAACACGCGGCAAAAAAGGCTCGCATACGGTCTTCCAGAGTTTGGGAATACTTCAGTCATGACACCTTTTCTGCGCCTCTACTGTAGCTGGCGTTAATGACGCTGTTTCAGCCATTTTATATTTTCTGTTTACTTATTCTGTCATGTAAGACTGAGACAAATTATCGTTTACGACTATTCTTACACACTGTAGCCTGACTTGCTGACTTAAGTAAGCTTAACTATAAGCTACCTTTGCTAGTGTTTGTGAATAACATGTTTCTCTAGTTATGAAATTATTCCATGTTTTAGCATCTGTTTCAACATTAAAGTCAAATTGGTATATTGAAATATGTAAAAACTATTGAACTATTAGCTTAAGTCTAACATAGAAAATCCTACTGAATCTCTTAAGATTTTCCTTTTTTGTTAATGCACTAATGTTTAAGAAGTGTCTTAAATTGAATTTCAGATTTGTGTGTGGGTGGGAGTGGGTGAATTGTATTAAATTCATACATTCATTCTTTTGGCTCAGACATTACTGACCTAAAACAAATTGAGGCATTGGGTAAGTGCTTAAATTAGCTACTAAATGGCAAAAAATATTCTAAATATCACATTTTCCATTCTTCGGTATAATTTTAATGAATCACCTATGCTGCCAAACATTAACGCATAGATTGTCACAACACTCTATGTTTTAGTTCTTCTTTATGTGTATAGGACGGTGTGATGGTTCTGGTGGTGGGTGTGGCCGACGCTGCTCGCGATGTTTGGCTATGCTGCAGTCCCAGGGACCAAGTTGGAACACATTTCCACCTTCAAGCTTAGGTGGAAAAACGGCACCGAGACCCAGCAGCAGGACAACTTCTTGTCCAGACAACCAGCCCTGCTTCATCATTGAAGTAAGCCCTGTGAACAGGAGCGAGATGTACTTCTGCAGTGGATGTTATAGCGGAAAGAACATCCCCATCCTCACGTCTGCCGGAGTGCCCCCTCAAGTGGGTGTGTGACTTAACTCGATGGATGAATTGGACAGAATGTACTGTTACTAGAGGTCGACCGATATGGGTTTTTCAAGTCAAGGGTCAGGCGATGGCCGATATATGCTGCTGATTTTTTTTGGCCGATAATTGGACGTTTTCCCCTCTATTTGCATGGTAAAATATCACACTAATAATAACAAACGATACACAAAATTTCTCAATTTAGCATTTATTGAATACTCAACTTGGAAACAATAACACATTTATAAACAATAAAAATAGCAGCATCAGAATCTCTGTTAGTGCACAATATAGCAGCAAACTCCTCATGTTTGACGGAAGGAAATTTGTAAACAATACAAAAAGGAATAAGCATGTTATCTTTAGTTGTAATCCCACTTCCAGTCCCTGAGTCTTACTCACCACACTCATACTTCACAGCAAACAGACAGCAGTTAATTAACCAGAAGAGAAAAATGCAAAAACACAACAGAACTTGTAAATAATAACAAACTAATAGACAATAAAAATAGCAGCATCAGAATCTCTATTAGTGCCAAATATAGCAGCAAACTCCTCATGTCTGACGGAAGGAAAATTTGTAAATACACAAAGGAATGAGCACATCTTCAGTTTTAATCCCATTTCCAGTCCCTGAGTCTTCCTCATCCCACAAGCAGGCAAGGCATGTCACCCCGGTTGTGTGACACTTATTTTATATAATAAAATAAGTGCCCCCTGCGGCCCCAGAGCCCGAGCAGCCGTCTCCGCTGCCTGCAGCTACCGCGCCCACGTCCGAGGCGCTTTCCCTGCCTGCAGCTCCCGGGCAGGCGCCCCCTCTGCAGCCTGCAGCTCCAGTCCCTGGCCCCACTCCAGTCCCTTCTCCCCCTGTGACTCTGGTACCCTCACCCCGACGAGCCCGACCCCGGCCGCAGGTCCTTATGTCTGTGTCCCATAAGGGGAGAGGACACAGACGCACGGCTGGGGTCCCACCCGCCCAGCCCCCTGGCTCGCCCTCCCTCGCCGGCGCTAGGGCTTGGTCGGCACCTGCGGGTCCTGGCCCTCCGGGTCGGCTGTCGTCTGCGGGTCCCCCTCCGCGGCCTCGTCGCCCTGCCTCGGTCCCTCCTCCGGCGTCTTATCGGTTGCCTGCGGGCCCCCCGACGGCGGCTCCTCATTCGCCTGCTGGTCCTCCCGCTCTGGCGTGTCGGAGGACGTCGCCGTCTGCTGCGGCTCCCCCTCTCTCCTTGCCCTCGCCAGGGTCCCTTCCAGCTCCTTCGTCCCCTTCCCTGGTCTCCCCTCCGACTCCCTCCTTCGTCCCTGCATCTGTCCCTCACCCCGTCTCCTCGGCCCCTCCGGCTCCGGCCTCCCGGCCGCCTGCAGCCCTTCCGGCTGCCTCCCGTCGCCCGCTGGGTCTCCCTCGGGCTCCTCTTGGTTCCCCCTCCTTCTCTCCCTGGCCTCCCGTCTTTGTCCCTCCTGCCTCTGCTCCCCCTCGCTTTGTTCCTCCTGTCTCTGTCCCTCCTCTCTTTGTCCCTCGTCCCTCTGGCTTCTGCTCCTCTTTCCCCGATGTTCCCTTCGTTCACTCCCGGTCCTTTTGTCCTGCCTGTTCCCTCCGTGTCCCCCTTTCTGATCTGTTTCTCTGCCTTTCCTGTCTTATGTCAAGTCTTGTCCTGGCTCCTTCCCCTGTGCCAGTTCTGTCTGTCCGTTCTGTTCCCTGTCCCTCATTAATGAGGTTTTATATAGATATACATATATGCCCGGCTTGTCCGCTCCTCGTGTGTGCCACGCCCCCTGATTACCCACGTGTGCTTCCCTGATCGTCTCCTGCTTTGCCCGATTACTTTGATTAGTCATGACCTATTTTAAGTCCTGGTCTTACCTGTTTGCCCTGTCCGTCATTGTAGTTTGTCAATGCCTGCGTTCCGTCCTGCTCTACCCGCTCCGTTTCCCCGATTAAAGACCCGTTTTCACAAACACAAAAAAAACTATATGTATACATATACATACACTGAACAAAAATATAAACGCAACACTTTTGTTTTTGCTCCCATTTTTCATGAGATGGACTTAAAGATCTACAATTCATTCCAGATACACAATATTACCATTTCTCTCAAACATTTCTCACAAATCAGTCTAAATGTGTGATAGTGAGCACTTCTGCTTTGCTGAGATAATCCATCCCACCTCACAGGTGTGCCACATCAAGATGCTGATCTGACATCATGGGTAGTGCACAGGTGTACCTTATACTGCCCACAATAAAAGGCCACCCTGGAATGTGCAGTTTTGTCTCACAGCAAAATGCCACAGATGCCACAAGCATTGAGGGAGCGTGCAATTGGCATGCTGACAGCAGGAATGTCAACCAGATCTGTTGCTCGTGCATTGAATGTTCATTTCTCAACCATAAGCCGTCTCCAAAGGCGTTTCAGAGAATATGGCAGTACATCCAACCGGCCTCACAACCGCAGACCACGTGTAACCACACCAGCCCAGGACCTCCACATCCAGCAGGTTCACCTCCAAGATCGTCTGAGACCAGCCACTCAGACAGATGATGCACGGCCCCATGTTGCAAGGATCTGTACACAGTTCTTGGAAGCTGAAAATGTCCCAGTTCTTGCATGGCCAGCATACTCACCGGACATGTCACCCGTTGAGCATGTTTGGGATGTGCTTGACCGGCGTATACGACAGCGTGTACCAGTTCCCACTAATATCCAACAACTTCGCACAGCCATTGAAGAGGAGTGGACCAACATTCCACAGGCCACAATTGACAATCTGATAAACTCTATGCGAAGAAGATGTGTTGCATTGTATGAGGCAAATGGTGGTCACACCAGATACTGACCGGTTCTGAGTCCCCAGACCCCCAATAAAGCAAAAAACTGCACATTCCAGGGTGGCCTTTTATTGTGGGCAGTATAAGGTACACCTGTGCACTACCCATGATGTCAGATCAGCATCTTGATGTGGCACACCTGTGAGGTGGGATGGATTATCTCAGCAAAGCAGAAGTGCTCACTATCACACATTTAGACTGATTTGTGAGAAATGTTTGAGAGAAATGGTAATATTGTGTATCTGGAATGAATTGTAGGTCTTTAAGTCCATCTCATGAAAAATGGGAGCAGAAACAAGAGTGTTGCGTTTATATTTTTGTTCAGTATATATATTTATGGGTGTATCGAGACTAGATGGTCAGTATGGATAACTAAGGTGCACTAAAACTGGGTGAGCAGGCAAGGCATGTCACCCAGGTTGTGTGACAATTATTTTATATAAATGTATATATGTATATATATATTCCATCCACCATCCCTCCTTTACGGAGAACTGCGTTATTTTTATTGTCCATTACGAAAAAAATAAAAAAACTATATATATATATATATATATACATATATATTTATGGGTGTATCGAGACTAGTTGGTCATTATGGATAACTAAGTTGCACTAAAATTGGGTGAGCAGGCAAGGCATGTCACCCAGGTTGTGTGACAATTATTTTATATATATGTATGTATATATTCCATCCACCATCCCTCCTTTACGGAGAACTGCGTTATTTTTCTTTTCTATTGCTAATAAAAAAACTATATATATGTACATATATATATATATATATATATGGGTGTATCGAGACTAGATGGTCAGTATGGATAACTAAGGTGCACTAAAATTGGGTGAGCAGGCAAGGCATGTCACCCAGGTTGTGTGACAATTATTTTATATATATGTATATATATATTCCATCCACTATCCCTCCTTTATGGAGAACTGCGTTATTTTTATTGTCTATTGCAAAAAAAAACACAAAAAAACTATATATATATATATATATACACATATATATTTATGGGTGTATCGAGACTAGTTGGTCATTATGGATAACTAAGGTGCACTAAAATTGGGTGAGCAGGCAAGGCATGTCACCCCAGTTGTGTGACAATTATTTTATATAAATGTATATATATATTCCCTCCACCACCCCTCCTTTACGGAGGACTGCTTTATTTTTAATATCCATTGCGAAAAAAAAACACAAGAAAAAGAAAAAATATCTATATATATATACATATATATATATATATATATATATATATGGGTGTGTCGAGACTAGATGGTCAGTATGGATAACTGAGGTGCACTAAAATTGGGTGAGCAGGCAAGGCATGTCACCCAGGTTGTGTGACAATTATTTTATATATATGCATATACATATTCCATCCACCATCCCTCCTTTATGGAGAACTGCGTTATTTTTATTGTCTATTGCAAAAAAAAAACAGAAAAACTATATATATATATATATATATATATATATATATATATATATATATATATATATATATATATATATATATATATATATATACATATATATTCATGGGTGTATCGAGACTAGTTGGTCATTATGGATAACTAAGTTGCACTAAAATTGGGTGAGCAGGCAAGGCATGTCACCCAGGTTGTGTGACAATTATTTTATATATATATGTATATATATATTCCCTCCACCACCCCTCCTTTACGGAGGACTGCTTTATTTTTAATATCCATTGCGGAAAAAAAACACAAGAAAAAGAAAAAATATCTATATATATATACATATATATATATATATATATATATATATATATATATATATATATGGGTGTGTCGAGACTAGATGATCAGTATGGATAACTAAAGTGCACTAAAATTGGGTGAGCAGGCAAGGCATGTCACCCAGGTTGTGTGACAATTATTTTATATAAATGTATATATATATATATATAAATGTATATATATATATATATATATATATATATATATATATATATATATATATATATATATATATATTCCATCCACCATCCCTCCTTTACGGAGAACTGCGTTATTTTTCTTTTCTATTGCTAATAAAAAAACTATATATATGTACATATATATATATATATATATGGGTGTATCGAGACTAGTTGGTCATTATGGATAACTAAGTTGCACTAAAATTGGGTGAGCAGGCAAGGCATGTCACCCAGGTTGTGTGACAATTATTTTATATATATATGTATATATATATTCCCTCCACCACCCCTCCTTTACGGAGGACTGCTTTATTTTTAATATCCATTGCGAAAAAAAAACACAAGAAAAAGAAAAAATATCTATATATATACATATATATATATATATATATATATATATATATATATATATATATATGGGTGTGTCGAGACTAGATGGTCAGTATGGATAACTAAGGTGCACTAAAATTGGGTGAGCAGGCAAGGCATGTCACCCAGGTTGTGTGACAATTATTTTATATATATGCATATACATATTCCATCCACCATCCCTCCTTTACGGAGAACTGCGTTATTTTTATTGTCTATTGCAAAAAAAAAACAGAAAAACTATATATATATATATATATATATATATATATATATATATATATATATATATATATATATATATATATATATACATATATATTCATGGGTGTATCGAGACTAGATGGTCATTATGGATAACTAAAGTGCACTAAAATTGGGTGAGCAGGCAAGGCATGTCACCCAGGTTGTGTGACAATTATTTTATATAAATGTATATATATATATATATATATTCCATCCACCATCCCTCCTTTACGGAGAACTGCGTTATTTTTCTTTTCTATTGCTAATAAAAAAACTATATATATATGTACATATATATATATATATATGGGTGTATCGAGACTAGTTGGTCATTATGGATAACTAAGTTGCACTAAAATTGGGTGAGCAGGCAAGGCATGTCACCCAAGTTGTGTGACAATTATTTTATATATATGTATATATATATTCCATCCACCATCCCTCCTTTATGGAGAACTGCGTTATTTTTATTGTCTATTGCAAAAAAAAAACAAAAAAAACTATATATATATACATATATATTTATGGGTGTATCGAGACTAGATGGTCATTATGAATAACTAAGGTGCACTAAAACTGGGTGAGCAGGCAAGGCATGTCACCCAGGTTGTGTGACAATTATTTTATATATATGTATATATATATTCCATCCACCATCCCTCCTTTATGGAGAACTGCGTTATTTTTATTGTCTATTGCAAAAAAAAAAACAAAAAAAACTATATATATATATACATATATATATATGGGTGTATCGAGACTAGAAGGTCATTATGCATAACTAAAGTGCACTAAAATTGGGTGAGCAGGATAGGCATGTCACCCCAGTTGTGTGACAATTATTTTATATATATGTATATATATATATATATTCCCTCCACCACCCCTCCTCTACGGAGGACTGCTTTATTTTTATTTCCATTGCAAAAATAAAAAATTTTAAAACACAAAAAAAAAAAAAAAACGAAAATAATAATAATAAAAATAATTTTGAATGTGTATTCAAATAAGTTTGAATGTGTGTGAACTATATATAAATATATATATACACATGCATATACAGAAATATATACACACACACACATATATATATATACACACACACACACAGACACACACTCACATAAACACATACACACACTGTGTACAGTCTTATGCAAAGGTTTGGCACCCCTTGACAAATAACATCTTTTCAATTACAAAAGCAACAATATCAGTTAATACAGTCTCTTTAGGAACTGGGGGAAAAATACACAATATTTTCAGCAAACATTGATGAATAGTTACTTTTTATGCCATAAATTGAACAAAATTACAAAATAAAAACATTATTATGGCACTCTGCAAAAGTTTGGGCACCCTACGTAATCAGTACTTAGTAACACCTCCTCTGCCAGATATCACAGCTTACAAGCGCTTCTTATAGCCAGCTGAAAGGCTTTCAGTTCTTGTACTTGGGATTTTCTCACATTCTTCCTTGCAAAAGGCTTCTAGTTCTGTAATATTCTAATATATCAAGGGCTGTATTGTCAAATAGGAGATCGGCAGCATTCTCCCACCTGAGAAAACTGTACTACAATGCCCTTGATAGTGTGTAGAAACACACTCGTCAGCTCTAGTCCTCCTGTAACAACGCAAAAGGACTGGCAACCCTCAGGTATTTATGCGTGCGATTGTATGATAAATTCACCCTGACAGTCTCACACTTCTCTTGGTACCAACAGGTCTCATGGAATATATAAAAGGCAACTGCAACAATTATACTCGGCACTAAACATCGAGGCACGGAAATGCAGCAGAGCTTGTGTATTTCTCAGGATGCATTCTAGTAAAATGCCCGGAAAATGAGCTAAAGACATATTTCAAGGGGCACTATATAAAACCGATGGAAATTTTACTGATTAAATAAAAGGAAAAGCATCGTTTGAAAAATCACAAATGTTTCTAAGATTCAATGCATCGCTTTTTGACCACATCATAGCGATGAACACATCATTGTTCCTGACAATGTCCTAATACAGAAATAAAACTTTATGTTGGTAAACTCAAAAAGCCTTCAGCTGTCACACTGGCTAACGATCTCAAACGATTATAAAGCAGCATTTTGAAAAGCGCTGTTTTAAAATAACAGATACAACACTTACCTTGTCTTCTGGCCAAATGCTTTTCACGGCTTGGCACTCCAACGGTGCTGAAACGAAATTTGTATTTCCTCCTACCTCGTTGGCCCTTCAGTTCTTCTTTTCTCCCTTTGGATGTTTTTTTCCTTCTTCTTTGGATATTGTTTTTTATTTTTGTTTGTTTTTTTTTACTTTGCATGTTTTTCCTTCTTCGGATATTATTTTTTTGGCTTATTTTTTTAGACGATGTTTTTTTCGTCTTCTTTAAAAATTGATTTTTTTCGTCTTCTTTAAATATTGTTTTTTTTTTCATCCTTTTGATGTTGTTTTACGGAACAAGAGCCGTACAGTGCTACTCTATCAGGAGGTAGCGCCAACTGAACGCCTTGAAGCAGTACCCAGCTCTTTTATAGGGAGCGTCAACCCGAAGTCAAGTTCTAGAACGTTGCACTCACTTTTCATTGGTTTCCCAGCTATGCTGTCAGAATAATGTTTGCTGATTGGTCGAAAATTTTAAAACGTACCCGAGTACTGTAAAAAAAACTCAAGATCTTGCTACCCTACGGAGCACCCATAAGGTGATTTTTTTTATACGTTATATGCAGCTATTTGTAGCAGGCCGTAATTAGACTAATCCACCCTTTGTCAATAAAGCCAACAAGAGAACAGGTTGCCCAAAGTTTGCTCAGGTACACGCCACAGCACAACCTTAAAAACACATCCAGCACAAATCACACTAGTGAATGACACAGCAAATCACAGCAATAAAAAAGACCCCTATGGGCAATCCAGCACCCAGACTACAGGTGCCAAAAGGCCCAGCCTGCCTAATAATGAACCCAAAATATACATACAACAAAGAAAAAGACACAAACAAAAAAGAAAATAAAACTAGCCAGCTGCTCCCACTAAACCCCGCTCCCGAGGCCACTAAGCCGGCTGGCTTGATAATACACGATACAACCTCAGATAAAACATATTAAAGCAACACCAGGGAGGTTTACAACCTGATCCTTAAAATTATCGACCCGTAATTCCACCTTGAAAACCCCTAAAGAACAGTAGTTTACCCCATGACTCACTGCCCCATTCAAACAAAAAAAAAACAGGTTTTTGGGGTAACCTTTAGGTCAGCTCTTCAAAACCAGGTATGAGGACTCTTCAGCTAATCAGTCCTCTAATTAGAAATCTAATTAGGGAGTTGCAGCGAAAACCTGCATACACACCGGCCCTTTGCGGATAAGATTGTTCACCCCTGAAACAAGCAAACAGAAAGGCTGCTACACTGCAAATTCAATATGCCCGCCGATGCTCCACCAAATCTATCAGGACCCTGCCTGTCTTTCCCGTGCCTGCTCCTTTGCCAATATGCCCTACCATCGGAACATGCACAGCCATCTCGCCCCGGCTATGCCTCCAGTCCGAACTGCAGTTCCTATACCTGCCTATAATTGCCTGGCTACAATCCATCCCCCAAAATGAAATTGATGACCCAACGATCACAGCTAAGAATTCTATCCCCAAACCACTGGTCTTCCTCCCCAACCGAACGATCATTCACTGACCGTGGTAACTTATAAGGGTTGGTATGATGACCAGTGGTGGACCTCACCGAACGTTTAACTGGTCTCTACACCTCGGGGGGGACATAACCTCCTCCATTATACGAGGCCTACTTGTGGATGCTCTATTGCGACCCCTCCCACCAGCCCTGTCCCCGTAAAACCACAGAGTCCTCATCCGATTCCATTTCTGTTGCCCCTGTGGGCAACCCAGACTCAGGAGACATTACCAGAACATCTTCCCCTGACATAACAACCCCCTGTGGTACTGGACGCAACTCTGTTCGGTGAACTTGACGGACAACCCCGTCCCCCTCCATTGGAGTTGCAGAGTAAACTGCACCCTGATCTTGGGGACACCGAACTACCATATACAAACAGGCATCCCAATGATCCTGTATTTTACCTCGAACATGGTTCCGCAAACACATCAGCTGACCTTCATCAAACCCTAATCATTAACCAACTCATTGTGTTTCCGATTTCGTGGTGTGGCTTGTTCCTCCAACTAAGCCTTCACATACTCTTGAAGCACCTGCAAACTTTCCTGATGGTTTTGTACCCATTCCTCCAAAGGTCCACCATACTGACTGATCCCGGCAGGAGCCTGAAGATAGTGTATCGGTAATCGAGGCTCACAGCCAGACCTTAAATAAAAAGGCATCATCCAGTCATTTGGTGGGGTGTAGTATTGTAAGCTTCTCTGCTGGAGGAAGTGTGTGAAGCAAATTGTGCAAAAAAAATATTAAAGCAACACCAGGGAGGTTTACATCTAGATCCTTAAAATGATCGACCTGCAATTCCACCTTGAAAATCCAATTACCATATAAAGGATACAAGATGTAAAGATGACAAATGACATGGCACACATTTGTTGTTTAGACTGTTGTGTCAGGTTAATTGAAAGCTGAAGGATCTTAGTGTTTACTAGTCTAAGTAACAGAATGTCTAAACACTGTGCTTGCCTTTATGGGTTTTTAAGCAGAACATATAGGTATAGAAACATATTAACATTACGTTTCACGATTCACTGACTGGAGAATAGGAGAATATACACATCAATATTACTACTTAAGTTAACTAACCCTAATCCCAACCCCTATTGGCACGGAGCCCGCCAGGGTTCAGGTGAGATATAAATCTGTAATCTGTATCAATGGTTTTGCTATCCATACCCACCCTATTAATGTTAGCTTCCCAGGGTTTCTTGTTAGACAAGCTCTGTGTCTCTCTATACCCCCATTTACTGCACGACTGATTGTCCATTTATAAAGAATCAAATAGGGTGAAGATGGTTTTAGTTTACAATTACTCTGGAAGGTGACCAGATTAAAAAAAACTAAATACCATGCCTACGTGTATGTAATCTCCATCACAGTCCCCATTTTCCCCATAATCCTCGTTTTGATAGTGCCAATTTGTGTAATGTGAGTTTTTTTTTTTTTTTAAAAACTGTTATAGAAGAACATACTGGATGCCACATGTGTACAATTACCCCTTTCTAATTAGTGGGGTCCGTTGTGTCAGCTACAGCCTTTACTAACATACACATAAGTATACAGTCTTACAGCACTTTTGTTTTCCTTTTGTATTTAATGGTTTTCCATTTAGGGGGCAGCATGGTGGTGCAGTGGTTAGCACTGTTGCCTCACACCTCTAGGGCCCGGGTTCGAGTCTCCACCTGGGTCACATGTGTGTGGAGTTTGCATGTTCTACCCATGTCATCGTGGGGTTTCCTCCGGGTACTCTGGTTTCCCCCACAGTCCAAAAACATGCTGAGGCTAATTGGAGTTGCTAAATTGCACATTTCGAGATGTTTTATTGTAGTCTTGGTAAATATATATATATAGTTTAGCCTAACCCAGCCACTTAAGGGAGCAAGCCAGCTCAGGTAGCAGATGCATGAGAGATGGAAACCTGGGATATTCAGTCGAATCAGATCAAATATGATGCTAAGTTAGTACTAAGTTAAAATATGTTCCGCACTTGTAACATGCACCCATGATTTGGAACAGCAGCATACCTGTCAAGGTTTGGATTTGAAAATAAAGGAAATTTTCCGGCACCCGCCGTGAGCCATCCCACCACCGCAACCAGGCTCCAGTATCCCTTACATTTTAAGACAGGAAATATAAAATAATATAAATTATATAAAATATAATATAAATATAAATATAAATATATAAAATATATAAAATATATTTTTGGCCACAACCGGGATTCGAACCCCGGTCTCCCGTGTGAAAGGCGGCGATCTTACCACTACACTATCCAGCAACTATATAATATAAGGGAGATTTACGGGAAAATACTAATACGGGAGGACGGCGGGAAAGAGAAGTAAAATACGGTAGTTTCCCGGCCAAAACGGGAGACTTGACAGCTATGGCTGTCTCTGGCCACGCCCCCTACAGTCGGTCCGGCCCCTGTTCGCGTGTTCGCGAAAACGACTTCATTTATTTTCTTATTGATTTATCGACAGACTTTTTAGACGTTATAATAACAACACTCTATTGATCCCCCTCTTACTGTCCATGATACACAATGACGAGACACATGTTCACTAATGACGAGAACTATTCTATTTTTCATGCCGGGGGTCCCATTTACAAATCTTGTTCTTGTTCTCTGCTTTCTCCTTTCTCGTTCCCGTCACACCAGATGCATGAGAGATGGAAACCTGGGATATTCAGTCGAATCAGATCAAATATGATGCTAAGTTAGTACTAAGTTAAAATATGTTCCGCACTTGTAACATGCACCCATGATTTGGAACAGCAGCATACCTGTCAAGGTTTGGATTTGAAAATAAAGGAAATTTTCCGGCACCCGCCGTGAGCCATCCCACCACCGCAACCAGGCTCCAGTATCCCTTACATTTTAAGACAGGAAATATAAAATAATATAAATTATATAAAATATAATATAAATATAAATATAAATATATAAAATATATAAAATATATTTTTATCACTACACTATCCAGCAACTATATAATATAATATATATATATATTATAAGGGAGATTTACGGGAAAATAATACGGGAGGACGGCGGGAAAGAGAAGTAAAATACGGTAGTTTCCCGGCCAAAACGGGAGACTTGACAGCTATGGTCAGCAGGCTGTCTCTGGCCACGCCCCCTACAGTCGGTCCGGCCCCTGGCTTTTCCAGCGTGTTCGCGAAAACGACTTCATTTATTTTCTTATTGATTTATCGACAGACCATCATACTTTTTAGACGTTATAATAACAACACTCTATTGATCCCCAAAGAGAGAAATTCTCTCCTTGCCTGCCCCCTCTTACTGTCCATGATACACAAGCACATATGTAGAAAAACGTCAGCTTGGAAGCCAAGGCTGGACTTAACCTACTCTATTCTGGTATTCTGTTCTCCCAAGTAAGGCGTGGGTTCGAATCCAACTTCCGACAAAAGTTCTTCAATCGCTACAGCACAATTTGAGCCACTGATCGGCTTTAATTGCTTTGTTTTATTTTTGCGTTTCAGGCAAAACTACATAACACTTAAAGACACTTCGGGCATGCAAATGGAGAACGAAATTATAGTTATACCGAATCTCCTACACACAATACCAAGGTTACCAACTTTGGTCAGCTGGCCGGAGTGAGACGTTGAAAACACGTCACACCAGATGCATGAGAGATGGAAACCTGGGATATTCAGTCGAATCAGATCAAATATGATGCTAAGTTAGTACTAAGTTAAAATATGTTCCGCACTTGTAACATGCACCCATGATTTGGAACAGCAGCATACCTGTCAAGGTTTGGATTTGAAAATAAAGGAAATTTTCCGGCACCCGCCGTGAGCCATCCCACCACCGCAACCAGGCTCCAGTATCCCTTACATTTTAAGACAGGAAATATAAAATAATATAAATTATATAAAATATAATATAAATATAAATATAAATATATAAAATATATAAAATATATTTTTGGCCACAACCGGGATTCGAACCCCGGTCTCCCGTGTGAAAGGCGGCGATCTTACCACTACACTATCCAGCAACTATATATTATAAGGGAGATTTACGGGAAAATACTAATACGGGAGGACGGCGGGAAAGAGAAGTAAAATACGGTAGTTTCCCGGCCAAAACGGGAGACTTGACAGCTATGGCTGTCTCTGGCCACGCCCCCTACAGTCGGTCCGGCCCCTGTTCGCGTGTTCGCGAAAACGACTTCATTTATTTTCTTATTGATTTATCGACAGACTTTTTAGACGTTATAATAACAACACTCTATTGATCCCCCTCTTACTGTCCATGATACACAATGACGAGACACATGTTCACTAATGACGAGAACTATTCTATTTTTCATGCCGGGGGTCCTTCAAATCTTACATTTACAAATCTTGTTCTTGTTCTCTGCTTTCTCCTTTCTCGTTCCCGTAGATATATATTATTATACGGAGATTTACGGAGTCTTCAAAGACGGTCCGGCTCCAGCTCAAGGATCACTGTTGCTGTGGTGTAGATCAGCTGATCTGTAGTAGTCTTCTACGTACATCTTCTAGTAGACCTTCTGAGGGTACTTCACGCATTCTTGGTCGGAGGGTCCAGGTTTCCAGCTTAGCTTATTTCTTATTTCTCAGGTCAGCTGCTCTTGTTTGGGATGTGCTTGACCGGCGTATACGACAGCGTGTACCAGTTCCCACTAATATCCAACAACTTCGCACAGCCATTGAAGAGGAGTGGACCAACATTCCACAGGCCACAATTGACAATCTGATAAACTCTATGCGAAGAAGATGTGTTGCATTGCATGAGGCAAATGGTGGTCACACCAGATACTGACCGGTTCTGAGTCCCCAGACCCCCAATAAAGCAAAAAACTGCACATTCCAGGGTGGCCTTTTATTGTGGGCAGTATAAGGTACACCTGTGCACTACCCATGATGTCAGATCAGCATCTTGATGTGGCACACCTGTGAGGTGGGATGGATTATCTCAGCAAAGCAGAAGTGCTCACTATCACACATTTAGACTGATTTGTGAGAAATGTTTGAGAGAAATGGTAATATTGTGTATCTGGAATGAATTGTAGGTCTTTAAGTCCATCTCATGAAAAATGGGAGCAGAAACAAGAGTGTTGCGTTTATATTTTTGTTCAGTATAGAATAAGCCCAGATTTATGTTTATTCAGTGGAGATAAGTACAACCTCTAAAGATAGGCCTACACCCGTTTTGGCAGTGTCTCCGGATCCCATGACAAATAATGCCTTCAGTACATCCTCCTCAACCCACACTGAAAGCAGAAGTGCTATGGGCTTTGCAAACGGTTTGCCGACATCACTCCTATACGTCCAATGATGACATTCACACCGTCTCCAGGGTGATGTTCCCTGACTCGCAGGGTCACTTGTGGTAAAGATAAAACCGCTTTTCTTGCGCGATTTGGACTCGCTCCATATATTAAAAGGGAGCTTCGTTGTCATGTTTGACGTAAGTATGAACAGGACCATCAAAAGAAAACAACTGGATGTGCATGTCAGGTATTGGGTGAATTATGAGAATGGCTCTCGAGTGCAGTCCTGGTTCTGGGATCACAGTACATGAGCCACTCCACCGCTGAAGACTTACTGGAGAAGTTTAAGGTAAGCCATTCAATAACATTTAAACTCATTAACGAACCCATGATTTTTAAATATCCATGGTTTATCTTTACATGTGTTTAAATGGGAGAACCATATTTATTGGTAAGCATATTTTAAAGATTTTATTGCTGCTTCATGGCTTTTGCTGCAAAAAAAATAGTTCATTGAGGAAATAGAATGTTTAAGTGTTGTGTAGCAACATGTACAGCTGTTGTACAGGCAAAAACTCTGGCTCAGTCCAAAGGAGGTGGATATAGGAATGGCTGTCATCAAGGTGGGACTTCTGTGAATTCACTGGTATCTTTACATACAAATGTATCAAACAATTGTGAAGTAAAAAATATGTGAATAACATGGAGTTTGAGCTGGTTTGATATGTACAGCTGAGGTAGTGTTAACCTTGGGCTGAGTGTGCAGAAAGATTCTGGAAATTTGACAAACCATCTTTTTGTCAGAGACAGTCAGGAGCCAAAGGCAGTGGAAGTGACCTTGGTGTCCTTCAGATTAAAAAAAATTGCCAGATTGTGCTCTCAAAAATGTGCAAAAAGGCCTTGGATAAATGCCCTCTGAAGTACTCGATTGTACATGAGATGACGTGCTTGGACCCAAACAAAATGCACACCAGCCAGATAACTGCCAGCAGAAAAGGAGAAATCTCATGCAGAAGTTTGCGCAGGAGAATCGGTTGGCAGGCAGGATATCTGCTGGTAAATCATAGGATAAGAATAGGATAGTTCAGAATATTATTTTTAAATTATGCTTTTCTTTTTTCACATCTAACTGAATCAGGGACGGATTACAAACCGGGTTAGCGGGGCCGCTGCCCAGGGGCCCTTGGGGTGCAGGGGGCCCGTGGGCCCCAAGCCCAAAACAATTTGCAACGCTTATCAGCAATGTATTTTCGTTTGTCTATTTTAGAGGGCCTACATTCTTTGATCCTCTGCCTACAAGGTCCCCTGACCCTATAGGGAGGGTGTTTGGCTGCCAAGGGCCCTTGACTTGTGGTGGTTGTGGTGGTGGTGCAGGTGGTGGTGGTGGGGGGGGGCCTCGCGAACGTTTTACCCAGGGGCCCACAAAACCCATAATCCGTCCCTGAACTGAATAGTGTTAACACGTAGATTTTAGCAGTATTTAGAAGACCAACTCTTGGTGTTTGAAAAGAAGCATCAGCCCAGTTATATTTTCTTTGATGAGCCTAGAGATATCTCAAGATTAAATTAAAATGATTGCACATTTATGGTATCATAGGAAAATTGGGTTATAAATCACTTTCCTATTCTACATGTGATTCTGTGTATTGACATTGTTGATCTGCATCTAATCTACTGTAATTAATGTAATTACAGGTGATGCAATATCCCAGCAGTCTGATAATCACCTGCACAATGAGGCAAAAGGCTTGGATTTTATATCCTTCATTCCTTCAGCACCATCCAAAGTTGATGTCTTTTTACATCAAAAAGTTAGTGGGCCTTATCCTGACCTCTGGATGTTCTGCAAGAACTTGCTGCTGCTGTCCTATGGGCAAGCCGAAGTGGAACGAATAGAGGTGGAGACCTGCAACTTATCAGAGGAAACAGTTGTTGCACAGAGGCTTATATGCGACCATGTCAGAGTGTGTGGGGGAGCAACCAAAGCGCCTCTGACCAAAGGTGAAAGATGAGCGAAAAGCAAAAAAGAAAACTTGAGGAACTCAAGAGGAAGAGAGTCTCACTGGAAAGTGTATGTGAGAGTTTACAAAAGGATGCTGAGCACATGGCAGAGGAAGCAGAGAGTGCTGCTGGAACCAAAAGGGCAACATTACTTACCAAGTCCAATACTCTGAGCCGACGAGCGAAGGAGGAGAAAGAGCAGTTGGTGGTCTTAAATGCAGATACTGAAGAATAGGCTACTGAACTGTGACTCCTAACACATCAAGAGTGAATCGGTGGAAACAAAAATATTTAGGTTCTTTGCATTTTTGGAGTATTTTACTTTCTGTGCCTGTTTGTACATTGTTCACAGCCATAATACTTTATAATTACAAGGTAGTTTTATGTTAGAGCTCTTGCTCCAATAAATATGTGCCTTGTAATTAACTAAATTCTAGGCTATTCAGTTTTTTTTGCCCTCGTGATGGTCGTGGGTTGTGAAAAAAGCCTTCTTCTTAGGGGTACCGCTGGGGCCAGCCGGGCGTATGTCGTGGCTTCAGTGAGTACTTATGTTTGTCATGCTGCCTGTGTACTTTATAGCGGCACAACATATTTCTGCAAATTGCATGCGTCAAATTGTCTGTCTCTCTTAAAAAATATGAAGTGTCACCAAAATTTTAAACGGGGAATCAATCTCAATGAAAAATATTCGTCAAGTAACGTTTCTAAAATAATATAGACATACTAATAATTATATATTAATAAATCGGATGAACGATGCATCCCAAATTGTATCCGCTGCGCACTTCTTAATCAGGGCAATCGCATCGTGGAGGTTTCTGCAGACGCCCAAAAAGACTTACTTAAGAAAACTGTTGCATGATAATTTGTACCATTTTCAAGGGTGGGGGGCGTGCAGTAGATGCCCCCTTTATTTTTGTGCTTCTGCCGTTCAAACCGAGCAGCACTGAGTTTGTCATGGCACCTGACGCCAAATCTACTGCTTAGCTGCTACAGACAGAACTATCTTCAAATCACCACTAGGGGGTGTCAATGCTGCAGCTTCGTTCTATGGTTGATCTTTTTCAAAGACAGTTTTTTTTCTCTCTCTCCACATAATCAACTTAACTGATTAGCGTGCTTTCATAGTAATGGTTTTTAATCCGTGTTAATCTTCTGAACAATGACTAGTAAAGGTTCTATGAGGTTGTCCTACTTACTATGGATTTTAAGTTTTTTATCAAGGTGTTAAAACGTACCACAGTTGCCAGTCCTGTGTTTTATGTCTAGCAATTTGTACAGTTTCTTCAGTATAAACACATGCCATGATCTGTGAGAATCTCCTCCAGAACTCTGCATTTCCTCAAGATCTTTTTGTAATATTGCATCATGGCACTGCTCAGAACAACACAGATGGTGCATAACAACACAAGGGAGTACAAGACAACATGGTGCAGAAACAGTGCGATACAAAGCAGGACAAAACTGGATGATACGTGGTCAGTGGTGGATAAAGTGCAGTAACAGCTGTACAGTGCAGCTGCCGTGGAAATGACTGTTACAGGGGATGCAAAAGCTGCAGGTTTGAATTGTTTGGCGAATGAAGCTGTTCATGAATCTGCTAGTCAGTGTTTGTGGATGGTGGTCAGAGTCCTGGATTATAGACTGAACCTTGTTACTGTGGCAGTTAAAGTACAGCTGGTCAATGGAGGGCAGTTCAGTGCGAATGATGTTCTTAACAGACTTCGCAATGTACTGCCTTCCTGTCATGTGGCTCCACCATACCATAGTACTACTGTAAGAACTAGGGATGTAACGATACATTCAACTCACCATTTGATACGATTCACGATTCTGAGTTCACGATACAATTTTCTCATTTTTTGCAGAATGAGCTGCAGACAAATATATTCAAAAATATTCTTATATTTATCTTTCTGAACTGTTGACACTGTTGTGAACAGTGCAACTGAATTTGAATAAAATACTGTTGAAAAAAATCCCAAATCAAAATAAGTAAATAAAAAAAAATAAATCAAATAAATAAGCTAAGGTTTGCATGTGCAGCTTTTTAGCGTGCTTTGCCCTTTTAATAATCTTCACTCAGCTCACGGTGGTGCCAGTGGACCTGTTTGTGTATGTTATCAGTCTATTACAATGTTTGCATGCAGTTTATGTCTTGTCTGTGCTTTTCTCGCTGTTTCCTCCTCGTTTGTGATTACCGGAAAGCTAATATGCTGCCACACCGCCAATTGAAGATCGGGCGGTGCGTCCATCCATCCATTTTCTGAAACCACTTAATCCCAACTGGGATCGCGGGGGAGACCGGAGCCTATCCCGGGAACAAGGGGCGCAGACAGGAACCAAGCCCAGGCAGTCACCTACACACCGCAGGTCGCACACACTCACACAACTACAGGGCCAATTTAGACTCACCAGTCAACCTATCCTGCATGCTTTTGGACCGTGGGAGGAACCTGGAGTCCCCGGCGAAAACGGGGAGAGCATGCGAACTCCACACAGAAAGGGCCCTGGACCGAAGCCAGCACTAACCACTGTGCCGTCCTCAGTTTCAAATTCATTCATCATCTCGCGTTCGCTCAAAACCAAAAACTGACGTACGATGTCGACGTGATACGCAGTGACATCTGACGTCAAACTCACATTGTGAAATCAAATGTAATATTACACCAGTTTTTCTGTTAAAGTACTGTGAAGTACTCCTACAATAGTGATTCATTTTCCACATCAGCCGGTTTAAATCTTCATGCATTTGCACCGATTTTTAACTGATTTGTGATTCATCATTACATGCCAGGGCCAGCAGCTCTGCATGGCTCGACCCTCATAAACATTCTCCACACATGCTGTTCAGGCAGTGGCCACAGAAATTCCCCCAGTGAACTTTATGCTTTCTGTCGGAGAGTATGCTGTGTTCTGGCCTTAAACCCTGCATACTACTTTGCAGACTTTGATCCTCTTAACAACAATTGGCATTTCTGGTGGCTGAATATCCATCCATCCGTCATCCAACTGCATGCTTAAAAGCTGTGAATAATAGTAATAATTCTTAAAATTGCAACTATCTAGAATTTCAGCCTAGTTACTCAGCTAAATTACTATTTAAACCTAGAATAATTTCTATAAGGGGCGGCATGGTGGTGCAGTGGTTAGCACTGTCGCCTCACACCTCTGGGACCCGGGTTCGTGTCTCCGCCTGGGTCACATGTGTGTGGAGTTTGCATGTTCTCCCCATGTCGTTGTGGGGTTTCCTCTGGGTACTCCGGTTTCCCCCCACAGTCCAAAAACATGCTGGGGCTAATTGGAGTTGCTGAATTGCCCGTAGGTGTGTGTGTGTGAGTGGATGGTGTGTGAGTGTGCCCTGCGATGGGCTGGCCCCCCATCCTGGGTTGTTCCCTGCCTCGTGCCCATTGATTCTGGGATAGGCTCCGGACCCCCCGCGACCCAATAGGATAAGCGGTTTGGAAAATGGATGGATGGATAATTTCTATATGTGTGATAGAATCAAAAAATATTTTGTTTTACATATAAATCTTCACAAGGTGTATTACACATGGTATTCCCCAGACACCGCCACCCCAACAGATGCTTTGTTTGTTAAGACAATAGCTCAGAAAGTGGTTGATCGATCTTTTGCAGCTTTTACCAAGGTTTGTACAAGCCAAAATTAAATTTTGAAACGGATCCCTGCCACACCCTGCCCTCCTGAACCTCCCGTTTCCTCCCTAGTGTGGTATAACGTGCCATGCCTGTTCCGCGTTTGTTTTACCTCTCCTTCCTGCCCTTGTGTTACTCATTTCAGGTGCCTCTAGTTTGCTCCCTGCTTAGCCTTGTATAAATGTGCTTCTCAGTCCTGCCTTTAATGTTGCTGCTGCTGTTTGCCTGTGTGTTCTTCCCTGCTTATGATTCCCCCGTGATCCAGTTGTGATCCAGTTGTCTTCATATCATGTATTCACATTCCTCAGCTGAGAGTGAACAAAGTTCTGTGGAAAGTATCTGACTACAGATAGACTTTCACCCAGTTCTCTGCGGGAGCTCTGATTACAGAGTGACTCCCCGACTACTTCTGAAGCCCTTCCTTAAGTATCCAGACCAGGTGATGGCATGTTTCTGAAGACTGACTAATTTCGGTCAATGGTTAATTTTAGGGGCATTGCTGACCTTGGTTCTCAAGTCCCCAGCCAATCAGATCACTTTAGGGGGTGGTTGTAATTCCCTTGTTCTACCATGAGAGAATCTCTCTCAGTTTGGTGGGTTGAGCCGAAGTTTCTGTATTTCTCTTAGGAAAAGCTATACTGCCTTAAATCTGAGAGTATAATACTCCTCGTCTCATGCCTATTCAAACGAGACCAAACATGCGTGTATTTGTCCCTAACATCTATGTGTGCTGAGTTATCCTGTTTATAGTGGAAAAGGTGTCTGTGTCTGGAGGCTGACAGCTGTTGTTGCTGTGGATTGATTGTGGAACTCTGGTCACTCCGGGGGTGAAAGGTCTTGCTTTTTCTGTGCTGCTCCAGTTATTCCTATCCAGTCTCTCAGGAGCCGGCAGGCCTTTGCCTTCCTTAAAAGGGGTGGTTTGACGAGTTGAGTCCAGTCTTGCCTGGGCCAGCGGAGCTCTGAAATAGACTGATGCAGGCTGATCAGAGTTGGGGCCTGCAGGACCTATAAGTTTTATGTCCTTACAGAATGTAAGTGGCATCATACTAAACTAGTGGTGTTCGAACTAGCATGGAAAGAGGCTATGGGTAGCTACAAAAAGGCTCTTAGTGCCGCCAAATCATCTAGTATCTATCAGAACTAATTGAAATAAACAAAAATAATCCTAGATTCCTATTTACTATGGTGTCCAAGCTGACTAATAACCAGACCACTGGTTATTTTCCAGTGACGACTTTATGAAACTTTTTGACCAAAAATATGCTCAATTAAACAGAACATTTTGAATATTGAATATTGGTTAACCAGTCAGAACTGATGTACTTAATTTTATCTTCAAATTCATCTACTTGTATGCTAGACCCTGTTCAATCAAAATTATTCAGCGATGCTCCCAGCATTGATTGAACCGCTACTAGCAATAGTTAAACTAAAACATATAATCATATTACCCCAATTTTATCTTCACTGCACTGGCTGCCAGTTAGATTTCGTGTTGACTACAAAACACTGCTCTTAACCTATAAAGCTGTAAATGGTCTTGCACCGCAGTATGTGAGTGACCTCATTTGCGTTCCGAATCATACACTTAGATGACGAGATGGAGGTATTCTATCCGTACCCAGAATAAAGAACATTACCTTTGGGGGAAGAGCATTTGCTCATAAAGCACCACAGCTATGGAATAAACTTCCTATTAGTGTTCGGAACTCAGACACAATCTCTGCTTTTAAGTCAAGGCTTAAGATGTACCTCTTTCGCCAGTCTTTTGGATAGTTAAATCTTCTTTTCTAAGGTGAATGGGAAATCTGGAGGTTCATAGTTATTTGAGATTGAAGGGGAAAGGGGGGATTGGTGCTGTCGTCCTGCCACTCTCGCCGATCACTTAAGCTGTGGATGGGAGGTGGCTTGACGCCAAAACCTCTGTAAACCCTCATGCCTGTGCTTCCTTCCAGGTCACTCTTTTAGGCAGGCTGTCATAGTTGCTTTAGTCCTGCCGGTTAGGTGTAGGGCAATAACTCTTCTCCATCTTCTCTTTTTCGAGCTGATACCGAGCCGACTACACCGTGTGAACCCGCACCTGGACTCCTGGATATAACTACATGAAACCAACTGGGACTTTATAACTATATGAACTCTAATGAATGTCAATGTAAATGCAGTTTCATGCTCCTTGGTCGCCCAGAGGAGGATGGGGTCCCCTTCTGAGTCTAGGTTCCACTCAAGGTTTCTTCCTGCTAGAGGGAGTTTCCTTGCCACTGTCGCCTCAGGCTTGCTTGGTGGGGTTCTGGCCGGTTAAATGTAAAGTGCTTTGTGACAATGCATGTCGTTAAAAGCGCTATATAAATAAAATTGAATTGAATTGAAGTGCTTCCTCAGATTCATTTTTAAATGTTCTCCAGCTAATTTCCACTATGGCCACGAGTTCTAGTATTTTAAATTAATATTGAAATGGTCATTTGGCTGAACAGCATCCCGACCTGTTAGAATCTTATATACCTGGATCATGTCCCCCCATAGTCTCCTTTGCTTGAGGCTAAACAGATTCAGCTCAGCGAACCTCTCCTCATAAGACATTCCTCTAAGTGCAGGAATCATTCTAGTCATCCTACGTTGCACCTTTTCCAAGGCAGCAATGTCCTTCTGAAGGTATGGTGACCAAACCTGCACACAGTATTCTAGGTGGGATCTTACCAAGGAATTATATAATCGTAGCATCACTTCTCTTGACTTACATCTCTAGGTGTGTGGAGTTTAATCCAACATCCTTTTGCCTTTTTTTAATGCTTCCCCACACTGGCAAGAGTGGGACATGGAAGTATCAACATACACACCGAGATCTTTCTCATAATCAGCTACCTTTATTTCAGTGAAACCCATAAAATATCTGTACTTTACTATATTTACTATATTTCTGCTCCCTGCATGGATTACCTTATATTTATCTATGTTAAATTTCATCTGCCACGTATGAGCCCAGTCGCTAATTAAATCCAGATCCTGTTGTAGCCTCTCTGGACATGAGACATGATCTAACATCAATCAGAAGATACCACACCAGCAGATAATGATTTCTGGAATAGTAAAGTTAAAGGTTGGCTAATAATACCCCTCATCTCTTTTAAAACTATAGATAAGATGCCATCAGGGCCTTGCGATTTATTTATTTTGAGCTTAGCTAGGCTTTGTACCACATCAGCCTCAGTTATACATATATTGGTCATAGACATCGTTGTATTTGTACTAAATGGTGGTAAGCTATTCTACTGTGAACAGCCATTGTAAAATAATCATTAAACTCATTTATATCAATTTCATTTTCAATTATAAGGCCCTTACTATCCTGCAAATGAGTGATTTTCAGCTTTTAGAGCTCTTTCGGAGTTAAAATATTGGAAGAAACTTTTAACGTCATCCTTATAACTGTTATTAACTAAACCTGTAGACTTAGATACTCCTGCTTTATTTTGAAATCATTAGTTAATTTCCATTTGTGGAAGAAAGCCCTTTTGCTCCTGACTTTATTCTTAATTTTCGTAGTAAACCACCTGTGACATCGCGTGCTGGACGAACAGGCAGGAAGCGAGGAATCAAGGATCCGGGAAACGGAGAGTCGGGAATGAGGGTTTATTGATGAAAACAGGTACCAACAGCGAGAGATTTCAATGACAGGACTGGGGAAACAGACTTGAATGTGGACTAAATACACAGGACTACTCAAACTGACAGAAAACAGCTGGTTACAATCGGGGCAGCACACATGGTTAATGAGGGGGCGTGGCACACACGAGGATCGTACAAGCAGGTCATGACACCAGCTTGGTTGCAGTTTCCTAGATTTAGTTTTTCTGGAAACGGGTATGAAGTTCTTTTGCACTTGCAACAATGTGCTTTTAAAAAATTCCCATGCCTCTTCCACAGTATTGCTATTTAACTCCATCCGATTTACAGTTTCTAGTTTCAGTCTCATACCATTGAATTACCCTTCCTAACATTGTATACTTTTGTTTTGGACTTGGTTGAAGACTCAGGCAGCAGGAGTTGCCCCAACGTTGGTATGTCCTTATCCATAAGGGGGAGTAAACGTTCTGGTTTCCCGACCTTATAGATGAAGGAGTTGGGGGATGTTGCCAGTGACCTGCCGGATTCCAGGCAGAACAGGCCTCGCTATGCCACAGCCCTTCAGAGACTGGGCCTTCCGTGCAGAACCTCTGCATCCAAATTAGACCAGTTGTTTAACAAAACCCTAAAATGGGGTTATTTTTGACATGGAACGGGACTTTGATTCAACAACCCATTACTTAGTTGCGGCAAGTACCCAATATCAAGTATAGCTGCAAAGAATCTGCCAGAGATTTTCAGAGAAGTTCCCCAGATGCATGGACTGGACTAAGGTGCGTCAGATTAAACAGGAGCCTGGTAAATTCTGTGAGCCCCACGCCAAGTGACTGATGGAAACATACTCCAGCTACAGTGAGATGGACCCTCCAGCGGACCGAGAGTGGGATTCCCTCTGGGAGCGACAACTCGTGCAGTTGCTGGTGGATGAGCTGCAAACAGACATCAAGAAGGACTTCCAACCTCACAATCATTTACCAAACCACTTCAGGTAACTTGTAAAGATGTAGGTATTGGAGTATTCACACATTCATTTGCAGTGTCCACCTCCTGTCCGGTAAATTTGGCAGGACAAAATTTGAATAACCTATAGGCCAGACTCATGAATGCGGCTGAACGAGTAAAGGTAGAACAGGTGGCCAATCCTGTTATACAGTCCTAGTAGATTGAGAACCACCTGATTGCAACTGTAGTTGGAATCAAGGGCTGAGCAGCATGGTGGCCTGGGGGACAATTATGAAAACACAGACCCACTGATATCCTTAAAACCCACAATCAAAAGAGGAGTCAGGATGGCCAGTGACATGTGCTGGCTAAATGGGGACAACAAAGAGAGAACAGAACAAGGCAGGGAGGGATTCTGACACAGGTGCCATGCTACTTTGTTTAAATATGCTGTAATGTTTTAGTGCAAGCCTTAGACAATGGAATCTCTGAATGACGCCGCAGTCTGGCTCTTTCTGAAGGTCCTATACTGTAACCGTCCTGAGAAGTTGTTTGCATGCACTTGCTGCCTTGACACTTGTTGATGTGCGTGTGCCCTGCTCGAGCAGTAAAGGGGAGATCACATGCAGAGCTGATTTTCTGTAGTTCCTTAGAATAAAAATAGAATATTCTCTTCAAATAGGAACACATGCTGCGTTTGATTATTTCACTCCAACTCGGACAAAAACGTCACGAAAAACATCACTTCCCATTAGAAACGCCTCTTTTATGACGTTAATGTCTGACAGAATCTTCTTGTCCGAGTTGCCCCTGTGACGTAATTTCAACATGGCGGCTTACACACTCAACATTAATTCTATTTTACAAATCCTTAAAAATGTTTATTTTGTTAAATTTATTATTATCCCATCCATCCATTTTCCAAACTGCTTATCCTACTGGGTCACGGGGGGTCCGGAGCCTATCCCGGAAGCAATGGGCACGAGGCTGGGAACAACCCAGGATGGGGGGCCAGCCCATCGCAGGGCACACTCACACACACCATGCACTCTCACATGCATTCCTACGGGCAATTTAGCAAGTCCAATTAGCCTCAGCATGTTTTTGGACTGTGGGGGGGAACCGGAGTACCCGGAGGAAACCCCACGACGACATGGGGAGAACATGCAAACTCCACACACATGTGACCCAGGCGGAGATTTGAACCTGGGTCCCAGAGGTGTGAGGCAACAGTGCTAACCAGTGCACGACCATACCGCCCATTTATTATTATTATTATTTATAATTATTAGTAATTATTAATGTAATTGCACGTGTTCGATTTAGAGAATACCATATTGTGACCGTAAACAGTATCCTAACATGCAATATCAGATTTTTACCAGACTTGTTAGTGTTTTTGGTTTGTTTGTAGTTTGTTTGATCTCGAAAAAAGAATATCGCTATGAATGTACTAAAATACTTTATAAAGCTTTTAATGTGGTTTGACTAGTTCCTGTTTCTTGTTTATTTGTCTGAAATAATAATCTTACTCCATAACTGCTAAAATATAAAGCAACAACACAGCAGCGTATTCATGGAGGCAGCCATGTTTGTTCCGAGTTGTGCTAGCTTGAACGGGAGATTGTTGGATGTGATGTCACCCAATTTGGAATTTCCAAGTTCCGAGAGAAAAACGAACGCACCACAAGACTCTGGCTGGAAATTTCTACAATAGAGCCATTTAGTTATTTCTAGAAAAATATTTAGAGCCAATGACCTGATGTCATTGTAACACAGGTCACTGTCCGTGGTGCTGAATTCTCTACTTGATGGGCTGGTGCTGAATGAATATGACAGCTGGCCAACATGTCTGTGTGCTTCCACTGACTGGCACCCAGACATATAATGACTTTTAACAATGAGGAGGGAAACGTCCAGACAGGAAATTAGTCAACAGTAATTAGTAATCACATATAGTTCTCATTTATCATGATGTAAAATTCAAAAACCTTTTTTTTATTATTAAGGGATAAATGTAATTGAGTTTTAATGTATCCTTTCCGCTCTTAAAATCGCAAATTATTTCTGACTATTAATCTGCACATTTTAATAATTTCATTAATATTACCTAATTGGTTTGTCTTTTTTATTAAATTTTAAAACTAGCTGTACAATTGTTGATGTTGTTGCTGTTCTGAATGTCATTGGCCTGTTGCCTTACGTCTGTCTAAACATGAGTGAGGGGATGGATGCACTATTCTATGGGGGCCTCTGTAGAGAATAAATGATCCTAATTTTATATTGAGAGAGATGGTTAATTCCTTTTTAATCCATACTGCGTTCAGAGCCCCTGTTCTGCCGTTGATCACTGCTGCATATCATCCCCAAACCAATGGCCTGGATGAGAAAACGAATGATGACATAAAATGGTAAGTCTGTTTTTGAGGTTGTTTTAGAACTGTGTGAGACAGGCTCTATTCTTTTAACATTACATCAGGAATTACTGATATTATTGACAATCAATCCCTTAATATACAGTATCTCACAAAAGTGAGTACACCCCACACATTTTTGTAAATATTTTATTATATCTTTTCAAGGGACAACGTTAAAGATATGAAACTCTGATAGAATGTAAAGTAATCAGTGTACAGCTTGTATAATGGTGTAAATTTGATGTCCCCTCAAAATAACTCAACACACAGCCATTAATGTCTGAACTGCTGGCAACAAAAGTGAGATTAAAAATGATTTGTGGCAAGATCGGATCATGTGTGTTGAAGAGTTTCTTATGACTGACAAGTAGTTATTTAAAAACATATCTTGAAACAGCAAATTACATTGTTCTTAATGCTTTTAGAAAATGACTCTTTATAATGATCTGTGAATAATAATAATTTGCTATGAATGTTTTTCCACTTCAGCTTTCCACAATTATTCTTCCCGATGAGAAAAGCTACGGCACGTTTTTTGATGAAAAAAATAAAGTAGTTGAGACAATAAGCAACAACAGCTGAAAACATCTCCTAGTAACAGGAAAAACAGAAGCAGGCATGTGGTAAACGAATACAAAAGAGGTACCAAAACACAGTTTATCATGTTGGAGATGAGGCGCTTCTGTTCAACATGAGGAAGCGGGGACGGAAAGGAGGAAGAACGGAACCGGATTTTACCGGACCTTATGTCATCCAGGCAATATGTGGCAAGCTGGTTACACTGTCTAATTCTGAAGGGGCAACTTTAAAGAACAAATACAATGTAAACCACATACAGAAGGAGCCAAACTGATGTCCCAAGTCAGGAATCACACAAGGTGCCAGAAGAGTATAAGACCAGTAAACCTCCCTCTAGCGCAGAGCTTCTGACAATCGAGAAGGATGCTGACAGTTGAAAAAAAACTCATGTCTGTGTGTTATGAAAGAATATCAATAAATGTTTCCGAAAGGGGATGACTCATTTGGTAATTATTTACGGCTTATGTTATGGCTGCCAATTTACAGTCTTTACTGAAGTCTGACTTCTTTTGAGTCACCTTTAATATAGATTGGACACTCTCTATGCAATGTGCAATACTTACATAGATGGTAAATGTTTACCTGCTTGCACAGATGGATGATTAGGTAATTAGTGTAAGTGTGTGTGTGTGTTCAATCGCATGTATGTCCAAGGTCCATAGTAAATAATATACACTGATCAAGAGATGCCCGAAAGTGGATAAAAGAGGACATTAGTGGGTGTATCACTTAGTGTAACGCGTGCAGGAAAATGAGCAGGACTGCAAGCCATATAATGACCCTTGTCTAGCTCTTAATACAGTATGCATACAGTGATGTATCTACAATGGACAGCTACTATGAGCAGATAGCACAGTACAGGTGCTTATAAGATCTGTATGCTATTTCCATCCATCCATCCATTGTCCAAACCGCTTATCCTACTGGGTCGTGGGGGGTCTGGAGCCTATCCCGGAAGCAATGGGCACGAGGCAGGGAACAACCCAGGATGGGGAGCCAGCCCATCACAGGGCACACTCACACACTATTCACTCATACATGCATACCTACGGGCAATTTAGTAACTCCAGTTAGCCTCAGCATCCATCCATCCATCCATTGTCCAAACCGCTTATCCTACTGGGTCACAGGGGGTCCGGAGTCTATCCCGGAATCAATGGGCACGAGGCAGGGAAGAACCCAGGATGGGGGGCCAGCCCATCACAGCTCACACTCACACACCATTCACTCACACATGCACACCTACGGGCAATTCAGCAACTCCAATTAGCCTCAGCATGTTTTTGGACTGTGGGGGGAAACCGGAGTACCCGGAGGAAACCCCACGACGACACGGGGAGAACATGCAAACTCCACACCCATGTGACCCAGGCAGAGACTCGAACCCGGGTCCCAGAGGTGTGAGGCAACAGTGCTAACCACTGCACCACCATGCCGCCCCCTGTATGCTATTTCATTCTATAAAAAGAAACTTACTGTACTGTACAATAAAGTATTTCACCACTGCTTCTTCCTCAGCTCCCACTGTTTGCTAGCACATGCATCTTTTGATTTCTTAGTGCAATCTGTGCTTTATTTTTTTTTTGTGAAATGTAAGTGCAGTATCTGTTTATTAAGTGCTGTGGTTTAATATGTACATTATTATTTCAGTACTGTGTATACTGTCCTTAATGTCTTGCCTCTCTCGTATAACTTGAGATACGCCCAAATTGACTTGCAACAAGTGGTCCTGGTTCCAAATGCGGAAGGCGATGGATACCTGTATTTTATATGCTGTAGTGTGCTGGGTGTCAGACATTGCAATGCACCTTGCTTTGATCTTGACCTGTTAGATCAGAGGGAGGTAATCTTATCCAGAAAGGGCCACTGTGTATGATGGTTTTCACTGCAACTCTCTGAACAGCGAACCTAACAGTTATCCCAATACCTTGATCTTGCTAGCATATTTAAATGTGTACCTATTCAGGAATAGAGTGGTGAAGGCATTCAGAGGAGGACTGATGATTATCAGAGGGAACAAAGGGGCTGGGTACTTGTCAGTATCCAGTAGAACCACCAGACTCCTACACTGAATGGTTCTGGATGTGGCACAGACGTTAATCCCTCTGTATTAGGGGATCCGTCTCCAGTTTGTACTCTTCTAGTTAATAGGTAGATTATCAGGCAGTTTTTCACCCTAGTCCAGTACTCATTGACAGCCTAATACACCGTGTTTCAGTTTGTCTTGATAGTCAATACATGTCACAGGATGTACATTACTCTGATGGGCAGGCCCTCTTACATATGATGGAAATTGCAATACCTACTTTTGGCCACGAGATGGCAGCAAGAAAATAGAAAAATTATTTTCCCACGGTCTACTAGCAGCTTTTAGATGTTAATTCTTCATAAAAATAATTTGACTTGATCCAATGTATTTTTAATACAAACAATTACCACACAAAGCTGCTAGTTTCCTCCGGTTTCCCCCCACAGTCCAAAAACATGCTGAGGCTAATTGGAGTAGCTAAATTTACCGTAGGTGTGCATGTGTGAGTGAATGGTGTGTGAGTGTGAGCTGTGATGGGCTGGCCCCCCATCCTGGGTTCTTCCCTGCCTCGTGCCCATTGATTCCGGGATAGACTCCGGACCCCCTGTGACCCAGTAGGATAAGCGGTTTGGACAATGGATGGATGGAAATAGCATACAGATTAAGCACCTGTACTGTGCTATCTGCTTATAGTAGCTGTCCATTGTAGATACATCACTGTATGCATACTGTATTAAGAGCTAGATAAGGACAGTGGGTCATTATATGGCTTGCAGTCCTGCTCATTTTCCTGCACCCGTTACACTAAGTGATACACCCACTAATGTCCTCTTTCATCCACTTTCAGGCATCTCTTGATCAGTGTATATTACTTACTATGGACCTTGGACATACATGCGATTGGACACACACACACACACACACACACTTACACTAATTACCTAATCAACCATCTGTGCAAGCAAGTAAACATGTACCATCTATATAAGTATTGTACATAGCATAGAGAGTGTCCAATCTATATTAAAGGTGACTCGAAAGAAGTCAGACTTTAGTAAAGACTGTAAATTTCTCAGCCATAACATAAGCCGTAAATAATTACCAAATGAGTCATCCCCTTTCGGAAACATTTATTGATATTCTTTCATAACACACAGACATGAGTTTTTTTTCAACTGTCAGCATCCGATCCAAACGGGATTCCCATTTCCTTTCTGTGGGATCCAACAGAACACGGGCTGACCATCAGTCAACATGTCTTCAACCATGCAGGACAGGACCCAGTCCAGGCCAAACCTCACGGTGCTGGTGTTAATAAAAAAAATGTAAGGAACATGCAGCTGCAGCTCACACACAAACACAGTCCACAGCATCCAGAAAAAGGTCAGGCCTTTTTCTTCTTTAGCTGACTCCGCCCAGACCTCGCCCCCTTTCTGGGCGCCTCGCACTATGCCTTTGAACTGGCCCTGCAGCTTGGCCCGTTTCCTGTTTCCCAATGCAAGTCATAAGATTCACCCGTAAATGATATTTTGAATCGGAACGATATTTATTACTATTGTTTAGATTAAATATATAACGGTTTAATGATTGAATATAACTTGATATTGTTGTTTGTGTTGTTTAGTTTGAGGTTCTAGTTTCTGTCTTTATCCGCTTTCGTTTCAGTAGGCAGCTGGTTCATCCCAGGCTCAGGGTCTCTCTGCTCTTCATCAAACCCACACCCCCAGTTTGGGAGCACCCTCTCCCTCTCCTCCCCCCACGGCTGTGACTGTTACTCCTCCTTGAGGAGTAACTGCTCCGCCCCCTATCCCAGCCCCTATACCCACAGGAGTGCATCACCCAGTGAGCCGCCGCCCTGCCTGTCCCCTCACACAAGCACACACTGAAATCATGGTCCTAAGCTCTCTGTGTGGGTCACCACGATAGTACAGCACACCGACGATTACCCTCTGACTGAATCAGAATCAGCTTTATTTGGCCAAGTATGTTCACACATATTGGGAATAGTTAGACATTTAATCAAAATAATTAAGACAAGACATAAACATACAGTTCTGTTGATATGCGACGCATATAACCTCTGCATTCACAGCACTGCTTCA